>NC_090379.1:68694477-69041812 GCF_036365525.1 Heterodontus francisci
CCCCCTCTCTGGCGCTCTCTCTCTCTCTCTCCCCCCTCTCTGGCGCTCTCTCTCTCTCTCTCTCTCCCTCTCTGGCGCGCTCCCTCTCTCTCTCTCCCTCTCTGGCGCTCTCTCTCTCTCCTCTCTGGCGCTCTCTCTCTCTCTCTCTCTCCCTCTCTGGTGCTCTCTCTCTCCCTCTCTGGTGCTCTCTCTCTCCCTCTCTGGCGCTCTCTCTCTCTCTCTCCCTCTCTGGCGCTCTCTCTCTCTCTCTGGCGCTCTCTCGCTCGCTCTCTCTCTCTCTCTCTCCCCGCTCTCATCGCTCTCGCTCTCTCTCTCCCTCTCTGGCGCTCTCTCTCTCTCTCCTCTCCCTCTCTGGCGCTCTCTCTCTCTCTCTCCCTCTCTGGTGCTCTCTCTCTCTCTCTGGCGCTCTCTCGCTCGCTCTCTCTCTCTCTCTCTCCCGCTCTCTCGCTCTCGCTCTCTCTCTCCCTCTCTGGCGCTCTCTCTCTCTCTCTCTCCCTCTCTGGCGCTCTCTCTCTCTCTCTCTCTCCCTCTCTGGCGCTCTCTCTCTCTCTCTCTCTCCCTCTCTGGCGCTCTCTCTCTCTCTCTCTCTCCCTCTCTGGCGCTCTCTCTCTCTCTCTGGCGCTCTCTCGCTCGCTCTCTCTCTCTCTCTCTCCCGCTCTCTCGCTCTCTCTCTCCCTCTCTGGCGCTCTCTCTCTCTCTCCCTCTCCCTCTCTGGCGCTCTCTCTCTCTCTCCCTCTCCCTCTCTGGCGCTCTCTCTCTCTCTCTGGTGCTCTCTCTCTCCCTCTCTGGCGCTCTCTCTCTCTCTCTGGCGCTCTCTCGCTCTCTCTCTCTCTCTCTCTCTCTCCCTCTCTGGCGCTCTCTCTCTCTCTCTCTCCCTCTCTGGCGCTCTCTCTCTCTCTCTCTCTCCCTCTCTGGCGCTCTCTCTCTCTCTCTCTCTCCCTCTCTGGCGCTCTCTCTCTCTTTCTCTCCCTCTCTGGCGCTCTCTCTCTCTTTCTCGCCGTCTCTGGCGCTCTCTCTCTCTCTCTCTCCCTCTCTGGCGCGCTCTCTCTCTCTCCCTCTGGCGCGCTCTCTCTCTCTCTCTCTCCCTCTGTGGCGCTCTCTCTCTCTCTCTCTCTCCCTCTGTGGCGCTCTCTCTCTCTCTCTCTCTCCCTCTGTGGCGCTCTCTCTCTCTCTCTCCCCCTCTCTGGCGCTCTCTCTCTCTCTCTCCCCCTCTCTGGCGCTCTCTCTCTCTCTCTCCCCCTCTCTGGCGCTCTCTCTCTCTCTCTCCCCCTCTCTGGCGCTCTCTCTCTCTCTCTCGTCCCCTCTCTGGCGCGCTCTCTCTCTCTCTCTCCCTCTCTGGCGCCTCTCTCTCTCTCTCTCTCTCCCTCTCTGGCGCTCTCTCTCTCTCTCTCTCTCCCTCTCTGGTGCTCTCTCTCTCCCTCTCTGGTGCTCTCTCTCTCCCTCTCTGGCGCTCTCTCTCTCTCTCTCCCTCTCTGGCGCTCTCTCTCTCTCTCTGGCGCTCTCTCGCTCGCTCTCTCTCTCTCTCTCCCGCTCTCTCGCTCTATCTCTCCCTCTCTGGCGCTCTCTCTCTCTCTCCCTCTCCCTCTGGCGCTCTCTCTCTCTCTCTCCCTCTCTCGGTGCTCTCTCTCTCTCTCTGGCGCTCTCTCGCTCGCTCTCTCTCTCTCTCTCTCCCGCTCTCCTCGCTCTCGCTCTCTCTCTCCCTCTCTGGCGCTCTCTCTCTCTCTCTCTCCCTCTCTGGCGCTCTCTCTCTCTCTCTCTCTCCCTCTCTGGCGCTCTCTCTCTCTCTCTCTCTCCCTCTCTGGCGCTCTCTCGCTCGCTCTCTCTCTCTCTCTCTCCCGCTCTCTCGCTCTCGCTCTCTCTCTCCCTCTCTGGCGCTCTCTCTCTCTCTCCCTCTCTGGCACTCTCTCTCTCTCTCTGGTGCTCTCTCTCTCCCTCTCTGGCGCTCTCTCTCTCTCTCTCACTCTCTGGCGCTCTCTCTCTCTCTCTGGGCGCTCTCTCTCCTCTCTCTCTCTCCCGCTCTCTCGCTCTCGCTCTCTCTCTCTCTCTCTCTCCCTCTCTGGCGCTCTCTCTCTCTCTCTCTCTCCCGCTCTCTCTCTCCCGCTCGCGCTCTCGCTCTCTCTCTCCCGCTCGAGCTCTCGCTCTCTCTCTCCCGCTCGCGCTCTCGCTCTCTCTCTCTCTCCCTCTCTCTCTCTCTCCCTCTCTGGCGCTCTCTCTCTCTCTCTCCCCCGTTCTCGCTCTCTCTCCCGCTCGTGCTCTCGCTCTCTCTCTCCCGCTCGCGCTCTCGCTCTCTCTCTCCCCGCTCGCGCTCTCGCTCTCTCTCTCCCGCTCGCGCTCTCGCTCTCTCCCTCTGGCGCTCGCGCTCTCTCTCTCCCTCTCTGGCGCTTTCTCTCTCTCTCCCTCTCTGGCGCTCTCTCTCTCTCTTTCCCCCTCTCTGGTGCTCTCTCTCTCTCTCTCTCCCTCTCTGGTGCTCTCTCTCTCTCTCCCTCTCTTGCGCTCTCTCTCTCTCTCCCTCTGGCGCTCTCTCGCTCTCTCTCTCTCCAGCTCTCGCTCTCTTTCTCCCGCTCGCGCGCTCTCTCTCTCTCTCCCGCTCGCGCGCTCTCTCTCTTTCTCCCGCTCGCTCGCTCTCTCTCTTTCCCCCGCCGCGCTCGCTCGCACACTCGCTCGCGCTCTCCCCATATCACGCTCTCCCCATATCACGCTCTCCCCATATCGCGCTCTCCCCATATCGCGCTCTCCCCATATCGCGCTCTCCCCATATCGCGCTCTTCCCCATATCGCGCTCTCCCCATATCGCGCTCTCCCCATATCGCGCTCTCCCCCATATCGCGCTCTCCCCATATCGCGCTCTCCCCATTTCGCGCTCTCCCCATTTCGCGCTCTCCCCATTTCGCGCTCTCCCCATTTCGCGCTCTCCCCATTTCGCGCTCTCCCCATTTCGCGCTCTCCCCATTTCGCGCTCTCCCCATTTCGCGCTCTCCCCATTTCGCGCTCTCCCCATTTCGCGCTCTCCCCCATTTCGCGCTCTCCCATTTCGCGCTCTCCCCATTTCGCGCTCTCCCCATTTCGCGCTCTCCCCATTTCGCGCTCTCCCCATTTCGCGCTCTCCCCATTTCGCGCTCTCCCCATTTCGCGCTCTCCCCATTTCGCGCTCTCCCCCTTTCGCGCTCTCCCCCTTTCGCGCTCTCCCCCTTTCGCGCTCTCCCCCTTTCGCGCTCTCACCCCTTTCGCGCTCTCCCCCTTTCGCGCTCTCCCCCTTTCGCGCTCTCCCCCTTTCGCGCTCTCCCCCTTTCGCGCTCTCCCCCTTTCGCGCTCTCCCCCTTTCGCGCTCTCCCCCTCTCGCGCTCTCCCCCTCTCGCGCTCTCCCCCTCTCCCGCTCTCCCCCCTCTCGCCCTCTCCCGCTCTCACCCCTCTCCCGCCTCTCAGCCCTCTCCCGCTCTCGCCCTCTCCCGCTCTCGCCCTCTCTCGCGCTCGCTCTCAGCGCTCGCTCTCAGCGCTCGCTCTCGCGCTCGCTCTCGCGCTCGCTCTCGCGCTCGCTCTCGCGCTCGCGCTCGCTCTCGCGCTCTCTCTCGCGCTCTCTCTCGCGATCTCTCTCGCGATCTCTCTCCTCGCTCGCTCTCGCTCGCTCTCGCTCGCTCTCGCTCTCGCTCTCTCTCTCGCTCTCTCTCTCGCTCGCTCTCACTCGCTCGCTCTCCCGCTCTCGCTCGCTCTCCCGCTCTCGCTCTCTCCCGCTCTCGCTCTCTCCCGCTCTCGCTCTCTCCCGCTCTCGCTCTCTCCCGCTCTCGCTCTCTCCCGCTCTCGGCCCGCTCTCGCTCCTCGCTCTCTCCCGCTCTCGCCCTCTCTGGCGCTCTCTCCCTCTCTGGCGCTCTCTCTCCCTCTCTGGCGCTCTCTCTCCCTCTCTGGCGCTCTCTCTCCCTCTCTGGCGCTCTCTCTCCCTCTCTGGCCTCCCCTGGCTCTCTCTCTCTCTCCCTCTCTGGCGCTCTCTCTCTCTCTCTCTCCCTCTCTGGCGCGCTCTCTCTCTCTCTCTCTCTCCCTCTGTGGCGCTCTCTCTCTCTCTCTCTCTCTCCCTCTCTGGCGCTCTCTCTCTCTCTCTCCCCCTCTCTGGCGCTCTCTCTCTCTCTCTCCCTCTCTGGCGCTCTCTCTCTCTCTCTCTCCCTCTCTGGCGCTCTCTCTCTCTCTCTCTCTCCCTCTCTGGCGCTCTCTCTCTCTCTCTCTCTCCCTCTCTGGCACTCTCTCTCTCTCTCTCTCTCACTCCCTCTCTGGCGCTCTCTCTCTCTCTCCCTCTCTGGTGCTCTCTCTCTCCCTCTCTGGCGCTCTCTCTCTCCCTCTCTGGCGCTCTCTCTCTCTCTCTCTGGCGCTCTCTCTCTCTGGCGCTCTCTCGCTCGCTCTCTCTCTCTCTCTCTCTCCCGCTCTCTCGCTCTCGCTCTCCTCTCTCCCTCTCTGGCGCTCTCTCTCTCTCTCCCTCTCCCTCTCTGGCGCTCTCTCTCTCTCTGGTGCTCTCTCTCTCTCTCTGGTGCTCTCTCTCTCCCTCTCTGGCGCTCTCTCTCTCTCACTCTCTGGCGCTCTCTCTCTCTCTCTGGCGCTCTCCTCGCTCTCTCTCTCTCTCTCTCTCTCTCTCCCTCTCTGGCGCTCTCTCTCTCTCTCTCTCTCCCTCTCTGGCGCTCTCTCTCTCTCTCTCTCTCTCCCTCTCTGGCGCTCTCTCTCTCTCTCTCTCTCTCTCCCTCTCTGGCGCTCTCTCTCTCTTTCTCTCCCTCTCTGGCGCTCTCTCTCTCTTTCTCGCCGTCTCTGGCGCTCTCTCTCTCTCTCTCTCCCTCTCTGGCGCGCTCTCTCTCTCTCCCTCTGGCGCGCTCTCTCTCTCTCTCTCTCTCCCTCTGTGGCGCTCTCTCTCTCTCTCTCTCTCTCTCTCTCTCTCTCCCTCTGTGGCGCTCTCTCTCTCTCTCCTCCCCTCTCTGGCGCTCTCTCTCTCTCTCTCCCCCTCTCTGGCGCTCTCTCTCTCTCTCTCCCCCTCTCTGGCGCTCTCTCTCTCTCTCTCCCCCCTCTCTGGCGCTCTCTCTCTCTCTCTCTCCCTCTCTGGCGCGCTCTCTCTCTCTCTCTCCCTCTCTGGCGCTCTCTCTCTCTCTCTCTCTCTCCCTCCTGTCTGGCGCTCTCTCTCTCTCTCTCTCTCCCTCTCTGGTGCTCTCTCTCTCCCTCTCTGGTGCTCTCTCTCTCCCTCTCTGGCTCTCTCTCTCTCTCTCTCCCTCTCTGGCGCTCTCTCTCTCTCTCTGGCGCTCTCTCGCTCGCTCTCTCTCTCTCTCTCTCCCGCTCTCTCGCTCTCGCTCTCTCTCTCCCTCTCTGGCGCTCTCTCTCTCTCTCCCTCTCCCTCTCTGGCGCTCTCTCTCTCTCTCTCCCTCTCTGGTGCTCTCTCTCTCTCTCTGGCGCTCTCTCGCTCGCTCTCTCTCTCTCTCTCTCCCGCTCTCTCGCTCTCGCTCTCTCTCTCCCTCTCTGGCGCTCTCTCTCTCTCTCTCTCCCTCTCTGGCGCTCTCTCTCTCTCTCTCTCTCCCTCTCTGGCGCTCTCTCTCTCTCTCTCTCTCCCTCTCTGGCGCTCTCTCTCTCTCTCTGGCGCTCTCTCGCTCGCTCTCTCTCTCTCTCTCTCCCGCTCTCTCGCTCTCTCTCTCTCCCTCTCTGGCGCTCTCTCTCTCTCTCCCTCTCCCTCTCTGGCGCTCTCTCTCTCTCTCCCTCTCCCTCTCTGGCGCTCTCTCTCTCTCTCTGGTGCTCTCTCTCTCCCTCTCTGGCGCTCTCTCTCTCTCTCTGGCGCTCTCTCGCTCTCTCTCTCTCTCTCTCTCTCTCCCTCTCTGGCGCTCTCTCTCTCCCTCTCTGGCGCTCTCTCTCTCTCTCTCTCTCCCTCTCTGGCGCTCTCTCTCTCTCTCTCTCTCCCTCTCTGGCGCTCTCTCTCTCTTTCCTCTCCCTCTCTGGCGCTCTCTCTCTCTTTCTCGCCGTCTCTGGCGCTCTCTCTCTCTCTCTCTCCCTCTCTGGCGCGCTCTCTCTCTCTCCCTCTGGCGCGCTCTCTCTCTCTCTCTCTCTCCCTCTGGCGCGCTCTCTCTCTCTCTCTCTCTCCCTCTGTGGCGCTCTCTCTCTCCTCTCTCTCTCCCTCTGTGGCGCTCTCTCTCTCTCTCTCTCTCCCTCTGTGGCGCTCCTCTCTCTCTCTCTCCCCCTCTCTGGCGCTCTCTCTCTCTCTCTCCCCTCTCTGGCCGCTCTCTCTCTCTCTCTCCCCCTCTCTGGCGCTCTCTCTCTCTCTCTCTCCCTCTCTGGCGCGCTCTCTCTCTCTCTCTCCCTCTCTGGCGCTCTCTCTCTCTCTCTCTCTCCCTCTCTGGCGCTCTCTCTCTCTCTCTCTCTCCCTCTCTGGTGCTCTCTCTCTCCCTCTCTGGTGCTCTCTCTCTCCCTCTCTGGCGCTCTCTCTCTCTCTCTCCCTCTCTGGCGCTCTCTCTCTCTCTCTGGCGCTCTCTCGCTCGCTCTCTCTCTCTCTCTCTCTCCCGCTCTCTCGCTCTATCTCTCCCTCTCTGGCGCTCTCTCTCTCTCTCCCTCTCCCTCTGGCGCTCTCTCTCTCTCTCTCCCTCTCTGGTGCTCTCTCTCTCTCTCTGGCGCTCTCTCGCTCGCTCTCTCTCTCTCTCTCTCCCGCTCTCTCGCTCTCGCTCTCTCTCTCCCTCTCTGGCGCTCTCTCTCTCTCTCTCTCCCTCTCTGGCGCTCTCTCTCTCTCTCTCTCTCCCTCTCTGGCGCTCTCTCTCTCTCTCTCTCTCCCTCTCTGGCGCTCTCTCTCTCTCTCTGGCGCTCTCTCGCTCGCTCTCTCTCTCTCTCTCTCCCGCTCTCTCGCTCTCGCTCTCTCTCTCCCCTCTCTGGCGCTCTCTCTCTCTCTCCCTCTCTGGCACTCTCTCTCTCTCTCTGGTGCTCTCTCTCTCCCTCTCTGGCGCTCTCTCTCTCTCTCACTCTCTGGCGCTCTCTCTCTCTCTCTGGCGCTCTCTCTCTCTCTCTCTCTCCCGCTCTCTCGCTCTCGCTCTCTCTCTCTCTCTCTCTCCCTCTCTGGCGCTCTCTCGCTCGCTCTCTCTCTCTCTCTCTCCCGCTCTCTCTCTCCCGCTCGCGCTCTCGCTCTCTCTCTCCCGCTCGCGCTCTCGCTCTCTCTCTCCCGCTCGCGCTCTCGCTCTCTCTCTCCCGCTCGCGCTCTCGCTCTCTCTCTCTCTCCCTCTCTCTCTCTCTCCCTCTCTGGCGCTCTCTCTCTCTCTCTCCCCCGTTCTCGCTCTCTCTCCCGCTCGTGCTCTCGCTCTCTCTCTCCCGCTCGTGCTCTCGCTCTCTCTCTCCCGCTCGCGCTCTCGCTCTCTCTCTCCCGCTCGCGCTCTCGCTCTCTCTCTCCCGCTCGCGCTCTCGCTCTCTCCCTCTGGCGCTCGCGCTCTCTCTCTCCCTCTCTGGCGCTTTCTCTCTCTCTCCCTCTCTGGCGCTCTCTCTCTCTCTTTCCCCCTCTCTGGTGCTCTCTCTCTCTCTCTCTCCCTCTCTGGTGCTCTCTCTCTCTCTCCCTCTCTTGCACTCTCTCTCTCTCTCCCTCTGGCGCTCTCTCGCTCTCTCTCTCTCCAGCTCTCGCTCTCTTTCTCCCGCTCGCGCGCTCTCTCTCTCTCTCCCGCTCGCGCGCTCTCTCTCTTTCTCCCGCTCGCTCGCTCTCTCTCTTTCCCCCGCTCGCGCTCGCTCGCACACTCGCTCGCGCTCTCCCCATATCACGCTCTCCCCATATCACGCTCTCCCCATATCGCGCTCTCCCCATTTCGCGCTCTCCCCATTTCGCGCTCTCCCCATTTCGCGCTCTCCCCATTTCGCGCTCTCCCCATTTCGCGCTCTCCCCATTTCGCGCTCTCCCCATTTCGCGCTCTCCCCATTTCGCGCTCTCCCCATTTCGCGCTCTCCCCATTTCGCGCTCTCCCCATTTCGCGCTCTCCCCATTTCGCGCTCTCCCCATTTCGCGCTCTCCCCATTTCGCGCTCTCCCCATTTCGCGCTCTCCCCATTTCGCGCTCTCCCCATTTCGCGCTCTCCCCATTTCGCGCTCTCCCCATTTCGCGCTCTCCCCCTTTCGCGCTCTCCCCCTTTCGCGCTCTCCCCCTTTCGCGCTCTCCCCCTTTCGCGCTCTCCCCCTTTCGCGCTCTCCCCCTTTCGCGCTCTCCCCCTTTCGCGCTCTCCCCCTTTCGCGCTCTCCCCCTTTCGCGCTCTCCCCCTTTCGCGCTCTCCCCCTCTCGCGCTCTCCCCCTCTCGCGCTCTCCCCCTCTCCCGCTCTCCCCCTCTCGCGCTCTCCCCCTCTCCCGCTCTCCCCCTCTCCCGCTCTCCCCCTCTCCCGCTCTCGCCCTCTCCCGCTCCCGCCCTCGCCCTCTCCCGCCCTCGCCCTCTCCCGCTCTCGCCCTCTCTCGCGCTCGCTCTCGCGCTCGCTCTCGCGCTCGCTCTCGCGCTCGCTCTCGCGCTCGCTCTCGCGCTCGCTCTCGCGCTCGCTCTCGCGCTCTCTCTCGCGCTCTCTCTCGCGATCTCTCTCGCGATCTCTCTCTCGCTCGCTCTCGCTCTCGCTCTCTCTCTCGCTCTCTCTCTCGCTCGCTCTCTCGCTCGCTCTCCCGCTCTCGCTCGCTCTCCCGCTCTCGCTCTCTCTCCCGCTCTCGCTCTCTCTCCCGCTCTCGCTCTCTCCCGCTCTCGCTCTCTCCCGCTCTCGCTCTCTCCCGCTCTCGCCCTCTCTGGCGCTCTCTCCCTCTCTGGCGCTCTCTCTCCCTCTCTGGCGCTCTCTCTCCCTCTCTGGCGCTCTCTCTCCCTCTCTGGCGCTCTCTCTCTCTCTCTCCCTCTCTGGCGCTCTCTCTCTCTCTCTCTCCCTCTCTGGCGCGCTCTCTCTCTCTCTCTCTCTCCCTCTGTGGCGCTCTCTCTCTCTCTCTCTCTCTCCCTCTCTGGCGCTCTCTCTCTCTCTCTCCCCCTCTCTGGCGCTCTCTCTCTCTCTCTCCCTCTCTGGCGCTCTCTCTCTCTCTCTCTCCCTCTCTGGCGCTCTCTCTCTCTCTCTCTCTCCCTCTCTGGCGCTCTCTCTCTCTCTCTCTCTCCCTCTCTGGCACTCTCTCTCTCTCTCTCACTCCCTCTCTGGCGCTCTCTCTCTCTCTCCCTCTCTGGTGCTCTCTCTCTCCCTCTCTGGCGCTCTCTCTCTCCCTCTCTGGCGCTCTCTCTCTCCCTCTCTGGCGCTCTCTCTCTCTCTCTCTGGCGCTCTCTCTCTCTGGCTCTCTCTCGCTCGCTCTCTCTCTCTCTCTCTCTCCCGCTCTCTCGCTCTCGCTCTCTCTCTCCCTCTCTGGCGCTCTCTCTCTCTCTCCCTCTCCCTCTCTGGCGCTCTCTCTCTCTCTCTGGTGCTCTCTCTCTCCCTCTCTGGCGCTCTCTCTCTCTCACTCTCTGGCGCTCTCTCTCTCTCTCTGGCGCTCTCTCGCTCTCTCTCTCTCTCTCTCTCTCTCCCTCTCTGGCGCTCTCTCTCTCTCTCTCTCTCCCTCTCTGGCGCTCTCTCTCTCTCTCTCTCTCTCTCCCTCTCTGGCGCTCTCTCTCTCTTTCTCTCCCTCTCTGGCGCTCTCTCTCTCTTTCTCGCCGTCTCTGGCGCTCTCTCTCTCTCTCTCTCCCTCTCTGGCGCGCTCTCTCTCTCTCCCTCTGGCGCGCTCTCTCTCTCTCTCTCTCTCCCTCTGTGGCGCTCTCTCTCTCTCTCTCTCTCTCTCTCTCTCTCTCCCTCTGTGGCGCTCTCTCTCTCTCTCTCCCCCTCTCTGGCGCTCTCTCTCTCTCTCTCCCCCTCTCTGGCGCTCTCTCTCTCTCTCTCCCCCTCTCTGGCGCTCTCTCTCTCTCTCTCCCCCTCTCTGGCGCTCTCTCTCTCTCTCTCTCCCTCTCTGGCGCGCTCTCTCTCTCTCTCTCCCTCTCTGGCGCTCTCTCTCTCTCTCTCTCTCCCTCTCTGGCGCTCTCTCTCTCTCTCTCTCTCCCTCTCTGGTGCTCTCTCTCTCCCTCTCTGGTGCTCTCTCTCTCCCTCTCTGGCTCTCTCTCTCTCTCTCTCTCTCCCTCTCTGGCGCTCTCTCTCTCTCTCTCTCTCTCTCCCGCTCTCTCGCTCTCTCTCTCCCTCTCTGGCGCTCTCTCTCTCTCTCCCTCTCCCTCTCTGGCGCTCTCTCTCTCTCTCTCCCTCTCTGGTGCTCTCTCTCTCTCTCTGGCGCTCTCTCGCTCGCTCTCTCTCTCTCTCTCTCCCGCTCTCTCGCTCTCGCTCTCTCTCTCCCTCTCTGGCGCTCTCTCTCTCTCTCTCTCCCTCTCTGGCGCTCTCTCTCTCTCTCTCTCTCCCTCTCTGGCGCTCTCTCTCTCTCTCTCTCTCCCTCTCTGGCGCTCTCTCTCTCTCTCTGGCGCTCTCTCGCTCGCTCTCTCTCTCTCTCTCTCCCGCTCTCTCGCTCTCGCTCTCTCTCTCCCTCTCTGGCGCTCTCTCTCTCTCTCCCTCTCCCTCTCTGGCGCTCTCTCTCTCTCTCTGGTGCTCTCTCTCTCCCTCTCTGGCGCTCTCTCTCTCTCTCTCACTCTCTGGCGCTCTCTCTCTCTCTCTGGCGCTCTCTCTCTCTCTCTCTCTCTCTCCCCCGCTCTCTCGCTCTCGCTCTCTCTCTCTCTCTCTCTCTCCCTCTCTGGCGCTCTCTCGCTCGCTCTCTCTCTCTCTCTCTCCCGCTCTCTCTCTCCCACTTGCGCTCTCGCTCTCTCTCTCCCGCTCGCGCTCTCGCTCTCTCTCTCCCGCTCGCGCTCTCGCTCTCTCTCTCCCGCTCGCGCTCTCGCTCTCTCTCTCCCGCTTGCGCTCTCGCTCTCTCTCTCCCGCTCGCGCTCTCGCTCTCTCTCTCTCTCCCTCTCTCTCTCTCTCCCTCTCTGGCGCTCTCTCTCTCTCTCTCCCCCGTTCTCGCTCTCTCTCCCGCTCGTGCTCTCGCTCTCTCTCTCCCACTCGTGCTCTCGCTCTCTCTCTCCCGCTCGTGCTCTCGCTCTCTCTCTCCCGCTCGCGCTCTCGCTCTCTCTCTCCCGCTCGCGCTCTCGCTCTCTCTCTCCCGCTCGCGCTCTCGCTCTCTCTCTCCCGCTCGCGCTCTCGCTCTCTCCCTCTGGCGCTCGCGCTCTCTCTCTCCCTCTCTGGCGCTTTCTCTCTCTCTCCCTCTCTGGCGCTCTCTCTCTCTCTTTCCCCCTCTCTGGTGCTCTCTCTCTCTCTCTCTCCCTCTCTGGTGCTCTCTCTCTCTCTCCCTCTCTTGCGCTCTCTCTCTCTCTCCCTCTGGCGCTCTCTCGCTCTCTCTCTCTCCAGCTCTCGCTCTCTTTCTCCCGCTCGCGCGCTCTCTCTCTCCCTCCCGCTCACGCGCTCTCTCTCTTTCTCCCGCTCGCTCGCTCTCGCTCGCACACTCGCTCGCGCTCTCCCCATATCACGCTCTCCCCATATCGCGCTCTCCCCATATCGCGCTCTCCCCATATCGCGCTCTCCCCATATCGCGCTCTCCCCATATCGCGCTCTCCCCATATCGCGCTCTCCCCATATCGCGCTCTCCCCATATCGCGCTCTCCCCATATCGCGCTCTCCCCATATCGCGCTCTCCCCATATCGCGCTCTCCCCATATCGCGCTCTCCCCATATCGCGCTCTCCCCATATCGCGCTCTCCCCATATCGCGCTCTCCCCATATCGCGCTCTCCCCATATCGCGCTCTCCCCATATCGCGCTCTCCCCATATCGCGCTCTCCCCATATCGCGCTCTCCCCATATCGCGCTCTCCCCATATCGCGCTCTCCCCATATCGCGCTCTCCCCATATCGCGCTCTCCCCATATCGCGCTCTCCCCATATCGCGCTCTCCCCATATCGCGCTCTCCCCATATCGCGCTCTCCCCATATCGCGCTCTCCCCATTTCGCGCTCTCCCCATTTCGCGCTCTCCCCATTTCGCGCTCTCCCCATTTCGCGCTCTCCCCATTTCGCGCTCTCCCCATTTCGCGCTCTCCCCATTTCGCGCTCTCCCCATTTCGCGCTCTCCCCATTTCGCGCTCTCCCCATTTCGCGCTCTCCCCATTTCGCGCTCTCCCCATTTCGCGCTCTCCCCATTTCGCGCTCTCCCCATTTCGCGCTCTCCCCATTTCGCGCTCTCCCCATTTCGCGCTCTCCCCATTTCGCGCTCTCCCCATTTCGCGCTCTCCCCATTTCGCGCGCTCCCCATTTCGCGCTCTCCCCATTTCGCGCTCTCCCCATTTCGCGCTCTCCCCATTTCGCGCTCTCCCCATTTCGCGCTCTCCCCATTTCGCGCTCTCCCCATTTCGCGCTCTCCCCATTTCGCGCTCTCCCCATTTCGCGCTCTCCCCATTTCGCGCTCTCCCCATTTCGCGCTCTCCCCATTTCGCGCTCTCCCCATTTCGCGCTCTCCCCATTTCGCGCTCTCCCCATTTCGCCCTCTCGCGCTCTCGCGCTCTCCCCCTCTCGCGCTCTCCCCCTCTCGCGCTCTCCCCCTCTCGCGCTCTCCCCCTCTCGCGCTCTCCCCCTCTCGCGCTCTCCCCCTCTCGCGCTCTCCCCCTCTCCCGCTCTCCCCCTCTCCCGCTCTCCCCCTCTCCCGCTCTCGCCCTCTCCCGCTCTCGCCCTCTCCCGCTCTCGCCCTCTCCCGCTCTCGCCCTCTCCCGCTCTCGCCCTCTCTTGCGCTCGCTCTCGCGCTCTCTCTCGCGATCTCTCTCGCGATCTCTCTCTCGCTTGCTCTCGCTCTCTCGCTCGCTCTCTCTCTCGCTCGCTCTCCCGCTCTCGCTCTCTCCCGCTCTCGCTCTCTCCCGCTCTCGCTCTCTCCCGCTCTCGCTCTCTCCCGCTCTCGCTCTCTCCCGCTCTCGCTCTCTCCCGCTCTCGCTCTCTCCCGCTCTCGCCCGCTCTCGCTCTCGCTCTCTCCCGCTCTCGCCCTCTCTGGCGCTCTCTCGCCCTCTCTGGCGCTCTCTCGCCCTCTCTGGCGCTCTCTCTCCCTCTCTGGCGCTCTCTCTCCCTCTCTGGCGCTCTCTCTCCCTCTCTCTCTCTCTCCCTCTCTGGCGCTCTCTCTCCCTCTCTGGCGCTCTCTCTCCCCCTCTCGCGCTCTCCCCCTCTCCCGCTCTCCCCCTCTCCCGCTCTCCCCCTCTCCCGCTCTCGCCCTCTCCCGCTCTCGCCCTCTCCCGCTCTCGCCCTCTCCCGCTCTCGCCCTCTCCCGCTCTCGCCCTCTCTTGCGCTCGCTCTCGCGCTCGCTCTCGCGCTCGCTCTCGCGCTCGCTCTCGCGCTCGCTCTCGCGCTCGCTCTCGCGCTCGCTCTCGCGCTCGCTCTCGCGCTCGCTCTCGCGCTCTCTCTCGCGCTCTCTCTCGCGATCTCTCTCGCGATCTCTCTCGCGATCTCTCTCTCGCTCGCTCTCGCTCTCTCGCTCGCTCTCTCTCTCGCTCGCTCTCTCTCTCGCTCGCTCTCCTGCTCTCGCTCTCTCCCGCTCTCGCTCTCTCCCGCTCTCGCTCTCTCCCGCTCTCGCCCGCTCTCGCTCTCGCTCTCTCCCGCTCTCGCCCTCTCTGGCGCTCTCTCGCCCTCTCTGGCGCTCTCTCTCCCTCTCTGGCGCTCTCTCTCCCTCTCTGGCGCTCTCTCTCCCTCTCTGGCGCTCTCTCTCCCTCTCTGGCGCTCTCTCTCTCTCTCTCCCTCTCTGGCGCTCTCTCTCTCTCTCTCTCTCCCTCTGTGGCGCTCTCTCTCTCTCTCTCTCTCTCCCTCTCTGGCGCTCTCTCTCTCTCTCTCTCCCTCTCTGGTGCTCTCTCTCTCCCTCTCTGGCGCTCTCTCTCTCCCTCTCTGGCGCTCTCTCTCTCTCTCTCTGGCGCTCTCTCTCTCTCTCTGGCGCTCTCTCGCTCGCTCTCTCTCTCTCTCTCTCTCCCGCTCTCTCGCTCTCGCTCTCTCTCTCCCTCTCTGGCGCTCTCTCTCTCTCTCCCTCTCTGGCGCTCTCTCGCTCGCTCTCTCTCTCTCTCTCTCCCGCTCTCTCTCTCCCACTTGTGCTCTCGCTCTCTCTCTCCCGCTCGCGCTCTCGCTCTCTCTCTCTCTCCCTCTCTGGCGCTCTCTCTCTCTCTCTCCCCCGTTCTCGCTCTCTCTCCCGCTCGTGCTCTCGCTCTCTCTCTCCCACTCGTGCTCTCGCTCTCTCTCTCCCGCTCGCGCTCTCGCTCTCTCTCTCCCGCTCGCGCTCTCGCTGTCTCTCTCCCGCTCGCGCTCTCGCTGTCTCTCTCCCGCTCGCGCTCTCGCTGTCTCTCTCCCGCTCGCGCTCTCGCTGTCTCTCTCCCGCTCGCGCTCTCGCTGTCTCTCTCCCGCTCGCGCTCTCGCTGTCTCTCTCCCGCTCGCGCTCTCGCTGTCTCTCTCCCGCTCGCGCTCTCGCTGTCTCTCTCCCGCTCGCGCTCTCGCTGTCTCTCTCCCGCTCGCGCTCTCGCTGTCTCTCTCCCGCTCGCGCTCTCGCTGTCTCTCTCCCGCTCGCGCTCTCGCTGTCTCTCTCCCGCTCGCGCTCTCGCTGTCTCTCTCCCGCTCGCGCTCTCGCTGTCTCTCTCCCGCTCGCGCTCTCGCTGTCTCTCTCCCGCTCGCGCTCTCGCTGTCTCTCTCCCGCTCGCGCTCTCGCTGTCTCTCTCCCGCTCGCGCTCTCGCTGTCTCTCTCCCGCTCGCGCTCTCGCTGTCTCTCTCCCGCTCGCGCTCTCGCTGTCTCTCTCCCGCTCGCGCTCTCGCTGTCTCTCTCCCGCTCGCGCTCTCGCTGTCTCTCTCCCGCTCGCGCTCTCGCTGTCTCTCTCCCGCTCGCGCTCTCGCTGTCTCTCTCCCGCTCGCGCTCTCGCTGTCTCTCTCCCGCTCGCGCTCTCGCTCTCTCTCTCCAGCTCGCTCTCTCTCTCCCGCTCGCGCTCTCGCTCTCTCTCTCCAGCTCGCTCTCTCTCTCCCGCTCGCGCTCTCGCTCTCTCTCTCCCGCTCGCGCTCTCGCTCTCTCTCTCCCGCTCGCGCTCTCGCTCTCTCTCTCCCGCTCGCGCTCTCGCTCTCTCTCTCCCGCTCGCGCTCTCGCTCTCTCTCTCCCGCTCGCGCTCTCGCTCTCTCTCTCCCGCTCGCGCTCTCGCTCTCTCTCTCCCGCTCGCGCTCTCGCTCTCTCTCTCCCGCTCGCGCTCTCGCTCTCTCCCTCTGGCGCTCGCGCTCTCTCTCTCCCTCTCTGGCGCTTTCTCTCTCTCTCCCTCTCTGGCGCTCTCTCTCTCTCTCTCCCCCTCTCTGGTGCTCTCTCTCTCTCTCTCTCCCTCTCTGGTGCTCTCTCTCTCTCTCCCTCTCTGGCGCTCTCTCTCTCTCTCCCTCTGGCGCTCTCTCGCTCTCTCTCTCTCTCTCTCCCGCTCTCTCTCTCCCGCTTGCGCTCTCGCTCTCTCTCTCCCGCTTGCGCTCTCTCTCTCTCTCTCTCTCTCTCTCTCCCGCTCTCGCTCTCTCTCTCTCGCGCTCTCGCTCTCTCTCTCCCGCTCGCGCTCTCGCTCTCTCCCTCTGGCGCTTGCGCTCTCGCTCTCTCCCGCTCGCGCTCTCGCTCTCTCCCTCTGGCGCTCGCGCTCTCTCTCTCCCGCTCGTGCTCTCGCTCTCTCTCTCCCACTCGCGCTCTCGCTCTCTCTCTCCCACTCGCGCTCTCGCTCTCTCTCTCCCACTCGCGCTCTCGCTCTCTCTCTCCCACTCGCGCTCTCGCTCTCTCCCGCTCGCGCTCTCTCTCTCTTTAAGAATTAGTGGGAAGGGTGGGGCATTAGTGCAGAACCCCACAACTGCCCTGATTAATCGAGTTCCATACTGCAAAGTAATAAGCTCATGCATTCCCCCTCCCAAAAAGAAAATTATTAAGGCCAGTTATATTGTCCTACTAATGTCTTGGCTGAGATAAGTTAACTCAGTACAGGCTAAAACTTTTGTGTGATGAAGATTTTAATAGTGTTATATGAAGAAGAGCATAGCTGATACCATTAGCAGTATAAGCACTTGGCATTCAGTGCTTTCCAAATGTCATCTTTGCCAGTTTCAGAATGTATTGCAAAAGTGCCCAGATCATCGTTGCTTCCTTATCAAAAGAAGAAAAAATAATTTTACATCTGTAATGGGGATTCATAACACCTTGTGTATTAAATAGCAAACTATAACTTAACAATTTGCAACATGTTTTTCAATACAGCTTCTTGAGGTAGTTTCTCACCTTGCACAACAAAACCTGCGTGTCCTTGTCCTTGGACGCAAGCACATGCTAAGAGGAACGCGCAGCTGGGACAAAGGTCATATGACTGCCTTACAGACCTATGCTGATTGCTTCTTTACAGCAAATATGTAAGTCAAAGAGGATGTCTCATAATAACAATAACACTCAAGAAAATGCTTTCATTGCCTTTTTTTTAAAAAATGAATAGCTGTAACATACGAACATATGAAAAGAAGGGAAAAGAACAATAATTGGGTCCATCAGGCCTACCTCATCTACACATGATACAGCTACAGATAGCATAGACCCACTGTCCTGGGAGAGGAAATAAATCACAAAAACCACAGCCAATTCAGGAAATACTGTAGGAAATTCCTGTCCAACTCCCTAAGGCATCGAGTAAAGCTCCAGGCGATTGCACAACCTATAGGTCATCATAATTGCAACTAACCAGCAATTTGTTCTCTATAACTAGAAAATTACTTTTCACTCAGAAACTTGTCAAGTTCCATTTTCAAGAATGTCAGTGAATCCATGCCCACTATATGTTTCCCAAGATGATGACTCTGCAAGGAATAAAACTTCTTGGCATCTAACCTAACTGCCTATAAATTTTATGTAATCAAGTTCTACCATTCCTCTTTAATTCAAATTACCTATCAAAGAGGACTGGGTTATTTGAGATGGATAGGGAAGGTAGAACTAGAGGGCACACATATATAAAAAGCCTGTTATGTACCTTTATAAGCCTGCATTTAACTAAAGTAAATAATCCTAACTCTGCCACCCTATCTTCAAAACTAAGAGCTCTAAGGTTAGGTGTAATTTTAGTCACCCTCCTTCTCTGGAACCTCAGTATCCTTTACAATATGTTGGGACCAAATTAGGACCTAAAACTCCAAATGCAGAGAAACAAAAGCCTTACAAAGCTTACTTCTAATGCTGTTCATTTTACACTCTGTGGTCCTAGCTGTAGAACCTAAAACCCTATTGGCTTTCCCATATAGCCATCCGTTACTGCTTGTGCTCCTTTTAACGAGTGATCAGCTATAACGCAGGTGTGTTTCTTGATCAGTTATCCTTAATAAATACTCAGCATGGTATTAACATATCTGGAGTTTCCTATCCCCAAATGCATAATGTTATATTTGTCCATGTGTTGGCCAGCAACCTATTGATTTAATCTAAATTACAGTTTGCATTTATGCTAATTTAAGGACAGTTCCATTTATGCCATCCTATGAATCAATGCTGATGATAATGAGCAGCATCAGCCTCAACACGGAGTCTGGCGGAACTCTATCCTTGACCAGGCCACATTCAAATCACTTGCAATGTTGACAACCCTCTAGCTACAAGATTTCAACCAATTATTTCCACCTAACTGCATAATCAGTGTAATTTTCCATAAATCTAACATCGCTAGTGAAAATTTTGCCCTCCTGAAATTGGGTATTAACGTTATATTGTCAGCAGCATTAACTTGGCCTGACTAACTGAAATCTAAAGATTCAGTGATCACCTTTGCTAGATGTTGCCCACACCAAGATCAATATTGGCTCAGTATCATTAATGGCTCAGAGTTCTCGCTCAGCAGTGAACGACTGGATTTCGTCATTCATCTTTTATACAGTTGCCCACAGACTACTTGCGGACTTTCAACGGAGATTTCTAACCAGTCAGCGTCAATGTGGTGCCCTTTACAGGGATCTGTGGTACGGATTGGGATCTGTAAACAAGGCAAGCAACAGAAATGCTCTTCAACCATTCAGATAGAAGTGTCTTCACTGAGCCATGCAGTCGAAATGAGGAAGTAAAAAATAGGAAGTGTAAATTGCATTCAAATCACATACAGGAAGTGAAATAAAAATTGGGAAATACATATGATATTAAGGGAGAGAGAAAAGAGACAAACAGAAAAATTATCTTTTTTTAAATCTGCAACATGAATTTTCTTCTGAGGGCATGAGAGTCTACACTTGTAAAATTAATTTTTCAGGGCCAGTGGGATTGTTCAGCAGTAATTATCACTTTTGCCATTGAAAAACTCACTCACTCCTAAATGAACCAGCCCTAACATTTTTTTAAGTTATTTTTTAGTTGGCTGTAGTGCAGAACTAATGGGAAAGTAGCTCAGGTTCACGACATTACAGTGACTTCAGTGCTGAGTCTATCGCCAAGGACTGAAACAACGCTCTTGGTGGAAGAGCAGGTCTCTGACAGCAACTTCTGGATTTCCATGTTTACTTGTGCATGTGCAGACGTCAGAAGTTGCTGTCAAATTTATCGGCAAGCAACATCCAGGCAATTAAATATTAAATGGGGGTATGGTAGCATAATGGTTTTGTTACTGGGCTAATAATCTAAAGGCCTGGACTAATGATTCAGAGACATGAGTTCAAATCCTACCATGGCAGCTAAGGAATTTAAATTCAATTAATTAAATAATACCTGAAATAAAAAAATTTGTGTCAGTAATGGTGACAATGAAACGATCAAATTGTTGTAAGAATTCATTTGGTTCACTAATATCCTTTAAGAAAGAAAATCTGCCATCCTTATCCAGTCTGGCTTGCATGTGACTCCAGCCCTACAGCAACTGCTCTCTGAAATGACCGAACAAGCCATTCAATTATATTCAAGAAGGTACACCACCTTCTCGAGTGGTTAAGGATGGGCAATAAATGCTAACTTTACCAGTGATGCCCAGAATATGTGAATGAATTTTTTTTTAAATTAGTAAACTGTCCCGTCTAGTACTTTCCTTAACACGCTCAATAAGGAAATAGTTGTTAACAGCATTGATAGATAATTCTGTCTTCCCACCCTCTGAGCTTGACATTCCATTATCACACCAGATACTGGATAGAAAGTGACAATCTCCAACAACAAAAGAATCATGTCTGATCTTGTATTCTGATTAGAGTTGCTTGTCTTTCTCAAAGTGTTGCTCTAGAGGCCTATAACTGATGACAATCAGCTCCCTCCTGAAACCCAATATTTCCATCTTTATTTCAATTGTGTCCTCTTTTACAAATAAAATGACATCTTTTTTGTGGCCAACCTATTCTTGTAAATCTCTTCTACTCTTTCAACTGCATTTAAGATCCATCATCATCCAGCTGATTTTCAGCGATATCTGTAATATCTTTTTTTCATGGAAGTTTATGCTTGTAATTTATTTCTAATACTTCTAGCATTAACATATAAACATTTCAAAGAATTCTATACATGCCTATATGATTCACCTTAAGTATTGTTCCCCATTATTGAAATTCATATTGTTTTTTATAATTACCAGCAGCTGCTATCCATTCTCCCAACTAGATTAAATTCCTTTCATTGACATTTTCTACATTCAGAGACAGCTTACAGCTCCCAACAAATTCAAATGAACGCAATTTCCCCACAAAAGCTATTATGTTGTAAAATTCTACAATTCTATGAAAAATGGTAATATCTTCACTTTTTTAAAAAGTAAGTCCCGAGGTTGACTTCTTAGTGGTACACTTGTGGGAAGTCCCTAGCTTAACTTCCTAATTGAAAACTTCTGCAATTCTTACAAGTAATCAAGTAATGGATCACTTGTTTACGTTATAATGGTGAATGACTTTAAGCCCTGAATACATACCTGCATATTTTAGATAAATGTATCTTTATCAAGAAAGCCCCCAGCGATTTAACATCCGCAGCACTTAAAGCAGCCAGAAGTACTGCACAAAGAACAGCTAGGCGTTGCGCACACGACTACTGGCAACACCTATGCAGTCATATTCAGCTGGCCTCAGACACCGGAAACATCAGAGGAATGTATGATGGCATGAAGAGAGCTCTTGGGCCAACCATCAAGAAGATCACCCCCCTCAAATCTAAATCGGGGGACATAATCACTGACCAACGCAAACAGATGGACCGCTGGGTTGAGCACTACCTAGAACTGTACTCCAGGGAGAATGCTGTCACTGAGACTGCCCTCAATGCAGCCCAGCCTCTACCAGTCATGGATGAGCTGGACATACAGCCAACCAAATCGGAACTCAGTGATGCCATTGATTCCCTAGCCAGCGGAAAAGCCCCTGGGAAGGACAGCATTACCCCTGAAATAATCAAGAGTGCCAAGCCTGCTATACTCTCAGCACTACATGAACTGCTATGCCTGTGCTGGGACGAGGGAGCAGTACCCCAGGACATGCGCGATGCCAACATCATCACCCTCTATAAAAACAAAGGTGACCGCGGTGACTGCAACAACTACCGTGGAATCTCCCTGCTCAGCATAGTGGGGAAAGTCTTTGCTCGAGTCGCTCTGAACAGGCTCCAGAAGCTGGCCGAGCGCGTCTACCCTGAGGCACAGTGTGGCTTTCGTGCAGAGAGATCGACTATTGACATGCTGTTCTCCCTTCGTCAGATACAGGAGAAATGCCGTGAACAACAGATGCCCCTCTACATTGCTTTCATTGATCTCACCAAAGCCTTTGACCTCGTCAGCAGATGTGGTCTCTTCAGACTACTAGAAAAGATCGGATGTCCACCAAAGCTACTAAGTATCATCACCTCATTCCATGACAATATGAAAGGCACAATTCAACATGGTGGCTCCTCATCAGAGCCCTTTCCTATCCTGAGTGGTGTGAAACAGGGCTGTGTTCTCGCACCCACACTTTTTGGGATTTTCTTCTCCCTGCTGCTTTCACATGCGTTCAAATCCTCTGAAGAAGGAATTTTCCTCCACACAAGATCAGGGGGCAGGTTGTTCAACCTTGCCCGTCTAAGAGCGAAGTCCAAAGTACGGAAAGTCCTCATCAGAGAACTCCTCTTTGCTGACGATGCTGCTTTAACATCTCACACTGAAGAATGCCTGCAGAGTCTCATCGACAGGTTTGCGTCTGCCTGCAATGAATTTGGCCTAACCATCAGCCTCAAGAAAACGAACATCATGGGGCAGGATGTCAGAAATGCTCCATCCATCAATATTGGCGACCACGCTCTGGAAGTGGTTCAAGAGTTCACCTACCTAGGCTCAACTATCACCAGTAACCTGTCTCTAGATGCAGAAATCAACAAGCGCATGGGTAAGGCTTCCACTGCTATGTCCAGACTGGCCAAGAGAGTGTGGGAAAATGGCGCACTGACACGGAACACAAAAGTCCGAGTGTATCAGGCCTGTGTCCTCAGTACCTTGCTCTACGGCAGCGAGGCCTGGACAACGTATGCCAGCCAAGAGCGACGTCTCAATTCATTCCATCTTCGCTGCCTTCGGAGAATACTTGGCATCAGGTGGCAGGACTATATCTCCAACACAGAAGTCCTTGAAGCGGCCAACACCCCCAGCTTATACACACTACTGAGTCAGCGGCGCTTGAGATGGCTTGGCCATGTGAGCCGCATGGAAGATGGCAGGATCCCCAAAGACACATTGTACAGCGAGCTCGCCACTGGTATCAGACCCACCGGCCGTCCATGTCTCCGTTATAAAGACGTCTGCAAACGCGACATGAAATCGTGTGACATTGATCACAAGTCGTGGGAGTCAGTTGCCAGCATTCGCCAGAGCTGGCGGGCAGCCATAAAGACAGGGCTAAATTGTGGCGAGTCGAAGAGACTTAGTAGTTGGCAGGAAAAAAGACAGAGGCGCAAGGGGAGAGCCAACTGTGCAACAGCCCCAACAAACAAATTTCTCTGCAGCACCTGTGGAAGAGCCTGTCACTCCAGAATTGGCCTTTATAGCCACTCCAGGCGCTGCTTCACAAACCACTGACCACCTCCAGGCGCGTATCCATTGTCTCTCGAGATAAGGAGGCCCAAAAGATCTTGGTCCACTAATAGTTGTTAATTGCCTCTCCCTCAGATAATGGATAATGCAAGAAAGGGAGATAAAATTGCAAATGTTTTTTATATATCGCTACTCAGGTTTTTTATTCTTATAATTTATACTATGTTGTGACAAATTTGGGTTTGCTGATCAGGTTTAGTGATGTCTGTCACACTCTTAAGCTGTATGGTTACCTACTTTTTTACATTTGACTCCAACTGCCTTGTATCTGCTAGGTGTTGTAGTGAGTCCCACAAGTGTTACCATAATCCATGTGATCTAGACTGGATCTTCATGTCTTAAACACATGTACACCTTTAATCTCTCCAAAGGCAGATCAAGTTAACGCTAGGTGACTTGTTTGGTTCGTTTTATACTCTGCTTTTTCCATGAAACTTATGGAACACTAAGTATGATCAAAGTTGCTTGGTGCAAACAGTTCAACTTCTGTTTGTGCATCATTCAATGATGAAGAACACAATTACATTAGTCCACATGGAGGTGCAGGGGAACTGTTTTAATGGAGAAATATAGATTTATTCTGAAATCTTTCCTGAAGATTATTTCTCCTTCACAGCTCTTCTGCTACTTTACTCCCTTTCAGCTGCCTTAGCTATATCTCTATGCTATCTGGCTGACCTTGGGTGTTTCCAATTTTAAAAAGCCTTGCTTCAAAGAATTGCAAGAATCAAATAAATTTGTAATACCAAGGTGCTAAATGCCTCCTGAATGACTGGACATTTCTGATATTTGGGATATATTTTGCCACTATTTGGGATGTGTGCAAAACAACTGCCCATCCTGTATTTAAATCCCCTCTCATCTGCTAATTGATGGCCAACCCAGTGATGGGACTGACTAGGTAATCCATCTCTTTTCAGGCAAGCTTTTGTCCAGATGCATATTAAAATCTCTTATGTCTAAATCCTTTTTGAGTGAATAAAATGACCACAAAATCCTGAGCCATGACAGTCATATGCAGCTATTTTATTTTTGTGTATAATTTCTATAAAACTAGATTGTTGCATACAGTGCCTCTAAGAGTTCAAATTAGTGTCTTAAATTTAGTGGTTTTTGGTATATTTCAGGGAGAGCAGAAATTTGCACAAAATCACATGACATGGGGAACGAAAATTGACGAGAAGTTGAAGAACCAACTAAATTTCTGTCTTAATTGCATTTTAATATACAGGAGTTGCCATTGCAAAGTTACTTGTGTGTATATTTGCATCTGTTGATTAATGATTTCTTCTTTCTCTTGATCTAGTTCTGAAGATGATCCTTTTCTGTTATATGCAACTATACATTCAGGCAATCATTGTAAATTCCTTAGTAGAGACCTCATGCGGGATCATAAAGCTTGTTTGTCTGACAAGAACACCCGAAGACTGTTCTTCAAGTGGCAGCGTGGACACCAGCTTGTGCTGGCAAGGTATAATCCAGGGCACAAGATGAAATTTGAGGTGAGAAGCACAGTTTGAACAGAATTTAGGAGTATAAAAAAATTCGTATAATCTTTCTATCGGAAAATACTACATGTATAGATTTTAGATTTAGAAAATAAAAATAAAAAAAATTTAGATTTCTGGGTTTTTGTGGAAGATTTTCACTACATACCCCACATTGCTTCATTGATTATTAATATCAGTCAAATCAGAATCTTACCTATCCGATTGAATTACCAAACAAATTTATACTCAAAGTACAAAATCACCTGCTGGAAATCTGAAAAAAAATACAGAAAATGCTGGAAATACTTGACAGGTCTGGCAGCTGTGGAGAGAGAAACAGAATTAACATTTTAGGTTGCTGACTTTTCGTCAGAACGGTCATCAGTTTGAAGCAGTTCATGAAAGAATGAAACAGGTAAACCAGTTGAATGAGTTCCTTTTGAAAAGCCTGCAAAGCAATACGAACTTACTAACATATGAATTAGGAGCAGGAGTAGGCCACTCGACCCCTTGAGCCTGCTCCACCATTCAATAAGGTCATGCCTGAACTGATTACTCCACATTTCCACCTACCCCTGATAACCTTTCACCCCTTTGCTTATCAAGAATCTATCTACCTCTGCCTTAAAAATATTCAAGTAATGGGTAGGGAGACCACTTAGCTTAGTAGCACTTTAATTCCTACTGGTTATATTATTTGAAATTACATAGGTATTCCTACCCACCAGGTTCATGTCTTGCCTGTGCATCTATTGGAGTTCAGTCAAAATCATAGCTAACTAAAATATAAACAAAATATTACAGATGCTGGAAAATGGAAACAAAAACAGGAAATGCTGGAGAACACTCAGTAATCGGGCAGTGTCTGTGGAGAGAGAAACAGAGTTAATGAGCTAAATTTTAATGCCCAAAAATAGGAGGGTTGAGATGGAGTCAGATGTTAAAATTTTTAAAATCTGAAACCTGCCTCCAAGCAGCTCAATTCTGGATTTAAAGAAGTTGGAACAACGGGCAGGCCACCAACCCCTTCCCACGAGGGGCATTGGAAATTTAAATATTCTAAGGAGACTAACAGCCTCAATTTAACCTGCTTTGCAGATCTTGAGAAACCCAGCACCTGAAGGGAGGTGAGGACAGCTACGCAGAGAAGTACAGCATTGCTTGTGAGCCAGAAGGAGCAGGAGTGCTACGCCAAGCCCCACTTGCACACAAAGACCCTCGGGATCAGGTTCTCCACCAGCCCCAGTGTTGGGAATTGGACCACCACCACCACCCCAGTTCAGGGTTTGGCGCGCCCCTCCCTCCCTGCGCTGCACAAGGATTGGCCCCCACCAACCCAGGTCCGCTCTGGAGACCTCTCTGCTCATCTGGAAACCAAGCCTGTCAGTCAGGCTGACATCAGGGTGAGGAACACTGACCACTGGGTTTCCTGTCCGAAATTCTGCATCTCCACCACCGCCCCACCACCCCCTGGCTTATGTAACTTGTCCCAGTTAATATCCAGGCCAGTGTTTACGGTTGACAACCTTTCATCAGACCTGAAATGTTAACTCACTCCACAGATGCTGCCTGAATGCTGAATGTTTCCCAGCTGTTTTTAATTTTGTAACTAGCTAAAATATTTCTGACACTCTTTGCTTTTAGAAGCTATTCAATGAAACTGCGGCAAAATAGCCTAAGCTATGTATAAATGTGCTAAGTGAGTTGAGTTTAATAGTCTGTAAAGTTAAGGTATGGCAGGGCAGCTCTGCTGAGTGGAATGTACAGCCTGTGGCATGTAGGAAGTCATGGATGCACCATGTGTCTTAGACAGACACATCTGCAGGAAGTGTCACCGGCTGCAGAAGCTGGAGCTCTGGGTTTCGGAACTCGAGCAGTGGCTAGAGGCACTGTTGTGCTTTCGCGAGGTGGAGGGCTACGTGGATAGCACATTTAGGGAGGTGGTCACACCGCAGGTTAGGAGCATGCAGGCAGATAGGAAATGGGTGACCACCAGGTACTCTAAGAGAACCAGGCAGGCAGAGCGGGAGTCCCCTGATATGACCTCACTCGCTAATCGATTTCCATTTTGGATACTGGTGAAGGTGATGGTTCCTCAGGGGAGTGCAGTCAGAGCCAAGTTTGTGGCACCACAGGTGGCTCAGCTGCACAGGAGGGAAGGAAGAAGAGTGGAAGAGCAGTAGTGATAGGGGATTCGTTAGTTAGGGGAACAGATATGCATTTCTGCAGCAGTATATGAGACTCCAGGATGGTGTGTTGCCTCCCTGGTGCCAAGGTCAAGGATGTCACGGAGCGGCTGTCGGACATTCTTCTGGGGGAGGGTGAACAGCCAGAGGTCGTGGTCCACGTTGGTACCAATGACATAGGTAAGTAGGGGGATGAGGTCCTGAAAGCAGATTTTAGGGAGCTAGGAAGGAGATTAAAAAGCAGTAATCTCAGGATTACTCCCAGTCCCATATGCCAGTGAGCAAAGGAATAGGAGAATTGAGCGATTGAACACGCGGCTGGAGAACTGGTGTAGGAGGGAGATTTCTGAGACATTGGAACCGGTTCTGGGGCAGATGGGACCTGTACAAGATGGATGGGTTGCACCTGAGCAGGACTGGGACGAATATCCTCGCAGGGAGATTTGCTAGTGCTGTTGGGGAGGGTTCAAACTAAATTGTCAGGCGGATGGGAACCTGAGAGGAAGCTCAGATTGGAGGGAAGCAAAACTGGTAACTTGTCAGGGGTGTGGGAACCAGGAGCAAGTATCAGAGAGAATACCAAGGTACACAGAATACTGGGGGAGATAGATAGCACAAGAGCAGGGAAATAGCAAGTTATTAGGTGGGGTCAGAGTAAGGGAGAAAGTAATAAAGTCTGAATCAGGGTTAATGTGCATGTATGTGAATACACGGAGTGTGGTTAATAAGAGTGGTGAGGTACAGGTGCAGATTGTCATGTGGAAATATGATGATGTGGCAATCACAGAGACCTGGCTCAAAGAAGGGCAAGACTGGGTGTTAAATATTCCTGGATACAAGGTGTTCAGGAAAGATAGGAAGGGGAAAAAAGGGGGTGGGGTGGCAGTATTGATTAAGGAGAGCATTGCAGTGCTGGAGAAAAAGGATGTCCCAGAGGGACAAAATAATTCAGGACAAAATCAATAGTCATGTAGACAAATGCGAGTTAATTAAGGAAAGCCAGCATGGATTTCTTAAGGGAAAATTATGTTGAATTAACTTGCTGGAGTTTTTTGAGGAGGTAACAGAGAGGGTTGATGAGGACAATGCTGTTCATGTGGTGTACATGGACTTTCAAAAGGCCTTTTGGCTAAGGAACAAAAAAGGTGCGGTTACATTGCTTGGTGTTGTCAAGAGGCCACCAGATAGTGGGAAGGACTTGGAGGAACAAATTTGCAAGGAAATTACAAAACTTATAGGATAGTTATAATGGGGGACTTTAATTATCCAAACATAGACTGCGATAATAGTAGTGTAAAGGGCAGTGAGGGGCAAGAGTTCCTAGAGTGTGTTCAGGAAAATTTTCTACAACAGTATGTTGCTAGTCCAACGAGAAAGGAGGCACTGCTAGACCTCTTGGGAATGAGGTGCGCCAAGTGGATCAAGTATCAGTAGGAGAGTATTTAGGGGATAGTGATCATTGTAACATAAGGTTTAGGCTGACTAAGGAAAAGGACAACGAGCAATCCAGGATAAGAATAATTAACTAGGGGAAGGCCAATTTCATTGGGGTAAGAATGGAGCTGGGGAGAATAAATTGGAGTCAAAAGCTGGCAGGGAAACCAGTAGATGAACAATGGGCTACCTTCACAGAAGCGATAGTTCAGGCACAGTTGAGGTATGTTGCCTCGGAGAGGAAAAGTAGGGCAAACAAACCCAGAGCTCCCTGGATGACAAAAGAGGTAGAGATTAAGATAAGGAAGAAAAAGTATGCTTATGACAGATGCCCGGTAGAATATACTATTGAGAACCAGGCTGAATATAGGAGGTCCAGAGGGGAAGTGAAAAAGCAAATAGGGGAAGCAAAGAGAGAGCATGAAAAGAGACTGGCAGCTAGCATTAAAGGAAATGTCAAAGTATTCTATAGGCATAGAAATAGTAAAAGGGTAGTAAAAGGAGGAGTGGGGCCGATTAGGGACCAGAAAGGGGATTTACACATGGAGGCAGAGGGCATAGCTGAGGTATTGAATGAATACTTTGCATCTGTCTTTACCAAGGAAGAAGATGCAGCCCAGGCAATGTTGAAAGAGGAGGTAAGACAGACACTAGAGGGGTTTAAACTTGATAAAGAGAAAGTATTAGATAGGCTGTCTGTACTTAAAGTGGATCAAGCACCATCACCAGATGAGATGCATCCAAGGATACTGAGGGATGTGAGGGTGGAAAGCACAGAGGCACTGGCCGTAATTTTTCAGTCCTCCTTAGACTCGGGGGGGGTGGTGCCAGAGGACTGGAAAATTGCAAACGTTACACCCTTGTTCAAAAAAGGGTGTAAGGATAAGCCCAGCAATTATAGGCCAGTCAGTTCAACTTCGGTGGTGGGAACAGTTCTAGAAAACATAATTTGGGACAAAATTGATAGTCATATGGACAAATGCAAGTTAATTAAGGAAAGCCAGCATGGATTTCTTAAGGGAAAATCATGTTTAACTAACTTGCTGGCGTTTTTTGAGGAGGTAACAGGGAGGGTTGATGAGGGCAATGCTGTTGATGTGGTGTACTTGGACTTTCAAAAGGCATTTGATACAGTGCCACACAACAGACTTGTGATCAAACTTGTAGCTTATGGAATAAAAGGGACGGTAGCAACATGGGTATGAAACAAAGGGTAGTAGTGGTTAATGGATGTTTTTCGGGCTGGAGAAAGGTTTGTAGTGGAGTTCCCCAGGGATCAGTGTTGGGACCCTTGCTTTTTCTGATATATATTAATGACCTAGACCTTGGTGTACACAGCACAATTTCAAAGTTTGCAGATGATACGAAACTTGGAAGCATTGTGAACTGTGAGGAGGATAATGTAGAACTTCAAAAGGACATAGACAGGTTGGCGGAATGGACAGACAGGTGGCAGATGAAGTTCAATGCAGAGAAATGTGAAGTGATTCATTTTGCTAGGAAGAACATGGAGAGACCATATAGAATAAAGGGTATAATTCTAACAAAGGCACAGGAGCAGTGGGATCTGAGTGTATATGTGCATAAGTCATTGAAGGTGGTAGGACAGGTTGAGAGAGCAGTCAATAAAGCAGACAGTGTCCTGGGCTTTATTAATAGGGGCATAGAGTACAAGAGCAAGGAAGTTATGTTGAACTTATATAAGACACAGGTTCAGCCTCAGCTGAAGTACTGCGTACAGTTCTGGGTGCTGCACTTTCGGAAAGATGTGAGGGTACAGAAAAGATTCACAAGAATAGAAACATAGAAAAATAGGAGCAGGAGTAGGCCGTTCGGCCCTTCGAGCCTGCACCACCATTCAATACGATCATGGCTGATCATCCAAACTCAGTACCCTATTCCCGCTTCCTCCCCGTATCCCTTGATCCCTTTATCTCAAAGAACTATATCTAACTCTTCTTGAATATGTTTAATGATTTGGCCTCAACTGCTTTCCGTGGTAGAGAATTCCACAGGTTCACCACTCTCTGGGTGAAGAAATCCCTCCTCATCTCAGTCCTAAATGGCTTATCCCTTATCAGACTGTGACCCCTGGTCCTGGACTCCCCCGCCATTAGGAACATCCTTCCTGCATCTAGTCTGTCTAGTCCTATTAGAATTTTGTAGGTTTCTATGAGATCCCCTCTCATTCTTCTAAACTCTAGTGAATACAAGCCTAATCGACCCAATCTCTCTTCATACCTCAGTCCTGCCATCCCGGGAATCAGTCTGGTGAACCTTCACTTGCACTCCTTCCAATGCAGGAACGTTTTCCTCAGATAAGGAGACCAAAACTGCACACAGTACTCCAGATGTGGTCTCACCAAGGCCTTGTATAATTGCAGCAAGACACCCTTGCTGCTGTACTCAATTCCTCTCGCTATGAAGGCCAACATACCATTTGCCTTCTTAACTGCCTGCTGCACCTGCATGCTTACTTTCAGCGACTGGTGCACAAGGACACCGAGGTCTCGCTGAATCTATCGCCGTTCAGATAGTAATCTGCCTTTCTGTTTTTGCCACCAAAGTGGATAACCTCACATTTATCCACATTATACTGCATCTGCCATGTATTTGCCTACTCACTCAAACTGTCCAAATCACACTGGAGCTTCTCTGCCTCCTCCTCACAGCTCACACTCCCACCCAGCTTTGTGTCGTCTGCAAACTTGGATATATTACATTTAATTCCCTCATCTATATCATTAATATATATTGTGACTAGCCGGGGTCCTAGCACTGATCCCTGCGGTACCCCACTAGTCACTGCCTGCCACTCAGAAAAAGACCCGTTTATTCCTACTCTTTGTTTCCTGTCTGCCAACCAGTTCTCTATCCATGTCGGTACCTTACCCCCAATCCCATGTGCTTTAATTTTGCATGCTAATCTCTGATGTGGGACCTTATCGAAAGCCTTCTAAAAGTCCAAAAACACCACATCCACTAGTTCTCCCTTATCTATTCTACTAGTTACATCCTCAAAAAAATTCCAGTAGATTTGTCAAGCATGATTTCCCTTTGTCCGATCCTGTCACTGTTTTCCAAGTGCTCTGCTCTAACATCTTTTATAATGGATTCTAGCATTTTCCCCATTACTGATGTCAGGCTAACTGGTCTATAATTCCCTGTTTTCTCTCTACCCCCTTTTTTAAATGAATGGTTCCAGGGCTGCAGAACTTCAGTTATGAAGACAGATTGGAGAAGTTAGGACTGTTTTCCTTGGCGAAGAGAAGGCTGAGAGGTGATTTGATAGAGGTATTGAAATCATGAGGGGTCTGCCAGAGTAGCTTGAGAGAAACTGTTCTCACTCGTGAAAGGATTGAGAACGAGAGGGCACAGATTTAAAGAATTGGGTAAGAGAAGCAAAAGCGACATGAAAATCTTTTTCATGTAGCGAGTGGTTAAGGTCTGGAATGCGCTGCCTGAGTGCGGTGGAAGCAGGTGCAATTGAAGCATTCAAAAGGGAATTAGACTGTTATATGAAATGTAAGAATGTGCAGGGTTACGGGGAGAAGGCAGGGGAGTAGCACTAAGTGAATTGCTCATTTGGAGAGATGGTGCAGACACAATGGGCTGACTGGCCTCCTTCTGCGCTGTAACAATTCTGTGATTCTGGGTACAGGCAAGGTACATTCCGACAAGGGGGAAAATTAGGGTAAGCAAAACTAGAGCTCCCTGAATGACGAAAGTGATAGAGAGTAAGATGAAGCAGAAAAAGGGTGCGGATGGCAGATGCCAGGTTCATAATACAAGTGAAACCAAGCTGAATATAGGACGTTTAGAGGGAAAGTGAAACAGGAAATGAGAGGCAAAGAAAGAGTGTGAGAGGAGACTGGCAGCTAACATAAGAGGAAAATCTAAAGTCATCTTTTGACATATAATTCATAAAAGAATTGTAAGAGGCAGGGTGAGACCAATTAGAGACCAAAAAGGGGATTTACATGTGGAGGCAAAGGGTATGGCTGAGGTACTAAATGAGTACATTGTATCTGTCTTTACCAAGGAAGAAGATGCTGCTGAAGTCATAATGAAAGAGGAGGAAGTTGAGACACTGGGGGTGGGATAAAAATAGATAAAGAGGAAATATTAGAAAGGCTGGCTCTACTTAAAGTTGATAAGTCACCAGGACAGGGTGGGATGCATCTGAGGATTATGACTGAAGTAGGGTAGGAAATTGCAAAGGCACTGGCCATAATCTTGCAAATAATATTATACCCTTGTTTAAAAAAAGGGTGTAAGGATAATCCCGGCAACTACAGGTCAGTCAGTTTAACCTCAGTGGTGGGAATGCTTTTAGAAACTGCTTGAAAACGCTGGTTAGGTCACAGCTGGAGTACTGTGTACAGTTCTGGGCACCACACTATAGGAAGGATGTGATTGCACTGGAGAGGGTGCAGAGGAGATTCACCAGGATGTTGCCTGGGCTGGAGCATTTCAGCTATGAAGGGAGATTGAAAAGGCTAGGGTTGTTTTCCTTAGAGCAGAGAAGGCTGAGGGGGGGGACATGATTGAGGTATACAAAATTATGAGGGGCATTGATAGATTAGATAGGAAGAAACTTTTTCCCTTAGCGGAAGGGTCAATAACTAGGGGGCATAGATTTAAAGTAAGGGGCAGGAGGTTTAGAGGGGATTTGAGGGAAAAAAAATTCACCCAGAGGGTGGTTGGAATCTGGAACACACTGCCTGAAGAATTAGAATTAGAATTAGAATTAGAATATTACAGCGCAGTACAGGCCCTTCGGCCCTCGATGTTGCGCCGATCATCTGACCTACACTATTCCATTTACATCCATATGTCTATCCAATGACCACTTAAATGCCCTTAAAGTTGGCGAGTCTACTACTGTTGCAGGCAGGGCGTTCCACGCCCCTACTACTCTCTGCGTAAAGAAACTACCTCTGACATCTGTCCTATATCTTTCACCCCTCAACTTAAAGCTATGTCCCCTCGTGTTTGCCATCCTCATCCGAGGAAAAAGACTCTCACTATCCACCCTATCTAACCCTCTGATTATCTTGTATGTCTCTATTAAGTCACCTCTCCTCCTCCTTCTCTCTAACGAAAACAACCCCAAGTCCCTCAGCCTTTCCTCGTAAGACCTTCCTTCCATACCAGGCAACATCCTAGTAAATCTCCTCTGCACCCTTTCCAAAGCTTCGACATCCTTCCTATAATGCGGTGACCAGAACTGCACGCAATACTCCAGGTGCGGCCTCACCAGAGTTTTGTACAGCTGCATCATGACCCCGTGGCTCTGAAACTCGATCCCCCTACTAATAAAGGCTAACACACCATATGCCTTCTTAACAGCCCTATTAACCTGGGTAGCAACTTTCAGGGATTTATGTACCTGGATACCAAGATCTCTCTGCTCATCTACACTACCAAGAATCTTCCCATTAGCCCAGTACTCTGCATTGCTGTTACTCCTTCCAAAGTGAATCACCTCACACTTCTCCGCATTAAACTCCATTTGCCATCTCTCAGCCCAGCTCTGCAGCCTATCTATGTCCCTCTGTACCCTACAACACCCTTCGACACTATCCACAACTCCACCGACCTTCGTGTCATCCGCAAATTTACTAACCCACCCTTCTACACCCTCATCCAGGTCGTTTATAAAAATGACAAACAGCAGTGGCCCCAAAACAGAACCTTGCGGTACACCACTAGTAACTAAACTCCAGGATGAACATTTGCCATCAACCACCACCCTCTGTCTTCTTTCAGCTAGCCAATTTCTGATCCAAAGCTCTAAATCACCTTCAACCCCATACTTGCGTATTTTCTGCAATAGCCTACCGTGGGGAACCTTATCAAACGCCTTACTGAAATCCATATACACCACATCCACGGCTTTACCCTCATCCACCTGTTTGGTCACCTTCTCGAAAAACTCAATAAGGTTTGTGAGGCACGACCTACCTTTCACAAAACCGTGCTGACTATCGCAAATGAACTTATTCTTTTCAAGATGATTATAAATCCTGTCTCTTATAACCTTTTCCAACATTTTACCCACAACCGAAGTAAGGCTCACAGGTCTATAATTACCAGGGCTGTCTCTACTCCCCTTCTTGAACAAGGGGACAACATTTGCTATCCTCCAGTCCTCCGGCACTACTCCTGTCGACAATGACGACTTAAAGATCAACAACAACGGCTCTGCAATCTCCTCCCTGGCTTCCCAGAGAATCCTAGGATAAATCCCATCTGGCCCAGGGGACTTATCTATTTTCACTCTTTCCAAAATTGCTAACACCTCCTCCTTGTGAATCTCAATCCCATCTAGCCTAGTAGGCTGTATCTCAGTAATCTCCTCGGCAACATTTTCTTTCTCTACTGTAAATACTGACGAAAAATATTCATTTAACGCTTCCCCTATCTCCTCTGATTCCGCACACAACTTCCCACTACTATCCTTGATTGGCCCTGTTCTAACTCTTAGGTTTAAAAGAGATGGTAGAGGCAGGAACATTCAAGAAGTATTTAGATGAGCACTTGAAAAGCCATAGCATACAAGGCTACCGGCCAAGTGCTGGAAAATTGGATTAGAATAGGTGGGTGCTTGATGGCCAGCACAGACATGATGGGCCGAAGGGCCTGTTCCTGTGCTGTATGACTCTATGGCTATGATCTGGGACAAAATGAACAGTGACTTGGACAAGTGTGGATTAATTAAAGAAAGCCAGCACAGATTTGTTAAAGGCAAATCGTGTTTAACTAACTTTCTTGAGTTTTTTGATAAGGTAATAGAGTAGGTTGATGAGGGTAATGCGGTTGATATGGTGTACATGGATTTCCAAAAGGCATTTGACTAAATGCCACATATTAGGCTTGCCAGCAAAGTTGAAGCTCATGGAATAAAAGGGACATAGCAGCATGGATACAAAGTATCTGAGTGACAGGAAATGGAGATTAGTGATGAATAGTTGTTTTTCGGACTGGAGGTGGGGTTCCCCAGGGATCAGTACTAGGACCATTGCTTTTCTTGATCTATGTTAATGATCTACACTTGGATGTACAGGGCACAATTTCAAACTTTGAAGATGACCCAGAACTTGGAAATATTGTGAACTGTGAGGAGGATAGTGATGGACTTCAAGAGGATATAGTCTGGCTGCTGGAATGGCCAGACTTGTGACTGATAAAATTTAATGCAGAGAAGTGTAAAGTGATACATTTTGGTAGGAAGAACAAGATGATAAAATAAAGGCTGCAATTCTAAAGAGGTTTGAGGAACAGGGAGACCTGGGGGTATATGTGCACAAATTGTTGAAGGTGGCAGGGCAGGTTGAGCAAGAGGCTAAAAAGGCATATGGGGTTCTGCGTTTTATAAATGGAGACATTGAATATAAAAGCAAGGAAGTTATGATGAACCTTTATAAAACATTGGTTTTGTCTCAATTAGAGTATTGTGTTCAATTCTCGGCACCACACTTCATGAAGGTAGTGAAGGTGCAGAAAAGACTTACGAGAATGAGGTCCCTCATCCCTGGAACCAGCTACGTGGATAGATTGGGGAAGCTGTGACTGTTCTCCTAGGGGAAGAGGAGGTTGAGCAGAGATTTGATAGAGGTGTTCAAATTCACGAGGGGTCCGGACAGAGCAGATAGAGAAACTTCCCATTGGCGGAAGGGTCGTGAACCAGAGGACATCTATATAAAGTGAATGGCAATAGAAGCAACATGAGACATGAGGAAAAACCTTTTTAAGCAACGAGTAGTTAAGATTGGGAATGCATTGCCTAAGAATGTTTTAAAGGTAGATTCAATTGTGGCTTTCAAAAGGGAATTAGGTAAGCACCTGAAGAGAAAAAAACCTTCCAGGGCTATGGGGACAGACCTGGGGAGTGGGACTAGCTAATTTGCTCTTGCAGAGAGCCAGCACAGACACAATGGGCCAAATAACCACCTCCTGTGCTTTAACCATTCTATGATTCTATATCTCTTTGTGTGTTTATTATCTTTAGTGGTTAGCATTAAACTTCACTTAGTAAAGATTTAATAGTGCAAGCAAGTGTAAGTCAAAGGAAAATGAATCAAGTGATTAAATTCTAACTGCATTTAAAGACACTAATAACTGATAAATAGCTACATAATTAATCACAGTAACTAATTAACTTTTTTAACATCAAGTTAAATCCAATTATTTAATAAATCCAGACCTCAGTGATAAATTAGTTCAAGAAATAAACTACAGATGAACAATTAATTAAGTCATTGGCAGTGCAGGCAGTGTGTCGGAATTATAGTACACGGGAGTTTGTGTACAAAAACACTATCCCAGACTGCCACAGCTGCAAGGAACATCTCTGACTTGAAACACCCCAGCTCAGAGCCTGAGCTAGAGAGACTCCAGCACATAGGGAGGAGGAGGAATTTTTGGCTAATTTACTTCAGGGTATAGTACCACACCTGAGGAAAGTGCAGGAAAGAGAGAGTGTAATTGTCAGTCAGCTGGATAAGGGAAGGAGAGGTAATGAAAGAAGTCCAGCAGACACTGCTCCTGTCCAATAGGTATAAAGTACTTGATACATGAGGATAAGGGCAAAGACTGGAAAGCAAAGCCAAAATGCTGACTAAGTCACCGTGGAGCAGAACGCTGTCTAAGGGAAGGAGATGAGTAGTCTATTTTTAGTTGCAATAATCATTTTGTCTTTACATTAATAGTTTTTTTATTGTACCTTTCCCTATAGATCATACCAAAGTATGACACTATAGTACAGACAACAAGTAATACCTGGCACATACCGTATGATGAAGAGGGAGTGAAGAGATGTTCCTATGAAGTTCCACGTAAATGGTTGTGTCTTCAAAAACATAACTGAAAAGAAACAATGGCTGGAGATTTTGATGCTTCCTGCATTTCGCATTTTTTGTTTTTAAAAAAAGTGTTATACTTTATTTTTGCATTTAGTATTTCTTTAGCCATCTTGGGATGTTTTATTTTATTTCTCAATTTTCTTCTACATTTTTCATTTTTTCTTCAAAGAGCTGTGACTTGTGTTTCAGTATCAATTTCGAGGTGGTAATAGTCTTCTACTACTTCAGCCAAATGACCATTCTTCCTGTGTCAGTCTGTACAGTTTCAGCAGTCTTTTTGAACCTGGGGACATCAGAACTAAAATGTCACGGTCCCCACCTGAAACCTGCAGATGTACTGTCCAGCGTAGCTTAATGGACAGTTATCATGAGTGTCAGTCCTGTCGCTTATTTTTAATTTTGTTTTCTCATTACCTTTATCTCCCCCACTGCCACCACAAGGATGTAGTGGCTTATTGTAGTCCCTGCCAAGTTATCCTGGCTGAGTTCAGCTAACTCATGACAGATAAAGATTCAAAACATATTTGTCTATTGGGGTACCACAGAGCTTCTATGATGTAGATGATCTGTAGGTAGGTAAAATGCACAACTGCATTCTGCTCAGCCAGTTCACATTCAAAATAAAATAGCATTCTTGTTATCCGTTGATGAGATTACAGGAATACTTTACTTTTTTTTTAAGTTTGACTCTTTAAAGAAAGTATATCATTTGTTTAGGCCTGATTTTTGGTTGAAGGATCATATTAGTGATTTCCACATTAACATGGGAAATTTAAGCATACATCTCCTTCAAATAGTTTTGTATTCTAGGCCTCTAACAATTTTTTTTCAAATTACATCAGAATTAGCTGGTCAGTATCTTATAGTATGAGTGCGGAGTTTGCAAGTGTGGAGTTTGCAAGTTCTCCCTGTGACCGCGTGGATTTTCGCCGGGTGCTCCGGTTTCCTCCCACCGCCAAAGACTTGTAGGTGATAGGTAAATTGGCCATTGTAAATTGCCCTTCGTGTAGGTAGGTGGGTAGGGAATATGGGATTACTGTAGGGTTAGTATAAATGGGTGGTTCTTGGTCAGCACAGACTCGGTGGGCCGAAGGGCCTGTTTCAGTGCTGTATCTCTAAATAAAATAAATAAAAATAAAATAAATAAAATGCTAAGACAAATGTAATGTTCTTTTAATTTGAATTGCCATAACTCAGGATTGCAGTGATATTGAAAATAGTGAAGTAGGAATAGGTGGTGATAGGAGATTTTAATTTTCCCAACATTGACTGGGATTCACTTAGTGTTAGAGGTCTAGATGGAGCAGAATTTGTAAGGAGCATCCAGGAGGGTTTTCTAGAGCAGTATGTAAATAGTGCAACTCGGGAAGGGGCCACACTGGACCTGGTGTTGGGAAATGAGCCGGGCCAGGTGGTTGACGTTTCAGTAGGGAACTACTTTGGGAATAGTGATCACAATTCCGTAAGTTTTAGAATACTCATGGACAAAGACGAGAGTGGTCCTAAAGGAAGAGTGCTAAATTGGGGGAAGGCCAACTATACCAAAATTCGGCAGGAGCTGGGGAATGTAGATTGGGAGCAGCTGTTTGAAGGTAAATCCACATTTGATATGTGGGAGGCTTTTAAAGAGAGGTTGATTAGCGTGCAGGAGAAACATGTTCCTGTGAAAATGAGGGGTAGAAATGGCAAGATTAGGGAACCATGGATGACAGGTGAAATTGTGAGACTAGCTAAGAGGAAAAAGGAAGCATACATAAGGTCCAGGAGGCTGCAGAAAGACGAAGCTTTGAAAGAATATCGGGATTGTAGGCACAATCTGAAACGAGGAATTAAGAGGGCTAAAAGGGGTCATGAAATATCTTTAGCAAACAGGGTTAAGGAAAATCCCAAAGCCTTTTATTCATATATAAGGAGCAAGAGAGTAATTAGAGAAAGGATTGGCCCACTCAAGGACAAAGGAGGAAAGTTATGCGTGGAGTCAGAGAAAATGGGTGAGATTCTAAACGAGTACTTTGCATCGGTATTCACCGAGGAGAGGGACATGACGGATGTTGTGGTTAGGGACAGATGTTTGATTACTCTAGGTCAAGTCGGCATAAGGAGGGAGGAAGTGTTGGGTATTCTAAAAGGCATTAAGGTGGACAAGTCCCCAGGTCCGGATGGAATCTATCCCAGGTTACTGTGGGAAGCGAGAGAGGAAATAGTTGGGGCCTTAACAGATATCTTTGCAACATCCTTAAACACGGGTGAGGTCCCGGAGGACTGGAGAATTGCTAATGTTATCCCCTTGTTTAAGAAGGGTAGCAGGGATAATCCAGGTAATTATAGACCGGTGAGCCTGACGTCAGTGGTAGGGAAGCTGCTGGAGAAGATACTGAGGGATAGGATCTATTCCCATCTGGAAGAAAATGGGCTTATCAGTGATAGGCAACATGGTTTTGTGCAGGGAAGGTCATGTCTTACCAACTTAATAGAATTCTTTGAGGAAGTGACAAAGTTGATTGATGAGGGAAGGGCTGTAGATGTCATATACATGGACTTCAGTAAGGCGTTTGATAAGGTTCCCCATGGTAGGCTGATGGAGAAAGTGAAGGTGCATGGGGTCCAAGGTGTACTAGCTAGATGGATAAAGAACTGGCTGGGCAACAGGAGACAGAGAGTAGCAGTGGAAGGGAGTTTCTCAAAATGGAGACGTGTGACCAGTGGTGTTCCACAGGGATCCGTGCTGGGACCACCGTTGTTTGTGATATACATAAATGATTTGGAGGAAAGTATAGGTGGTCTGATTAGCAAGTTTGCAGACGACACTAAGATTGGTGGAGTAGCAGATAGTGAAGGGGACTGTCAGAAAATACAGCAGAATATAGATAGACTGGAGAGTTGGGCAGAGAAATGGCAGATGGAGTTCAATCAGGGCAAATGCGAGGTGATGCATTTTGGAAGATCCAATTCAAGAGTGAACTATACAGTAAATGGAAAAGTCCTGGGGAAAATTGATGTACAGAGAGATTTGGGTGTTCAGGTCCATTGTTCCCTGAAGGTGGCAACGCAGGTCAATAGAGTGGTCAAGAAGGCATATGGCATGCTTTCTTTCATCGGACGGGGTATTGAGTACAAGAGTTGGCAGGTCATGTTACAGTTGTATAGGACTTTGGTTCGGCCACATTTGGAATACTGCGTGCAGTTCTGGTCGCCACATTACCAAAAGGATGTGGATGTTTTGGAGAGGGTGCAGAGGAGATTCACCAGGATGTTGCCTGGTATGGAGGGCGCTAGCTATGAAGAGAGGTTGAGTAGATTAGGATTATTTTCATTAGAAAGACGGAGGTTGAGGGGGGATCTGATTGAGGTGTACAAAATCATGAGAGGTATAGACAGGGTGGATAGCAAGAAGCTTTTTCCCAGAGTGGGGGATTCAATTACAAGGGGACACGAGTTCAAAGTGAAAGGGGAAAAGTTTAGGGGGGATATGCGTGGAAATTTCTTTACGCAGAGGGTGGTGGGTGCATGGAACGCTTTGCCAGCGGAGGTGGTAGACGCGGGCACGATAGCGTCTTTCAAGATGTATCTAGACAGATACGTGAATGGGCAGGAAGTAAAGAGATACAGACCCTTAGAAAATAGGCGACAAGTTTAGATAGAGGATTTGGATCGGCGTAGGCTTGGAGGGCCGAAGGGCCTGTTCCTGTGCTGTAATTTTCTTTGTTCTAATCCTGAAAATTCTGTAAGATTTATGATTTTTACACAACTATATTCACTAATACTCTTCCTCAAATAAAAGTAAAATAGAATTTTTGGTTTTGCGAGTTTAGAATTCACTATTGTGTACCTTTATTAACTGAATAAAACCAATATTACTAGCTACCAACAAAAAAAGTTTAAACTTAAACAATGCACACACACAAACACTATTTTGCACTAAGTTAATTCTTAATGTTACCAGTGCTCAGATTAAAATACTTGAGAGAAATTGTGATGTGAATGATCTGGTAGGGAAATTTGACACTTTTTATGGTAGCTACATATCCAGCAGTCATAGAACTGTGGAATGTTACAACACAAACAGATCATTCGGCCGATCGAGTATGCACTGTATATTTTTCTCCAAAGGAGCCACCTCCTCTAACCTCCCTCTCCTGTTCATTTCCCATACCCTTAAATAGTCGTCTTCTTCAAGCAGTTGTTTAATTTTCTTTTAAAAGGATTTACTGAATTCTGCTCAACAGTTTTAACTTCCGTGTTGATTTTAACTTTTGGGTGGTTGACTATCGAAGCACACCAACCGTTCCAGGGATGAAGGGGTCGGAGCCATTTTTAGCACCCGGACTCATTTAAATGGAACCAGGGAGATGTGGGCACTAAATGACTCTGTCCTGCTCAATATCTAGCAGTCTGGAAGCCAGTGGGTCGGATGCATGATAAGTAGTTTGGGGATCATGAAAGGTGGAAACTAGTGTGACAGTGGGCCGACTATTTTTGCGGCGACCGAAGGAACACTCCTGCTCTGCTGACCCCACAAAAATAATTTAAAACTTACCTTTCCGGAGCCTCTTCGGCTCTATCAGCAGTGGAACTGGTTGGATAACCAGTTCTATCCTAAAATATGAACAGGGTTCCAATGTACATTGGTTGATTGGCATCATTCCATTCCAAACGTAGCAAACAGTCCATTTAGGTGAGGTGTCTTCGCTTGGTGCATCTTTGCTGATGGCTGTGAAAACCAATCTTTGAGAGGCAGATTCAGCCACAAGTGCCGCACGTGAAGCTGCCAGATGACGCTGTGAGTTGTTGTTCTTGATGTTGGCGTCTGTTGCCAAGCTTCTGTAGCAACTGCTCATCGTGGTAGTGCACACCAGTCCACAAGATGTGTCGCCGATTCCCTCTTTCGCTAGCTAGTGACTCCCAGGTGGGATAGTCGATATTTAGGGCCTTCGTGTCATGCTTGCAAGCATCCTTGAAGCAGAGCTTGGGCACCCCACTGGTCATCTGACCTCAGATAACTCACCATACAGAAGGTCCTTGGGAATGCAACCGTCTTCCATCCTGCGGATGTGTCCAGTCCACCAAAGCCGCCTCTGGGAGCTCTGCCTTTGAGAGGACTGCCCCATTTGTGATTTTTGTCCTGCCAGGATATACCCATAATGTAGTGCAGACAGCAAAGATGGAAATTATTGAGCTTTTTCTGGTAGCTGTATGTCGCCCATGTTTCACAGCCATACAGCAAGGTGCTGAGAACACAAGCATAATAAACCACCAGCTTGGTCCCAAGGGTCAGCTTGGTGTTATCCTCTGTGCATTTCACGAGTCAGCCAAAGGTAGTTGTTTTCTCTGTGCATGTATCGTGGTAGATTATCTGTCACCATGGACCCAAGGTAGCAGAATTGGCTAACCATTTCCAGTGGGGTGTTATTTAGTGTGATCAGGGGTGGAGATGCAACACCTTATCCCATGACCATGGTTTTCTTGGTGCTTACAGTCAAGAAGAACAAGTTACAGGCATGGGAGAGACAGTCCATGAGTCTTTGTAGCGGAGTTTCTATCTGAGCAACTAGCCTAGTATCATCAGCAGAGGAGTTCTCTGATCAGGATGCAATGTGTTTTTGTCTTCGCTTCCGCCCTTGACAGATGTAGAGTTTGCCATCTGACCTAGTGTGCAAGCAGACGCCTTCCATATCTGCAGGGAAGGCGAAGGTCAGGAGCATGGAGAAGAAGATGCCGAACAGAGTCAGGGCTAGGAGACAACCCTGTTTCACTCCATTCTTTACTCCAAAACTGTTGGAAGTGTACTGTACAATGCAGTGCATGTTGTCATGGTAGGAGCAGATGAGACTGAGGAGCTTCGGTGAACAGCCAATTTTTCTCAAAATCTTCTGGAGCTCTGCTCTGCTAATGGTGTTGAATGCCTTAATGAGATCTATGAAAGTAAAGTAAAGCAGTCTACTCTGTTCCTTACATTTCTCTTATAGCTGTCATATGGAGAAGATCATGTTCACAGACTTTATTTCTCAAGCATATACAAGGAAGAACTTCTCAGTGATAGAGTTTGCAGTACACATTTATAGAATACAATAGCCAGTACTCATTTATTCACTACCCCGACACACTGCGCTTCCAGGTATATTCGGCCTGCTAAGGGAACTGGGTGGCACAATTGACTTTGAGCCTTCATTCAAATCCAGTCCAGACTAAAGAGATTTAAAGTCTCCTCAATCTGCTGGCTGTAGGGAATTTGTGAAATGCAGTCTCAGTCCAGTTCTGAGTAGACATTAGTCCACAGCATAAAAGTGAAAGTAATTCATCACTGGCTGACAAACTCACTTAGAAAAGCCACAAGATGCCAGGTTTTGGAAAAAGCAAAAAAAGTCGCACTGGTGCAGTACATGTTGTTCTGAGTAGTGTTGGAGTTTTACTTTGTACCTCACTATGCTGTTCTGGAGAAAATCTAACCGCTCTGGAGTCCACAGGATTAAAGCAAACAAAGACTTTTATTTCTCAAGCATATGCAAGGAAGAAGCTTCTGGTTCACCCAAAGAACTTCTCAGTGATAGAGAGTTTGCATTACACATTTATAGAATACAATAGCCATTACTCCATTGAACAGAGGCGCAGTGGTTAGCACCGCAGCCTCACAGCTCCAGCATCTTGGGTTTGGTTCTGGGTACTGCCTGTGTGGAGTTTGCAAGTTCTCCCTGTGACCACGTGGGTTTCTGCCGGGTGGTCTGTTTTCCTCCCACAGCCAAAGACTTGCAGGTTGATAGGTAAATTGGCCATTGTAAATTGCCCCTAGTGTAGGTAGGTGGTAGGAGAATGGTGGGGATGTGGTAGAGAATATGGGATTAATGTAGGATTAGTATAAATGGGTGGTTGTTGGTCAGCATAGAGTCGGTGGGCTGAAGGGCCTGTTGCAGTGCTGTATCTCTCTATGACATTTATAGAATACAATAGCCATTACTCATTTGTTCACAGTACCCCGATACATTCCAGGTCTACAACTTGATCAATACACTGGATTGTATTGCCCCACAAACATCCTCCTGTTATCTCCTCTCTAAACTTTGAAGCTGCTAGTAAAGTTGCCAGTTCCCATAGTTTACTGCATCCTGTCTTGTCTCCAGCAATTTTGCTTATCTCTTTGATGAGTGAAGCATGGACAGCATGTTTACACAGACTGGAGGCAATTAAATACTGAGTTGTACAGTCTCAGCATAATGGTCAAGTATCCCATCATTCAATGGGTGTCTCACAACTACAGTGATTCTTCTAAACCTATTCATACATTCTTATGCTAAATCTACGAATGTTGCCCTTTGGTCCCACTTCAAAGCTATACCATGGCAATGTCCAAGAAGACGCTGTCATGATCTCCCAACTTAAGAACATAGAACATTACAGCGCAGTACAGGCCCTTCGGCCCTCGATGTTGCACCGACCTGTGAAACCATCTGACCTACACTATTCCATTTTCATCCTTATGTCTATCCAATGACCACTTAAATGCCCTTAAAGTTGGCGAGTCTACTACTGTTGCAGGCAGGGCGTTCCACGCTCCTACTACTCTCTGAGTAAAGAAACTACCTCTGACATCTGTTCTATATCACCCCTCAACTTAAAGCTATGTCCCCTCGTGTTTGCCATCACCATCCGAGGAAAAAGACTCTCACTATCCACCCTATCTAACCCTCTGATTATCTTATATGTCTCTATTAAGTCACCTCTCCTCCTCCTCCTCTCTAACGAAAACAACCTCAAGTCCCTCAGCCTTTCCTCGTAAGACCTTCCCTCCATACCAGGCAACATCCTAGTAAATCTCCTCTGCACCCTTTCCAAAGCTTCCACATCCTTCCTATAATGCGGTGACCAGAACTGCACGCAATACTCCAGGTGCGGCCGCACCAGAGTTTTGTACAGCTGCAGCATGACCTCGTGGCTCCGAAACTCGATCCCCCTACTAATAAAAGCTAACACACCATATGCCTTCTTAACAGCCCTATTAACCTGGGTGGCAACTTTCAGGGATTTATGTACCTGGACACCAAGATCTCTCTGCTCATCTACACTACCAAGAATCTTCCCATTAGCCCAGTACTCTGCATTCCTGTTACTCCTTCCAAAGTGAATCACCTCACACTTTTCCGCATTAAACTCCATTTGCCATCTCTCAGCCCAGCTCTGCAGCCTATCTATGTCCCTCTGTAACCTACAACATCCTTCGGCACTATCCACAACTCCACCGACCTTCGTGTCATCCGCAAATTTACTAACCCATCCTTCTACACCCTCATCCAGGTCATTTATAAAAATGACAAACAGCAGTGGCCCCAAAACAGATCCTTGCGGTACACCACTAGTAACTAAACTCCAGGATGAACATTTGCCATCAACCACCACCCTCTGTCTTCTTTCAGCTAGCCAATTTCTGATCCAAAGCACTTGCCTTGATGTTCTTCTGTTTGTGCTTTGAACCATGAGAAAGTTTCTTTCTGATTAGTGTATTGATGTATTTAGACCAATAAGGAACAATATCTTTGCACCAGTCAAGGAGGGGCTTCCATGCCAAGAGGGTTAGAAAGGTTGAGAGTTTCCATTTTGTGAACAGAAAGAGCAACAGGGAGCAGACAATAGTGTTCCCTACACTTCTTTTGTAGCTGGCATATGGAGAAGATCATATCCACAGAAGATCTGCCGGCGCGGAAACTGCACTGCTCTTCCGGGTACACTTGGTCTGCAAGTAAATGGAGTCTTCTAAGTATGACAGTAGCAAAGGCCTTTCCCATGACTTTAAGGAGCGAGATCCCCCTGTAGTTGTCTGTCACCTTTATTTTTGTATAGTGTGATGATTTTGGCATCACGCATCTCCTGTGGAACAGAGCCTACTTTGCAGCAGAGAAGGAGAAGGTCAGAAAGGTGTGGCAATAGATGGAACTTTCTGTGCTTGAGCAGTTCAGCTGGAATTCCATCCTTGCTGGGTGCCCTTCTGTTTGCTAGGCGGTCTATGGCCTTCTCAAGCTCCAGTGATCAGGGTTATTTATCTAACTCAGCCATGACAGGAAGCTACAGGAGAGCATTAAGCGCGGACCGGGAGATGTCCGACTCACAGCTCACAGTAGCGTTCAGCTCATTGGAACATCTGTTTACTTCTGTCGACTTCAGGGGAGCAACTTTGGTGATGGCAGGGCCAAGTGCCCTCTTGATCACTTCGTGGATAGCGCAAAGATTTCCTTTGCCACGTGCAGTTTGGATTTCTTGGCATAAGCTGATTCAGTGTTTGTTTGAGCAGTATCTCTCTCCTTTGCACAGCATCTTGGCTACTTTCAGGTCTTTGCTGTTGGTTTTATGTTGTGCATCATGTAGGCTTTGTTTATTGCATCAATGACAGATATCATCTCAGCTAAGCAGGTCTCAAATCAGCTCATGTTGCGGGTTACACCTTTAGCAAATGATTCTTCTGCTGCTTCATAGATGATTGAGCTTAATGACTTCCAAGTTTCAGCGATACCAGCATCAGTTCTTCCCATTAAGGCTTTGGTGGGTAGCAAGCGTACTAATGACAGTGCAAAGTGCTGGTATTTGACATCATTGCTTATGCAAGAGACGTTGATGCACGGTGGGCCGTCGTGTTTGGAGCTGTGGAACTTCCGGGAGTGCATCTTCACTCTGCTGCTGATAAGAGAGTGGTTGGTGTCACAATCTGCACTATGGTAGGTGTGGGTGTGAAGAACACTGGGCAGAGCGAGCCTCCTTGTAATGACTAGATCTAGTTGGTGCCAATGACCAAACCTTGGATGACACCATGATACCTTGTGGCAATGTCTCCCCTGGATGGTGTTGGTGATGCAGAGCTCATTCAGGGCACAAAGCTCAAGAAGGCATTGTCCGTTATCGTTGATCTTGCCCACCCCATTAAGACCAAGGCACGTTGGCCGTGAATCACTGCCTGCTGCAACATCTGCATTGAAGTCACCCAGGATGAATAACCTCTCGCCATTTGGGATGCTCCTCAGAACAAAGTCATAGGAACACTCTTTATCTGAGATGCTGCCCTTCAGAGTTGGTGCGTAGACGCTTATGATGTTGACTTCCATTTGGTGATAATCACAGGGAGATGAGGCACTCTGAAGTTGCTATTGGTGGCTCAATTGACTGTCAGCTGGTTGCTCACTGTAAAGCCTACACCATGCTTACGGCGACCTTCAGCACTCTTTCCATGCCAGTAGAAGGTGTAATTAACCTCTCAAAGAGCCTGTGTCAGCTAATCTGCTTTCTTGTCGACATCAAGCTGGTGTAGCTCACGATCAATCAGGGATGCCTTGTGTACACGAGCTGTGGAGTGTGGGTCGTTGTTCATTACAGGACACACAGTCCTCACACTTCAGCTTCCAAGCTGAAAGATTACCTTTCTTTGTTTGCTGCGTAGCCTAGGCATGGTTCTAGGAGTCTGCACCATCCGCTCCCCACCCCCCCACCAATCCCCAACCCGACCTTGTAGGCTGGTGTCCGGTGGAAAGGCAAAGGCCTAAACGTCTGGCGCCTATTCAGTAGCAGGAGGTGCCGGAAGGTACTAACTTGAGGGAAACACCAACTGCCCAATGGGACTCCACGCCAGATATTGTCAGGTTTACTCCATTAGCTGTTAGCTCTTGATGTTGTTAATATTGAAAGCACTGACCGGAAGGGCCCAGATCAGCACAAAAGTAGGTGTGATCTTGTCCTCCAGGTGTGCGAAGGGAGCAGCTTTTTTTATTTGTTCATGGGATGAGGGCATCGCTAGCTAGGCCAGCATTTATTGCCCATCCCTAATTGCCCTTGAGAAGGTGCTGGTGAGCTGCCTTCTTGAACCGCTGCAGTTCTTGGGGTGTAGGTACATCGACAGTGCTGTTAGGAAGGGAGTTCCAGGATTTTGACCCAGCGACAGTGAAGTTCCAAGTCAGGATGGTCTTTGGCTTAGAGGGGAACTTGCAAGTGATGGTCTTCACAAGAATCTGCTGCCCTTGTCCTTCTAGGTGGTCGAGGTCGCGGGTTTGGAAGGTGCTGTTGAAGGAGCCTTTGTGAGTTGATGCAGTGCATCTTGTAGATGGTGCACACTGCTGCCACTATGTTTTTGTGGTGAAGGGAGTGAATGTTGAAGTTGGTGGATCGGGTGCCAATCAATTGGGCTACTTTGTCGTGGATGGTGTCAAGCTTCCTGAATATTGTTGGAGCTGCACCCATCCAGGCAAGTGGAGAATATTCCATCACACTCCTGACTTGTGCCTTGGGGATGGTGGACAGGCATTGGAGAGTCAGGAGGTGATTTACTTGCCGCAGAATTCCCAGCCTCTGATCTGCTCTTGTAGCCACAGTACTTATGTGGCTGGTCCAGTTCAGTTTCTGGTCAATGTTAACCCCCAAGATGTTGATGGCGGGGATTCAGCTATGGTAATGCTGTTTAATATCAAGGGGTGATGGTTAAATTCTCTCTTGTTGGAGATAGTCATTGCCTGGCACTTGTGTGCTGCGAATGTTACTTGCCACTTATCAGTTCAAGCCTGAATATTGTCCAGGTCTTTCTGCACGTGGACACGGACTGATTCAGCATCTGAAGCGTTGCGAACGTACGACGTTCAGTACCTATTATCAGTGAACATCCCCACTTCTGACCTTATGATGGAGGGAAGGTCATTGATAAAGCAGCTGAAGATGGTTGAACCTAGGACACTACCCTGAGGAACTCCTGCAGTGATGTCCTAGGACTGAGATGAAAAACCTCCAACAAACACAACCATCTTCCTTTGTGCTAGGTATGAATCTAACCAGCGGAGAGTTTTCCCCCAGATTCCCATTGACTCCAGTTTTGCTAGGACTCCTTGATGCTATACTCGGTCAAATGCAGCCTTGATGTCAAGGGCAGTCACTCTCACCTCACCTTACCTCTGGAGTTCAGCTCTTTTGTCCATGTTTGGACCAAGGCTCTAATGAGATTAGGAGCTGAATGGCCTGAGCAGAACCCAAACTGAGTGTCAGTGAGCAAGTTATTGCTGAGCAAATGCTGCTTGATAGCACTGACGAAGACCCCCTTCCATCACTTTGCTGATGTCAAGAGTAGACTGATAGGGTAGTAATTGGCCGGGTTGGATTTGTCCTGCTTTTTATGTACGGGACATACTTGGGCAATTTTCTACTTTGCTGGGTAGATTCCAGTGTTGTAGCTGTACTGGAACAACTTGGCTAGGGGTGCGGTAGTTCTGGAACACAAGTCTTCAGTACTATTGCCAAAATGTTGTCAGGGCCGATAGCCTTTGCAGTATCCAGATGCCAGCTTTCAGCAGTTTCTTGATATCACGTGGAGTGAATCGGATTGGCTGAAGACTGGCATCTGTGATGCTGGCAACCTCAGGAGGAGACCGAGATGGATCATTCACTCAGCACTTCTGTTTCATCTTTATGTTGTTTCTGGTTCCCATATGTTGGAAAGAATCGCACTTTAAACTTGGAAAAGGCTGGAGTCAGTTTTGTTTAATTCAGCACCATGCTTTGCTATGAAACTTGGTTCAACTGGTTCTTGTTTTTACATATAACATGACTTCCCAGTGCAGCCATGAATGTGGCCTCCTACTGGAACACTTACACATGGAAACTAGTTCCAAGCTAATTAGTTCCTAACACTTTACAGATGGTGTAACAATATATACATATATAACAAATTCTGGCTGAAGATGGATGTAAATGCTTCAGCCTTGTCTTTTGCACTGATGTGCTGGGCTCCCCCATCGTCAAGGATGGGGATATTTGTGGGGCCTCCTTCTCCTCCTATTAGTTGTTTAATTGTCCACCACCCATTCACGACTGGATGTGGCAGGACTGCAGAGCTTCTATCTGATCTGTTGGTTGTGGGATCACTTAGCCCTGTTTATCGCAACTATATAAATAAAAGCAAAATAATACTGATGCTGGAAATCTGAAATAAAAACAGAAAGCGCTGGAATGCTCAGCAGGTCAGGCAGCATCTGTGGAGAGACATGCAGAGTTAACGTTTCAGATCTGTGGCCTTTCATCAGATCTGGCAAAGGTTAGAAAAGATTTAGGTTTTAAGCAAGTGAAGGGGGGAGGGGGAGGGGGAGTGTGATTTGGTGGGGAAGAGAAGAAAAGGGAAGGAGTGTGATAGGGCAGAGGGTAGGAGAGATTAAATAACAAAGCTGTCATGGGACAAAGGCAAAGAGCTTATTAATGCTTGTGGTGAAAGACAAAGCATTAGTCCAGAGAGAATGTTTATGGCAGAGCAATGAGCAACTCTGTCCACGTGAAAAAAAGGCACATGGTTAAAAAATAAACTAATAAAAAAAAATATTTTTAAAAAAGGCCAGTCATGCTCTGAAATTGTTGAACTCAATGTTTAGTCCGCGAGGCTGTAGAATGCCTAATTGAAAGATCAGGTGCTGCTCTTCAAACTTGCGTTGATGTTCACTGCAACACTGCAGCAGGCCAAGGACAGAAACGTGGGCAGGGGGGTGTGTTGAAATGGCAAACAACTGGAAGTTCGGGGTCATGCTTTCGGACTGAGCAAAGGTGTTCCACAAAGTGGTCACCCAATCTGCGTTTGGTCTCCCCAGTGTAGAGGCGACTGCATTGTGAGCAGCGGTGTCTATCACATGCTGCTTCCATTGTTTGGCATGCAAGTAGTCCTGTGTTGTAGCTTCACCAGGCTGACACCTCATTTTTAGGTATGCTTGCACTCTTCATTGAACCAGGGTTGGTACCCCGGCTTGATAATAACGGTTGCGTGGGGTATATGCTGAGCCATAAGTTTAAGATTGTGGTTGAATACAATTCTGCTTCTGCTGATGGCCCACAGCGCCTCATGCATGCCCACCTTTGAGCTGCTAGATCTGCATGAAACCTATCCCATTTAGCACGGTGATAGTGCCACACAACCCGATGGTGGGTCCCCTCAATGTGAAGACGAGACTTAGTCTCCACAAGGACTGTGCGGTGGTCACTATTACCAAGACTGTCATTGAGAGATAGATTGGTGAGGACAACGTCAAGTAGGTTTTTCCCTCACCACCTGCCGCAGGCACAGTCTAGCAGCTACATCCTTTAGGACTTGGCCAGTATTGGTGCTACCGAGCCACTCTTGGTGATGGACATTGAAGTCCCCACCCAGAGTACATTCTGTGCCCTTATTACCATCAGTGCTTCTTCCAATTGGTGTTCAACATGGAGAAGCACTGATTCATCAGCCACAGGGAGTGGGAGGGAGTGGTGGTGGTAGTAATGGGCAGGAGGTTTTCCTTGCCCATGTTTGGCCTGATGCCATGAGACTTCATAGGGTCCACAGTCAATGTTGAGGACTCCCAGGGGAACTCCCTCCTTATCGTTTATCGCGAGGGTAAATTAAATACAAAAGTAGGGAGGTTATGCTTCAGCTATACAGGACATTGGTGAGACCACAACTGGAGTACTGGTCTCCTTATTTAAGGAAGGATGTAAATGCATTGGAGGCAGTATAGAGAAGGTTTAGTAGACTAATACCTGGAATGGGTGGACGGTCTTATGAGGAAAGGTTGGACAGGCTAGACTTGTATCTACTAGAATTTAGAAGAGTAAGAGGTGACCTGATTGAAAGATATAAGATCCTGAGGGGTCTTGACAGGGTGGATGTGGAAGAATCTAGAACTAGGGGTCACTGTTTAAAAATAAGGGGTCGCCTATTTAAGACAGAGATGAGGAGAAATTTTTTCTCTCAGAGGGTCGTGAGTCTTTGGAATTCTCTTCCTCAAAAGGCGGTGGAAGCAGAGTCTTTGAATATTTTTAAGGCAGAGGTAGGTACATTCTTGATAAGGGAGTGAAAGGTTATTGGGGGTTGGTCGAAATGTGGAGTAATTGGTTCAGCCATGAACTTATTGAATGGCGGAGCAGGCTCACGGGACTGAGTGGCCTACTCCTCCTAATTCGTATGTTCGTATGACTGTATACCACTGTGCCGCCACTTGTGCCAGGGATGGTGATGGTGGTGTCAGGCTTGACTAGCCTCTGGGACAGTTATCCCAATTTTGGCACAAGCCCCCAGGTGTTAGTAAGGAAGACTTTACAGGGCTGGGTTTGCTGTTGTTGTTTCCAGTGCCCAAGTCGATGCTGGGTGGAGTCTGTCTGGTTTCATTCCTTTTCTTAGGCTTTGTAGCAGTTTGATAGGCCATTTCAGAGGCCTTGTAGGCCGGACCAGGTAAGGACGGCAGATTTCCTTCCCTAAAGGGTATTAGTGAACCAGATGTATTTTTAAAACAGTCACCAATGGTTTCATGGTCACCATTAGACTAGCTTTCAATTCCAGGTTTACTAATTGAATTCAAATTTCACAATCTACTTTGGTGGGATTCGAACCCATGTCACTGCTTCCCACCTCCAGTTGCCACCTCCATCCTCAGAACCCTCCAGCTACTACGCCCTCACGTGGTCAATCTGAGATGACTGTAGGTCGCTTAGGAGTGAACTCAGCGCAGGCAAGTTATTTTCTAGCCAGGAACAGGCTGAAAAGTGGAAAAAACAGCATAACCAGTGGCCAACTGCAGGCTCAGCAGGAGAATTAAGTCTCAATCACAGCAGTGGTGGGGAAAGGGCAGTAGACTGATCAAAGTTACTTTAAATATCACAATAGAGCAGCAATTCAGAGATAAAGTTGAGTCTTGCGTTATGACCAGTGCAGTTCAGAGCAAAAGCATCGTCTTGATGTTGAGATAAGTCCAGAAATTTGAAGCCAAGTTTGAAAGAACATCTAGATCTAGATTTTTCCGGATCTTTTCCACAGCTGACAGATCAGAAAAAAAGGCAGCAGATTATAGACAGAAGCAGAGTCTTATATTTGTTTCCAATTTAGTCCAGTACAGAAACATGTGAAGCCAGGAATTTGAAGCCAGATTTGAGAGAAAAACCACATCCAGGTCTTATCCGGATCTTTACCATAAGGCAAGGTTGGGGGTTGGGATTTGTACCATCAGACATAGGCCATTTGAACTAACCGTTAACTTGAAGTTTGGGCTAAAATGCACCTACTGTTAGAATCAGGGGAACTTAAACAGCAGAAGGGAGGATTTAGTCAGGAGAATGAGCAACGGATGGCTGCAGACGGCCATGGATCGATGTGAACAGTGAGGAGTTCCCTAGGGAGCTACTGCCCAGGAGCCATCATGGTCAGATAATGTAATATAATGCACATTATAGGACTCCAATTTTCATACTAGAAGAGGCCTGTCCTGAAACAGGCAGGCACTATGTCTGCTCAGAGGCGTAAGCCCCTTTCGATAGTGCCGTGGGCAGATCATCGGTGTTAACGGGGTGATAAGCTGACTGACTCCATCCTAAGGCCATTACCACGTCTGTTAATGCTGATTTTAGCAAGTTAATATTGACCTCATAGAGTTCATCAAGTATCCATTTCCTATTCCACTACAGATGTTATCACATTGAAATCTAATCCTGCCTTCATCCAGAATTCACACACATGCACTTTCCAGCATGACTCGTAAAGGAGCAATGGGGCAACAATTTGACTTTTTTTTTCCATCTGTGAACAAGGAGCACTGAGACCAAATTGTAGTGCCCCATATTTCTAACTTGTTGACACTCCCATATAGTGTGATAATATGGGTGAATTACTAAATGGCTGATAACTGCCACAAACCAAACCCCTGCAATAATTTAGAGTCACCTTTGGGAAAGAAGGTGGGACAGAAAATATACCAAAATTAATGTCCCCAGCAGGTGTTACTATACGCATTGCTATGTGCAGAGTTGGGATGCAGCCTAATGTCAGCAGTTCCAGCACTCAAGTTATGTTGTGTAAAATAAACTATTAAATGTCACCAGTTCCATAACTGTCCAGCATTTATGGTAGTCAAAATCGTGCAGTTTATTGTGCAGAAAGTGTCCTCCAACCGACATGTATTTATAAGACAACTTGCATTTGTATAGCATCTTTAAACATAATAAATTCTCCCATGGAGACAAAGATCGAACAATACACGATTGAGAACAATTGACCAAAGGCACAATGAAGGAGACAGGTTTTGAGAAGGTTCTTAAAAATGGGAAGGCAAGTAGGAAGACAAAGATCTGTAGCGAGTGAGGGTAAAAGCTCTGCTATCACATGAGGAAAGCCATAAAGTGCAGATGCACAGCAGCCCAGAATTGGAAGACTATGGTGTGGACAGTTCTGTGCTGTAGGGCTGGAGAAGGTTACCGAGATACCGTGGTTGAGGCCATGTTGATGTTTGTTAAGAAGCACAGATTTTGAATTTGTTTTCTGGGAGACAGAATGTTGAAGTTGATGAGTAAGATTTAGCGCTTGGCAAGAGGCAGGTGGTGATGTTTTGGACAAGTTGAACGTATAGGAATGAGTTTGGAAGGGATTGAAAAGGTTGACTCTTGAGGCAATGACAACATAGATAAATGTTTTGGAGGCAGAGAGAGGGAGACGGGATAAAAATGGATTTTGGATAGGATATGGAGTTTGAAGCTAAGCTCAAGGTTGAATAAAGCAATTCAGTTTGAGTGATAGCCATATATAAAATTTAATTTTTAACCATTTCCTGAAGGATTTCTAACTGCATATGTATTTTTGAGGCTGCAGCTGGACACATATTGTGATCGTTGGGCCAAGGGCAGCAGGAGTGCCCCTTCAGTCAACACAAAAGTAATCTAACCCTACACCTTTCTAGAGGCTACTGTATTAGCTCTTTAAGACTGGTGCTTCAGAGTGAACTTTGGAATCATGTTAACTTATGTTCAGTCAAAGAAAAAATGAGCAACACCAATTAAGTGGGTATGGATTGGCATTTGTAGCAGGTTTTTTCCCCAACTCAGGCATTTCCTCTGCATTTGGTATAATTGAAGACAAGTTTGGTCAATTAAATGATTGGGGAGCTAAATTGTCAAGTGTAAAACACTACAATGTATTCATTTTGAATAAATAAACTAAAGATTCTGAACTTTAAGAGTCAACAATGGCCACCGAGTTTTCTTGGGTACCTTTGGTGAGGTTACACCTGTAGGCTGTTGGGCTTGGAGAAGAAATCATTGGAGCTACTGTTGAGAGTCTGATAATTGTAACCTGCTCATGGCTGTTATAACTGAGCCAAGAGAATGTTAATGAAAGGAAGCATAAAATATACTGATCTTCGGGCAGTGGCAGAAAAAAATCCTTGGCCATTGAAATGTGCCACTGTGAACAGATCCCAAGGCAAGGATGTGATTTTTGAGGCAACTTTGAGTCCCATCCTGAAACAGCCCAAAAATAGTCATGTTTAAGGGAATAGGATATGATACATTAACTGTACTGTAATAAGAAACACTGCAATTAAGATGAGATGGTGGGAAATGTAAAGAGACAACACCCTGAGAGGCTGCTGTGTATTACCAAAGAATTGACAATTGTATATTGTAAATAACTTAGTAAAACATTTACATATTAACTCATCAAGTTGCCTCTGTTAATATGGTAAAACAAATATTTCTTAATTCTTAAGTAGTTTAATAAAATTCAGGGATTGTTTTAGAGAAAAGCCACAAGAAGAGTTAACAAAGACAATGTCCCAAATTTTGTGGTAAAAATAATGGTGAGCCTATCAATGCTCTATGTTATTAAAGAATAAATAAGACAGCAATTTCCAGTGACCATACATGCACAGTTAAACATGGAAATCATGAACAGTATCTTGCTGAGAAACTTGGCATTCAAATACCTGAAAGGATGTGAAGTTGGTATACTTACGTAATAGATACCCACCAAATATGCGCTGGGCTTTAAGAAGGATGTGAAGGCATTCGAGCAGGTGCAGAGAAGATTCATGAAAATGGTTCCAGCAATGAGGAACTTCAGTTATGAAGATAGATTGGAGATGTTGGGACTGTTTTCCTTGGAGAAGAGAAGGCTGAGAGGTGATTTGATAGAGGTGTTCAAAATCATGAGGGGTCTGGACAGAGTAGATAGAGATAAATTGTTCCCACTCGTGAAAGGATCGAGATTGAGAGGGCACAGATTTAAAGTAATTGGTAAAAGAAGCAAAAGTGACATGAGGAAAAACTTTTTGACGCAGAGAATGCTTAAGATCTGGAATGCACTACCTGAGGGTGTGGTGGAGGCAGGTTCAATTGAAGCATTCAAAGGGAATTAGTCTGTTATATGAAAAGGAGGAATATGCAGAGTTACAGGGAGGAGGCAGGGAGTGGCACAAGGTGAAATGCTCATTAGGAGAGCCGATGCAGACACGATGGGCCAAATGGCCTCCTTCTGCACTGTAACAACAACTCTGTGATTCTGTGAAAAAGTTAGCACTTGGCCATTCCAGTCTAAGTGAATTTTTATGGTCTGATAAGTCTTAACTACTGCCAAACAATTTCCCTGACACTGGACTGTAAAGTCTCATTCCTTCAGATTTTAGTTATTGTTGGAGATTAAAAGAATTTTTTTTTTAACTTTAAATTTCTGTCTCTCTCACTTCTCTCTCTTAATCCCATCTTTTTTTCCAGAATGTGATGCTGTGGAAGTGATTCAATGGCATCATTGCATACTGTGGATTCTTGGTTCAGGAGATTGTTAAAGTGCTCTGCCCAACGAGAAAGAATCTCATGCCTGTTCATTAGGAGCTGCTTGCCATCAGCTGAGAGGATGGGTATCATACCATTGATTTTAGGGCCATAGACGGATCATGCAAAGCCTTCAGGTCATGCTTATCAGCAGCTTCCTGAAGCTCTGCAGCCTTTTTCTCCCACCACTGGTTCTTCATCTCTCTTAGTTTGAATTGTAGTGTGCATTTTACTTTATGGGATCTGGCTTTTCTTGCTAGTGATTTTTTTGTCAGATATGTAGGATCTGTATGCATTATGCACATCATCCAGTAGCTTGGCTATATCTTGGTCATTCTTGTCGAACCAACTCTGATACTTCCATTTGACGAATCCAAGGACATCAGATACTGTGCTATGAGTGACTTAACTTCTTCCAAGAATCTTCAATGTCTATGTTATCTTCTGGGATACCAGCAAGCTCTATGGATGATTCTTATTCCGGTTCCTGTCTCTTGACTGAGTTTTTAAGGATAGTTACATTGAGCTTCCTTTGTGGTTTGACTCTGTGTCGTAGTGCATTAGGTGTTATCTTCAAAGACATGATGCTCCTGACAAACTAATGGGCTGGCCAGTATTCAGCACCTTTAAGGCAACCAGAACAGCGCACGTTGTTGAGGTCTCTCTGTCATACAATAACATAATCCAGCACATGCCAATGTTCAGATGTGCAGTGCATCCATGTTGTTTTCAATTTATCAGTTTGTTGGAAGATTTTGTTTGTGATGGTAAGGTCAAACTCACTGCACTTAGAGAGAAGAAGCTGGCCCTTGGAGTTTATCAGTGCTCTGATGTCCCAGTACTCCCTTGTATATATTACGGTCTGTACTGTCATGCAGGCCCCCATCTGCCAAGAATGAGGCACATTGGTTTTGTCACATGAACATTGATTTTTAGCTGTTATTGGAGCGAGGAAATAAGTTGTTAAACAGACCAGCCGTGGCTGGAAAACAATATTTACATACTAACAGACATCAAAGGTGAGGAAGCGCATTCCAGGGCCTGCTAAGGAGGATGCAATCCACAAGGGCCAGGACTGGTTAGACCACCTGGTCACATGACTAACTGGCTATTCCAGGGCTTTCTTTTGAACTGGCCACAGAGAGTTTGAACTCAGAAAGACTGTTTGCTCCAGACTGAGAAGATCTCTCCTGTCTGCTCCCATCTCTTTCTCACAAGCCTCTGAATCCACTGAAGACACATGAACCCCGAGAGAGAAAAGTCTCCTACAGCGAACAAGGTTTAAGAAGAATACTGGGCCCCAACGAAAAGCAAGATCTACCTACAATCAAGGACTTGTACAGTGAGCTCTAAGAACCGTAAAAAAAATTCTTCAGATATTGCCTCAAACCTTTCCACTTTATTTTTCTTCTGCTCTCTTCTGTCTCTACTTGCATGTATGTATCACATATGCATGTTAACGTGGGCATGTCGTGTATCCGTAGGTACCAACCGAATTAAAGTTTAAGTTTAATAAATTTCAACTCTTCTTCAAACCTAAGAAAATCTGTTTGGGCTGGCTTCTTTGCCTTATAATTGGAAAGCGGTGAACAAGGATTCACCAATGGGGAGGTAAAAACACGGTGTGTTTAAAATTAAACCCTGTTATGGTAAGACCAGGTGAAGGCTGAAAGGGACCCCTGGACACTTTTCTCACCAGGTCGTAACAGTACCAATTAGGCATTGAAAATGTAGGTCATTAATATAGATCAAAAAAGCAGTGCTCCTAACACAGACACCTGAAAAATGCCACTATATATCTTCCTCCAGTTTGAAAAACAACCGTTCACCACTACTCTGTATTTCCTGTCACTCAGCCAATTTCGTATCCATGTTGCTACTGCGCCTTTTATTCCATAGGCTTTAAATTTGCTGACCAATGCCTTTTGGAAGTCCATGCCCACCACATCAACCACATGACCTTTATCAATCCTCTCTGTTAGTTAAACACAATTTGCCTTTCACAAATCCAGGCTAGCTTTCCTTAATTAATCCACATTTGTCCAAGTGACTTTTAATGTTGTCCTGAATTCTCTTTTCTAAAAGCTTTCCCACCACCGAGGTTACACTGACTAGCCTGTAGTTGCTGGGCTTATCCTTACACCCTTTTTGAACAAGGGTGCAACACTTGCAATTCTCCAGTCCTCTGGCACCATCCCTCTATCTAGGGCCAATGCCTCTGTAATTTCCTTCCTTACTTCCCTCAGTATCCTTGGATGCATCTCATCCGCCCCTGGTGACTTATAAATTTTAAATACAGCTAGCCTATCCAATACCGCTATCAATTTTTAGCCCATCCAGTGTCTTAACTACAGCCTCTTTCACTATGATTCGGGTGGTATCTTCTTCCTGGTAGAGACAGATGCAAAGTACTCATTGAGTATCTCAGCCATGGCCTCTGCCTCCATGCATAAATCCCCTTTTTGGTTCCTACATGGCCCCACTCCTCCTTTTACTAGCGGTTTGCTATTTAGATGCCTATAGAAGACTTTTGGATTCCTTTTTGTGTTAGCTGCCACTCTCTTATACTCTTCCTTTGCTTCACTTGATTCTTTTTTCACTTCCTCTCTGAAATTTCTATATTCAGCCTGGTTTTCAATTGTATTATCCACCTGACATCTGTCATATGCACCCTTTATCTGCTTTAGCTTACTCTCTATCACTTTCATCATCCTGGGAGCTCTGGATTTGATTGTCCTACCTTTCACCCTCATGGGAATATACCTCGACTATACCAGAACTATCTCCTCTTTAGAGGCAGCCCATTGCTCCATTACAGTTTTGCTGGCCAGTCTTTGATTCCAATTTACCAGGGCCAGATCTATTCTCACCTCACTGAAATTGACCCTCCCCCAGTTTATTATTTTTACCCTGGATTGCTCCCTGTCCTTTTCCATAGCTAACCAAAATCTTTGATACTATAATCACTGTCCCCTAAATGTTCCAGTACTGACACTTAATCCACTTTACCTAAAGGCCTGCCACCCAACCCGAACCTGACGGTACCCGACAACATGTCGGGTGTGCGTCGGGTCGGGCCCCTCTTCCAGATCTGGCTGTCGGGCTCGGGTCGAGTCGGGCCGAGTCCAGGTCAGGCCAGGTCAGTTTGGGCCGGACACACACGGTAAGTGCTCTGCTGGTAAATATTGAAATTAAAAAACTTACCTGAGCTGGGAGTCCGGGACGAAACTGAATCTGCACAGCGAGCGAGTGACGTCACTATGACATCATCACGCGTGCGCTTCAGCTTCCTGGAGGTTCAGAGTCCAAAGGTAAGTAAAAGGATGGTCGGGTCAGGTTGAGTCGGGTCGGGGTCGGGGCAAAATTGGAGGCACTTGGGCCGGGTCAGGCTCGGGTTCACTGTGGTTCAGTCAGGTTCAGGTCGGGTTCTTTTTCCCAACCTGAGCAGGCCTTTAACTTGATCCACCTCATTTCTCAGAACCAGATCCAGTAGTACCTCCTCTCTCATTGGACCAGAAACATACTGATCCAGAAAATTCTCCTGAACACATTTCATCAACTCTTCCCCTTCTCTGCCCTTTACACTATTGCTATCCCAGACTATTTTAGGATTATTAATGACCCTCATTATAACTACTCTGTAGTTCTTGCCCCTCTCGGACATTTGCTTTCAAATTTTTTCCTCTATATCTTTCCCACTAGAGGGTGGCCTATAGAATCCACCCAGTAGTGTAATGGTACCTCTATTATTTCTTAACTCTAACCTATAGATTTTGTCCTTGACCCCTCTAGGACATCCCCTTTCTCCAGCACTGTAACATTCTCCTTAATCAGTATTGCTCCTTTCTTCCTTTCCCTATCTTTCCTGAACACCTTGAATACAGGAATATTTAGTACCCAGTCCTGCCCTTTTTTGAGTCAGATCTCCGTTATCACCATGACATCATAATAGGAATCATTGATAAGAATTCACTACTATCCCAGATGGAGGAAAAGGCATGATGACAAGCATCCTGCCTAATGAATATATTATAGATGATTTTCATATATTTTTGCTGGGATATTCATTAGAATGTACAATTTATTTTGGTGCACTGACTAGAATCTTGTTTTGGGAGTGCTGATTAGAATTTAGAGGGAAAAGATTATTCATTGATAGTGATTTCTCAGAAAACATTCATTTCAATTCCAGAATCACGTGATTTCTGTGCCTTTTGTCCACATTCAGAAAGATCTTTACAAATCTTGTCTTCAAATTCTTCCCTGGGAACAATAATAATTTGACTGTTCTTGTTCCATTTTCAGCATACAATAAAAAGGAAGTGGGGAAGCTGCAGAGGCAACGCAGTGGTCTCAATCTTAATGACAAAGAAGTCCATGAGCTCCTTGTACTTGTTGGCAGTTAGGTTGGTGAGGACAGGGTAGAGAGGTTTACAGAGACAATGGGTAGTGGAGAAAGAAAGCTTCAGTTATTTCTCCTCTCCAGGATGATCCTGGAGCAGTGGATAGTTTTGGCAGTGGCCCAATAGCACATGATGTCATCTATCAGGACCTGGTGATGTATGGCTAAACCAGTTATGTGCCTGGTTCACTGAAGTTTATGCCCCTTGGACTTGAAGGAGTAAAGATATGAATATAAGAAAATGACTGACAGGAAAAGATCTATTGATCTAACCAGCCTTTCTCAGTTATAATGCTTTGGACATCACAATACATACATTTCCTATCCTACCAGAGCCAGATGGAAAATCAGATAAAAACACAGGGAATTAGGGGGAAGAAATGACTGGAAAATCTCTCTCCAATCCCTTAGGTGATTGAGGATTGAGACTAATCCAGGTGATCACATTGGCACTGAATTATGTTACAGGATACGTACTTCTTGTACAAAGTCATGTGCACCCCATCCAGAAACAGGTTCAGCTCTCGCTTGAAGAAATAAAGCAAATCAGCGCTCATCACATGAGGCGGCAACATTTTAATTTATTCATTCATGAGATGTGCAATTATTGCCCATCCCTAATTGCACTTAGCAGGTGGTGGTGATCTGCTTTCTTGAATACAACTGAATGACTTGCTAGGTCATCTCAGAGTACAGTTAAGAGTCATCTGCTTTGCTTTGGCTCTGCAATCAAATGTAGGTCAGACCAGAAAAGGACAGCAGATTTCCTTCCCTAAAGGACATTAGTGATCCAGATGGGTTTTGCAACAATCCAGTAGTTTCATAATCATCATTGCTGATTCTAGATTTTTATTTAATTAACAGAATTTAAATGCCCCAGCTGCCATGGGATTTGAATTCATGTCTCCAGTAATATAACCACTATGCTGCTGTACCATTTCACAAGTTCATTGTTCTCTGAACAATGCCCTAACATCTGACCTAGTTCTGCCCTTATATAACTTCGAACCATGATCCCCTAGTCCTCTTTAACCTATACAATCGAATTAATTGGTTTACATAAACAAAATCATGTCCCTTCATTATTTTATCAACCTTGATCAAATCACCGCTAAGTCTCTCTTTCTTGGCCTCCTGGTCTCGAGAGAGAATATGTAAGTGCCTAGAGATGGTCAGTGGTTTGTGAAACAGTGACTGGAGTGGCTATAAAGGCCAATTCTAGAGTGACAGACTCTTCCACAGGCGCTGCAGATAAAATTGGTTGTCAGGGCTGTTTCGCAGTTGGCTCTCTCCTTGCACTTCTGTCTTTTTTCCTGCCAACTGCTAAGTCTCTTCGACTCGCCACTCTTTAGCCCCGCCTTTATGGCTGTCCGCCAGCTCTGGCGATCACTGGCAACTGACTCCCACGACTTGTGGTCAATGTCACAGGACTTCATGTCGCATATGCAGACGTCTTTAAAGCGGAGACATGGACGGCCGGTGGGTCTGATACCAGCGACGAGCTCGCTGTACAATGCGTCCTTGGGGATCCTGCCATCTTCCGTGCGGCTCACATGGCCAAGCCATCTCAAGCGCCGTTGGCTCAGTAGGGTGTATATGTTGGGGATGTTGGCCGCCTCGAGGACTTCTACGTTGGAGATACGGTCCTGCCACCTGATGCCAAGGATTCTTCGGAGGCAGCGAAGATGGAATGAGTTGAGATGTCGCTCTTGGCTGACATACGTTGTCCAGGCCTCGCTGCCGTAGAGCATGGTACAGAGGACACAGGCTTGAAACAATCGGACTTTTGTGTTCCGTGTCAGTGCGCCATTTTCCCACACCCTCTTGGCCAGTCTGGACATAGCAGTGGAAGCCTTTCCCATGCGCTTGTTGATTTCTGCATCAAGAGACAGGTTATTGGTGATAGTTGAGCCTAGGTAGGTGAACTCTTGAACGACTTCCAGAGCGTGGTCGCCGATATTGATGGATGGAGCATTTCTGAGCATCTCACCGCTAAGTCTATGCTGCTCTAAAATATAGAGACTTAGTTCTTTGAACCTATCTGGATAACTAAGGTGTTGTAACTGAGAATAATTTTGCGTCCGTCCCCTACACCCTTTCCAAAGCCTTGAGAATCCCCATCACATGAGGAGATCAAAACTGGACACAGTATTCTGATTATGGCCTAACCAAGGTTTTGTACAAGGACAAAATAGTAAGCTTTGTCTTATAATGAATTGTCTTGTGAATACACCCGAGAACCCTTTGTGCTTTAATTATAGCTTCACAAATTTGGCCAAGAACCTTTACAGATTGATACATTAAGATACCCGCATGTCCCTTTCTTTCACCACTGGGTTTCAACTACCTTTTTCTCTAGGGTGTATGCATATTTGGCATTTGACCTGTCCATGTGTGTAACACTACCCTTTTTTTAACTTAAACATCACTTGCTGAATATGGGCCCAATCCCCCAACACATCCAGATCTGCTTGTAGTAGTTCAGCATCCTCTACAGTCCTAATTCCCATGCATAATCTTTATATTATTCACAAACTTTCAGATCATTCCTCAACATATACATCTAGGTCATCAATAAAAATACAAAGGTCCTAACATGGATCCCTATGGGATATCACTGCAAGCAGATCCAAATCTGTGGACGTACAATTTCTACCTACAGGCACTCAGCCAATTCTCAATCCATTGCAGCAGATTACCACAAGATTCTATCTTGTAGATGGTCAATTTTCTAGAGGGACTCTTATTCAGAGTGTTCACTATTTGACCATTTTCACCAGGAAGTTGTAACCTCAAATGAGGAGGTTTTGGTTTAACTTTCAAATCTATATTTTGTATTTCTTCAACACTAATCATTTTATATTTATTTTAAAATTGTATCTACCATTAAGTAATACAAATTGAACAACACTAAAATCCATGCATTGCTTGCACTGTGTATTTTGGCCTACAAAGTTTTGACATTTTCTACAATTAATCATTTCTAATTGTCACTTTTAAAGCACATATTTTGCAGATAATATAGGTAAAATCCTGAGTGTATGCCTAATGATGCTGTTGAAATCGGAATGGAAATACTGGTGGTAGTCAAGGCGGAAGAGCAGATGAGTCAGCACACAGTGAGGGAAGTCAGCTTAACCACAAGAGTTCTCTGCAAGTTTATACAGGAATATATCCATTCAGCTGTTGGTTAGGGAAGAGTGAAATTTTGGACTGGATTATAATAAATCACTAAAGTATTTCTAAAAGTCCTACTGCCATGCTGATTATCCTAGACACACAATGACTAAATATATTAGGAATTCACTTCATGTTACACTACATAGACAGTTTTTGCACCCAGTTTTTGGTTTTATTTATGATAGAAAACCTGCTTCACTGGTTTATTGTGAAGTTTGTTCTTGAAAGAGAAAACTTTCTCGCTATACCATCAACAGGACTGTAAAAAGCAGCGCAATTATGTATATAGAATCTATGCCTGCAAGATGATAAAAAGCAGGCCACCAAGGGTGTAGACTGACCAACTAGCATGAGTTCCACCTCAAGCATTAACTCATTCCCATCCCACCAGAATTTCTTGAAGAGCAAGTGGGAGCTATAGGTAAGGCTTGAAGTTATTAAAGTTAAACTAAAACCCAAAAGGATGCAATGTCCAATAGAAAGATAACTTGAATTTGCTTAGAGCTTCATTGGAGAAGTAGAGAAGGCTAAAGACAGTGAGGTTGGATTGGGATGGGGAATTGAAATGACATTCCAGAATGCAAAGTTTGGATTACAAAATGGAGGTTTTCATTAAAGTTGTCAACCAACCTGCATTTGATGTTTCCAATGTAAAGGTGTGAATCCAATATGCTATATTGTTGGAATTACTTCTGTCTTTTCTTTTAATCACTTACAAGATGTGAGCATTGCTGGCAAGGCCAGCAGTTATTGCCCATCCCTAATTAAGAAGGTGGTGGTGAGCCACCTTCTTGCACTGTTACAGTCCATCCAGTGTAGATACACCCACAGAGCTATTACGGAGAGAGTTCCAGAGTTTTTACCCAGCAATAGTAAAGGAATGGCGATATAGTTCCAAATCAGGATGGTGTGTGACTTGGAGGGGAACTTAGAGATGGTGGTGTTCCTATGCGTCCACTATCTTTTTTTGGTAAAGGTTGTGAGTTTGGAAGGTGCCGTTGAAGGAGCCTTGGCAAGTTGCTGCAGTGCATCTTGTAGATGGTACACACTGCTGCCACTGTGCATCTGTAGTGGAGGAGTGAATGTTTAAGCAGGTATATAGGGTGCTGATCAATTCGGCTGCTTTGTTCTGGATGGTGCTGAGCTTCTTGAGTGTTGTTGGAGCTGCTCTCATCCAGGCAAGTGGGGAGTTTTGTGCCTTGTAGAGTGTGGACAGGCTTTGGGCAGTCAGGAGGTGAGTTACCTGTCACAGAATTCCCAACCTCTGACCTGCATTTATAGCCATAGTATTTATATGGTTGGTCCAGTTAAGTTTCTTGGCAATGATAACCCCCAGAATGTTGATGGTGGAGGAATTCAGCAATGGTAATGCCATTGAATGTCAAAGGGAGGTAGTTAGATTCTCTCTTGTTGGATATGGTCATTGCCTGGCACTTGTGTGGCATTAGTTTACTTGCCAATAATTAACCCAAGCTTGAATGTTGTCCAGATCGTGTTGCATGCGCGTATGGACTGCTTCAGTAGCCGAGGAGTTGCGAATGATACTGAACACTGTGACATCATCAGTGAACAATCCCACTTCTGACCTTATGATGTTGGGAAGTCATTGCTGAAGCAGCTGAAGATGGTTGGGCTGAGGACACTACCCTGAGGAACTCCTGCAGTGATGTCCTGCGACTGAGATGATTGACCTCCAACAACCACAACCATCTTCCTTTGTGCCAGATATGACTCCAACCAGTGCAGAGGTTTCCCCCGATTCCCATAGACTTCAATTTTGCTAGCAGCTATTTTATGCCACAAATGCTGCCTTGATGTCACTCTCACCTCGCCTCTGGAATTCAGCGCTTTTGTCCATGTTTGGAGTAAGGCTGTAATGAGGTATGGAGGAGAGTGGACCTGGGGGAATTCAAACTGAGCATCAATGAACAGGTTATTGCTGTTTAAGTGGCACTTGATAGCACTGTCGACGACACATTCCGTCACTTTGCTGATTATTGAGAGTAGACTGATGGGGCAGTAATTGGCTGGATTGGATTTGTCCTGCTTCTTGTGGTCAGGACATACCTGGGAAATTTTCCATATTATTAGGTAGGTGTCAATTTTGTTGTCATCGTCAGTCCCTCGAAACGACGATGATTAGTGTGTCCTCCGGTGACTCAGTAGGCCAATCCTGGAACCACGGGTCATTGCGCAGAGAGGACAAGTGTTGCCCTGAGGGGAGTGGGGGTGTGGGGTGGGGGGTCGGGGTTCTCGAGCCAAGATCCTGCTCTCCTTCTGTTTTGACGTTTCTCTGCAGCAGAGTTTATGCAGTCAGTTTTCAACGGTGTTGTGGATTGTTGGATGAGGCGTCGCCATGTGGCATGGTTAGCAGCAAATTCCTCCTACACACCGATGTCAATTTGTCCCCTTTTCAATGAGACTTTCAGAGTGTCCTTAAAAAGTTTTCTCTATCCTCCTTGAGATCAGGTACCATTCTTAAGTTGTGAAAAGAGGACCTGCTTCGGAAGCCAATTATTTGGCATGCGGATGCAGCGTCCAGACCAGTGGAGCTGATTTTGCATGATCATTGTTGCGATACTGGAGGAATTGGCTTCGGAGAGGATGCTGAAGTTTGTTTGCCTGTCTTCCCACTTAACTTTGAGTATTGTTTCAAGGTTTTTATTTTTTGTATTAAAAACTTAGAATTCTGTGTGTTTTAAAAAACTGAAAAGGGATTTTTCAAATTGCTGAAATTTTTGGATGTTTTGAAAGGAAGTTCAAAACAAAAGCTGAACTTTATGGATGTTTTGAAAGGAAGCTGAACTTGTACACAAGGACAAGAAAGCAGGCAATTTCAAGGAAACCAGCAAGGAGTTTAACCTCCTCAGATCTACTCTTTGATTGACAAGAGAGACTTTATGTCTGGAAATGTGACCTGTTTAGGATGGTTTTGCTTTCACTTTGGACCCTTTCAAAAGACAGTGAGTTGGACAAAGAGCAGGCATTTTGAAATTTGGTTTTGACCTTCCTGGAGATCAGACAGCAAGACCCAGAAAAAGTGTTACCTCTCTCTAAAGGAATCCTGCATCTCTTGGGAAGAAACCCTGTATTTCAGAGGTAGCAGTTTCCTATTGCCTCATGTCTCTGAAGAATCCCTGCATCACATGTTGATTCCTGTGTTTTAAGAAATCTTCTACTGCTATCCTGCTGCTGCAAAATCTAAAAATACCTTTGCTACACCCCTATGAAAGACCTATGTGAAGCCTTCTGCAGATGAATTGCCTTTAACACCTACCCATCACAGACTGTTTATCACCCTCGCCTGGAAAGATTTGAAGCAGCATCTGACTATTCAACTCTGGGACACCTCCATAAACCGAAGAACTTCCTACCAGAACGTGGCAAACTAATTTATTTTATTATTCCTTTTATTCCTTTGAAATAGCTGTAAACCAAAATCCTTTTCCCCGGTTAACCTTTTTTTATGTATGCATGTATGCATGAGGGCTAGGGAAATAAGGAACTTTTCGCATATAAATTTATCTCATTATTGGTTAACACTTGTTTTTATATTAAATAGTTGATTGTGTTGTTGATTATAGAAACCTGGTTGGTATGCTTTATTCTGGGGAACAAATAGGGTATGTAATTGGCTATTTTCCGGTAGGTGTGAAAATTTATTGATATGCTGTGACCCGTGGAGAAGTGGGACTGAATTAACAGTGCACTCTTCCCAACTCGGTTGTAACAGTATTCTGCAGAGACACTGCTGGTGGAAATTCTCCAGCGACCAGTGATGCCTTTGATAGGTGACACAAGTCTCACAGTCATATCGAAGAATGATGACAACAGCGTTGCAGACTAAAGCCTTTGATGGTGAACCCAACTCTGTGGATGCGACGATCCTCCTGTGTTTTCTTCGTCTAGAAGAAAGTGTATCCTCCTTCTTCCTCGCTAAGCTGGCCTTCTGCAGAGAGTCGCGTTTCACTGAGAGCTACAACATCGAAGTTGTATTTCGCGAGCTCCCGAGAAACTATGGGGGTTCTCTTTTCAGAGCATTCACTGTTTTGATTGTTCATAAGGGTGCGCACATTCCAAGTACAGAAATTCATACATTTTATTGCTTGTGTGTGTGTTCGACCGCAAGGGTGGTGATCCCACCAGGTGTGATTTCCTGGTCAGGACATGTTTAGAGAACCTTTTCTAGCCCCTTCCTCAAGTGAGGTAAGCAGAGGGAACCCTAAAAAGTACTGCTCAATCCTGGATGCTGCTGCTGGAGATCTACTTCTGTCCCAATTCCAGGAGCTCGGCAACTATCAGGCAACCACACAGAATTGTGACTAGAAACCTCCAGGTTCACCACCCTGTCTCTGACACCACTCATCTATCACCATAGGGCTTTTCAGTGTCTCTAGCAGAGGACTGCGTGTTTCTTCTTTGAACGTGAGGAAGTCGGTGCGCAGTTTACAACCGCACAATCTTGATGGGTTGGCAATCTTTACCTAATGGCATGGCAAGCCATGACGACTGGTGAGTGTCAATCCCACTGCAGCCTTCATCCCCCTTCACAGTTGTTGATGTACATGTGCCTCATTCATCTGCCTATTCCACATTTGAGGACTTGAAATGTGTTATTTATTGAGGTCCGTCCCTCTAGATCTGCCCAGATCAGCGTTGCAGGCTCACCTCGTGCAGGTTTTGGCTGGAACGATCTTGTTTGAAGGACAGGCTGTGAGCAAAGCCACAACCAGTCTGCCATCCTTGGATGTGAGGACAAGTACCAGTGAGAAGGTACTTGAGCCCACCAGTGTTGTAGCTGTACTGGAACATCTTGGCTAGAGCTGTGGCTAGTTCTGAAGCACAAGACTTCAGTACTACAGCTGAAATGTTGTCAGGGCCCATTGGATTTGCTGTATCCAGTGTCCCCACCTGCTTCTTAATATCATGTGGAGTGAATCGAATTAGCTGAAGACTGGCATCTGTGATGCTGGGGATGTCAGGAGGAGGCCAAGATGGATCATCCACTGGGCACTTCTGGCTGAAGATGGTTGCAAATGCTTCAGCTTTGTATTTTGCGCTGATGTGCTGGGCTCCCCCATCATGGAGGATGGGTATGTTTTTGGAGCCTCCTCCTCCTGTTATTTGTTTAACTGCCCACACCATTCACGACTGGGTGCAGCAGGACTGCAGAGCCTAGATCTATTGTGTTGGTTGTGGGATCGCTTAGCTCTGTTCATCACATGCTGTTCCTGTTGTTTAGCATGTTTGCAGTCTGTGTTGTATCTTCACCAGGTTAGTATCTCATTTTAAGGTATGCCTGGTGCTGCTCCTGGCATGCTCTCCTACACTGATCATTGTAACAGGGTTGATCCCCTGTCTTCATGGTAATTGTAGAGTGAGGTATATGCCGGGCCATGAGGTTACAGATTGTGGTTGAATACAATTCTGCTGCTGCTGATGGCCCTCAATGCCTCATGGATGCCCAGTTTTGAGGTTCTAGATCTGTTCTGAATCTATCCCATTTAGCACTGTGGTAGTGCCACACAACACGATGGATGGTGTCCTCACTGTGAAGAAGGGACTTTGTCTGCACAAGGACAGTGCAATGGTCATTCTTGCCAGCACTGTCATGGACAAATGCAGCTGCAACAGGTAGACTGGTGAGGCCGAAGCCAGGTAGGTTGGTTCTTTCACCATCTGCTGCTGGACCAGTCTGGTAGTTATGTCTTTCAGGACTCAGCCAATAATGGTGCTACTGAGCCACTCCTGGTGATGGGCTTAGTAGTTCCCCACCCAGAGTACATTCTGTGCCCTTGCTACCCTAAGTGTTTCTTCCAAGTAGTGTTCAACATGGAGGAGTACTGATTCATCAGCTGGGGAACAGCAGTACATAATAATCAGCAGGAGGTTTCCTTGCCCATATTTGGCCCTATGCCATGAAAGTTCATGGGATCCAGAGTTAATGTTGAGGACTCCCAGGACCACTCTCTCCCAACTGTATGCTACTATGCCGCCACCTCTGGTGGGTTTGTCCTGCCTGTGGAACAGGACATACCCAGGGATGCTGATGGAGGAGTCTGGGACATTGGCTGTAAGGTGTGATTCAGTGAGTATGACTACATCAGGCTGTTGCTTGACTAGTCTGTGGGACAACTTTCCCAATTTTGGCACAAGGCCCCAGATGTTACTGAGGAGGACTTTGCAGGGTTGACTGGGCAGGGTGTGCCTTTGTTGTTTTACGTACCTAGGTCGATGCCAATGATGTCTCCCCCAGAACATTTGTTTGGGACCCTGAATAATGCCATGGGACAGTGCCAGGGGAAGAAAAGCTGCTGGTAGGGGTGATAGAAGAGTGTCAGGGAGAGAATAATTCCTCCAGAATGTGAAGCTGGAAGCAGAGTGGAAGGTGTGTTTGGTGGTGGGATTATGTTAGAATCATAGAAGCACAGAAAGAGGCCATTTGGTCCACCAGAGGTGGCGGCATAGTGGCATACAGTCAGGAGAGAGTGGTCCTGGGATTCCTCAACATTAACTCTGGGTCCCATGAAGTCTCATGGCACAGGGCCAAATATGGACAAGGAAACCTCCTGCTGATTATTACGTACTGCTGGTTCTACTCCCCCACTTAGTCCCACTCCCCCACTTTTTCCCTGAAGCCCTGCATTTCTTTTCTCGTCAGATAATTATTCAATTCTCTTTGAAGGCTTCTATTGAATCTACCTCCACCACACTGTCAGGCAGTGCATTCCAAATCCTTACCACTGCTGTGTAAATTTTTTTTCCTCATGTCGCCATAGTTTCTTTTCCCAATGTGAACAGTTTCTCCTTATCTACTCTGTCCAGACCCCTCATGATTTTGAACACCTCTATCAAATCTCCTCTTGTCCAAGGAAAACAGCCCCAGCTTCTTCAACCTATCCACATAACTGAAGTTCCTCATCCTTGGAAACATTCTCATGAATCTTTTCTGCACCCTCTCTAATGCCATCACATCCTTCCTAAAGTGTGGTGCCCTGAATCGAACACAATACTCCAGTTGAGGCCAAACTAGTGTTTTATAGCTTCCCTGTTTTTGTACTCTATGTCCCTATTTATAAAGCCCAGGATCCCATATGTTTTATTAACTGCACCCGCTTTACAGTTGTACCCTTTAATTTATATTGTCTCTCCTCCTCCTTCCTACCAAAATGAATCGCTTCACACTTCTCTACATTAAATTTCATCCACCACTGTCCACCCATTCTACCATCCTGTCTATGTCTTTCTGAAGTTTATGACTGTCTTCCTCACAGTTCGCAATATTTCCAAGTTTTGTGTCAGCCACAAATTTTGAAATTGTGCCCTATACACCCAAGTCTAGGTCATTCATATATATCAGGAAAAGCAGGGATCCTAACACCTACCCCTGGGGAACTGCTCTATATACCTTCCTCCAGTTCGAAAAATAACCGTTCACCACTACTCTCTATTTCCTGTCACTCATCCAATTTTGTATCCACACTGCTACTGTCCCTTTTATTCCATTGGCTCCAACTTTGCTAACAAGCCTGTTATGTAGCACTTTATCAAATGCCTTTTGGAAGTCCATGTACACCACATTAACTGCATGATCCTCATCAACCCTTTCTGTTACCTCATCAAAAAACACAATCAAGTTAGTTAAACACAATTTACCCGTAATAAATCCATGCTGGCTTTCCTTAATTAATCCACATTTGTCTAAGTGACCTGTTAATGGTAACCCGAATTATCATTTCTAAAAGCTTTGCCACCACCAAGGTTAAACTGACTGGCCTGTGGCTGCTGGGCTTATCCTTACACTTTTTTTTGAATAAGGGTGTAATATTTGTAATTCACCAATCCTCTGGTACCACCCCTGTATCTAAGGGGGATTGGAAGATTTTGGCCAATGCCTCTGTAATTTCCTCCCTTACTTCCCTCAGTATTCTTGGATGCATCTCATCCAGTCTTGGTGACTTATCAACTTTAAGTACAGCCAGGCTAGCTAATGCCTTCTGTTTTATCAATTTTTAGCCCATTCAGTGTCTCAACTGCCTGCTCTTTCACTATGACTTGGGTGGCATCTTCTTCCTTGGTAAAGACAGATACAAAGTACTCATTTAATATCTCAACCATGCCATAACTCCATGCATAAATCCCCATTTAGTTCCCTAATTGGCCCCACTCCTCCTTTTACCACCATTTTACTATTTATATCCTATAGAAAACTTTTGGATTCCCTTTTATGTTAGCTGCTAGTCTCTTCTCATACTCTCTCTTTGCTTCTCATTTGTTTTTCACTTCCCTCTGAACCTTCTGTATTCTACCTGGTTCTCAATTGTATTATCAACCTGACATCTTTCATATGCACCCTTTTTCTGCTTCATCTTACTCTCTAGCTCTTTCATCGTCCAGTGAGCTCTGCATTTGTTTTCTCTGCCTTTCCCCCTCAGGGAATGCACCTTGTCTGTACCTGAACTATCTCCACTTTAAGGGCAGCTCATTGTTCAGTTACAGTTTTGCCTGCCAATCTTAGATTCCAATTGACATTGAAGTTGGCTTTCCCCCAATTAATTATTTTTACTCTGGATTGCCCCTTGTCCTTTTCCATAGCCAACCTAAACCTCATGATGCTCTGGTCACTGTCCCCTAAACGTTCCCCCACTGACACTTGTTTCACTTGACCCACCTCATTCCCCCAGAACCAGATCCAGCAATGCCTCCATCCCCATTGGACTGGAAACATACTGATGTAGAAAATTCTCCAGAACACACTCTAGAAACTCTGCCCCTTTTGTTTGAAGAGACAGAAATGGTGGAAGGTGATCTATCAAATGAGGAGTGGAGTGAAAAGTAAGATCAAAGGGGACCCTTCTTTGTGCTAGAGATTATATGCATGGGTGGTGCTTCAAAGAAGCCTTGGCAGGTTGCTGCAGTGTATCGTATAGATGGTATACACTGCAATCACGGTGTGCCAGTGATGGAGGGAGTGAATGTTTAAGGTGGTGGATGAGCTGCCACTGAAGTAGACTGCTTTGTCCTGGATGGTATTGAGCATCTTGAGTGTTGTTGCAGCTGCACTCATGCAGACAAGTGGAGAGTATTCCATCACACTCCTGACTTGTGCCTTGTGAAAAGGCTTAGGGAGACAGGAGGTGAATTCCTTGCTGCAGAATACCCAACCTCTTATCTGCTCTTGTAGCCACACTATTTATGTGGCTGGTCCAGTTAAGTTTCTGGTCAATGCTGACACCAGGATGTTTATGCTGTGGGATTTGTTACGGACAGGTGGTAAGGGGTGTGGATGGTTCCCACTGTTCACCTCCCAACTGACCACAATCGTATTTTGTAGAAATGATGCTTTAGCCCCTGAGTGTCTTGAGGGTCAAATAAACAGACAAATGACAGATTTTCTCATAGGTAATAAAAGCAAATTACATTCACACACATTCACCCACACATACATACACAAGAATAGATAAATAGGGAAAAAAGGGTAAGAGGTAGTTAAAAGTCCCAAGTGAGATAAGTGTTCATGGTTTACAGAAGGTAATTGAGTCTTCTTGGGAGGAAATGTCTTTCTTTTAAAAAGTTGCAGGCCTGATTATTTGCAGTCTTGAACTTGCAGAGGTATTGTAGAGCTCTAGTGGTTGTAATACAGCCCAAAGCTGGTGGTGTGTAGTTTTTTTACCTTCTCAGATGGTTAGTCTCAAAGTCACTTTGTGATGTCTCTGCTGTTCTTGGTCAGCAAAGCTCCTCTCTTGTGCTGGATCCTTCTCACAGGCTTTCTATGATGTTGGCTTGATCTTCCCCTCGCTCTCTCTCTAGAGAGCTACCTTTTAAGGTAAAAACCTCTCACATTTTGTTAGGAGATGCATAGCCCTCTCCCCTGTTGAGACCATACAATGGGCCAATATATGATAATCATGGCCATCATTCGATGTTTGAATGGGAATCATTCTGTTATGATCTTGTTGCTTCACATCTTATTCATCTTGGCTTGGCTATGAGCTAGACTGTCTCCAGCATCTTCTGTTAATCCATTCATGTCGATCAGAGTCATTATTATGCAGTAGCTCCTTTCAATTTCGAAGGTGTTCACCCCAGAGCTATTTCAGACAAGGTTAACAAGCCTTGTCCTTGCAGATGACTTTGTGGATTTCCTGTATAGGAGGGGTCACATGCCCACTACTCCATTTTGACTGCGTATAAGTGTCCATGTTCTTGTGATTTTGTTTAACATTTGATTTTTTTAAATTCATAATTCTTCCATCTCATTATTTCATCACGGCTCCTTCCGTGCATGACAGATTTGACAATGGTAATGCCATTGAATGTCAAGGGGAGGTGATTAGACTCTCTTGTCTTGCAGATGGTCATTGCCTGGCACTTCTGTGATGCCAATTTTACTTGCCAATTAGCAGCACAAGCCTAGAAAGTTGTCCAGGTTTTGCTGCATGCAGGCACGGACTTCTTCATTGGCTGAGGAATTGCAAATGGAACTGAACACTGTGCAATCATCGAACATCCCCACTTCTGACCTTATGGTGGTGGGAAGGTCATTGATGAAGCAGCTGAAGATGATTGAGCAGAGGATACTGCCTGAGGAATTCCTGCAGCGATGTTCAGGAGATGAGATGATTGCCCTCCCAACAACCACAACCATCTTCCTTTGTGCTAGGTATGACTCCAACTAGTGGAAAGCTTTCCCCGATCACCATTGACTTAAATTTTACTAGGACTCCTTAGTGCCACACTTGATCAAATGCTGGCTTGATGTCAAGGGTACTCACTCTCTTTACCTCTGGAATACAGCTGTTTCTTTGTCCATGTTTGGACCAAGACTCTAATGCGGTCTGCAGCTGAGTGGCACTAGTGGAACCCAAACTGAGCATTGGTGAGCAGATATGTTCCCCATTTTAAAGAAGATTCCAAAAGAAACCACAGGAGATATACTAAGTTAACAATATACTGATAGGCTCCTATAGGAGGACCATCTGGTGAGTTTACACCTGGCATAGCTTAGGGTTACCAACACTGGTTGGACATATTCCTGGAGGTTTCATCACGTGATCTCCTGCCTCTTACTGCTGCACCCCTCCATCCAACACATCCATCCTCACGATGCACTGTGTCCACATATCAATTGGAAGGCCAACAGGGTCTTTGTCATCCAATTGGATGATTCTTGACTTTCAGTTACACACTTTACCCCATCTCCAATACTTTTATAACTAATAAATGAAAATATTCAAAAAAGATGAAGAAAAACATTTGAATCAATCATGCTCATTCAATGCGTTCTGAATATGAATCTAAATGTATTATCAGGCTTGAGAAAGACAAAAACAAAAAGTGCTGGAAATACTCAGCAGATCTGACAGCATCTGTGAGGAGAGAAACAGAGTTAATGTTTCAGGTTGATGACATTTCAAGGTCACAGACCTGAAACATCAACCTGTTTCTCACATGCCGTCAAACCTGTTGAGTATTTCCAGCACTTTCAGTTTTTATTTCGGATGTCCAATATCCACAGTATTTTACTCTTGAGTATTTGATTTGGACAAACCACTTATCCTTACTAGTGGCAACCTGCTGTAGGATGAAGGTGTCAGCAACATTCCTACTCCAACCTGCACAGGCTACAAGCCGATAATAATAATATAAAAGCAAAATACTGCGGATGCTGGAAATCTGAAATAAAAACAAGAAATGCTGGAACCACTCAGCAGGTCTGACAGCATCTGTGGAAAGAGAAGCAGAGTTAACGTTTTGGGTCTTCTTCAGAAGGCCACAAGCCTAAACGGTTTGATTGTCACACCACTAGTGCTTCCGGAGCAGAGGAGGCCTTACACGGTATATCCTGTCAGCCGGGGATCAGTTCCGGCTGCTGAGCCGTGATCTTGCATGTTGTTGGTCTTTGGTTCGGCTTCTTTGTCAGAATGTCCCGGGGATCGAGCGCTGGCTTTGACCGTCACATCACCATCTTCTCCCCGGAGGGAAGGTTATACCAAGTAGGTGAGTGAGTGCTGCACCGACGGCCTGGCCGGCATAACGCTGACAGCACCCGAGCTGCAACTGCTCAGTCATCCCAGATCCCATCCCCCACCCAGCGGTGGCAGGAGGGCCCGGGGAGACCGGCGTGGGGGACCGGGGCAGCTCTTGCTGCCGATGTCTGGACAGTAACTTGCTGAGATGTTCAACATCTGATAAATGTTATCAATGACTCTGTGATCGTAAAAACTTGAGTTAAGTTTACAGAATGAGATGCATCGCAGTAAATCATATTAAAGCAAAACGAATTCGACTTGGGTTTGAATGTCATCTATGTCTAAGGCAATTTTTTTTTTGCAGAATACGCTTTTAAGGCTATAAACCAGGGGGGCCTCACTTCAGTCGCTGTACGTGGAAAGGACTGTGCTGTAATAGTTACACAAAAGAAAGTACCGGTGAGTATAAACTGAAGTACCTTATGTGCCAGTGATGGAAAAGAGTGCTGGGAGGACTTTAGATGGTGTAACTGGCCAAGTACCAGTCAAAATAAGACACTGTTGCGAAATACACCAGTTGTATTAACTACACGGTTCAAATCCCTACACGGAAATTTGAAAATTTGTATTCAGATGGTAAAGTCTGGAAACGAAAAGGAGGGATCTATAAAAAAGCAACCATGAAATTGTCATTTATTTATTTTGTTTTATTTAGAGATACAGTACTGAAACAGGCCCAACGGCCCACCGAGTCTGTGCCGACCAACAACCACCCATTTTATACTAATCCTACATTAACCCCATATTCCCTACCACATCCCCACCATTCTCCTACCTACACTAGGGGCAATTTACAATGGCCAATTTACCTATCAACCTGCAAGTCTATGGCTGTGAGAGGAAACTGGAGCACCCGGCGGAAATCCACACGGTCACAGGGAGAACTTGCAAACTCCGCACACAGGTGGCTGAGAGGAGATTTAGTTGACGTGTATAAAATTATGAGGGGCCTCGATAGAGTGGATAGGAGGAACCTATTTCCCTTAGCAGAGAGGTCACTATCAGGCGGCATGAATTTGAAGTAATTCGTAGTAGGATTAAAGGGGGGTTGAGAATTTTTTTCACTCGGAGGGTGATGGGGGTTTAGAACTCATTGCTTTCAAGGTTGATAGAGGCAGAACCCCTCATCGCATTTAAAAGCAAAAACATCCTTGGATATGCACTTGACATGTTGCAAACTACAAGACTATAGACCAAGAGTTGGAAATTGGGAAAGTTCTTTTTCAGCCAGCACAGACATGATGGGCTGAATAGCTGTCTCCTGTGTCCTAAGTTTCTATGATTTGTCTGATTCTATGATTCACTGCTTTCTAAAATAGTAAAAAAAAAACAATAAAACCTATGATCTGTAATTCCAACAGTGGATATTGTTGAATTGTTTGTATTTTGTTGTGTCTGATGTCTCAAATACAGTTCTGGATTAGTCATTTTTTTTTAAACACTGACTGACTAAAACTTTTCATCAGTGTCAGTTTAGCTGAATGGTAGCAGTCTCATCTCTGAGTCAGAAGTATGTTAAAGCTCCAGGACAACACTTCAGTCCATAATTTCAGCTGACCGTTAGTGCAGAAGTTCTGAATTTCAGATGAGATGTTCAACCATAGCCCCATCTGTTCATCAAGGTGCCTTCAGCTGCCTAGGCTCCAAGCTCTGGAATTCCCTCCCTAAACCTCTCCATTTCTCTCTTCCTTTAAGACACTCCTTAAAACCTACCTCTTTGACCAAGCTTTTTGGTCGCCTGTCTTAATATCTTGTTTCAGTATTTAACATATTGACATGCATGTTTTCTTCTGTATTCTCACATTGGTTAATTTTGATGTGTTTGCGCTAGCATACCTTCTAATTCTCATACTGCTGTCTTACCGAAGAATATTTGTTTTAAACTTGGAGATGTATTGCTATTTCCTTTCTCTGCAATAAAAGCTGATATTACAATGCTTGTAATGTCCAATCCGGTAGGGAGGTGGGGGGAACAGAAAATGTTGGACATTTTCAGCAGGCCAGGCAGCACCTGTGGAGAGAGAAACAGAATTAGTGCTTCAGGTCAATCACCCTTCATCGGATCCTGATGTGTTGCGTCTCCCAATAGGCTGCTCTGCAATTTATTTTTTTATTTAGAGATACAGCACTGAAACAGGCCCTTCGGCCCACCAAGTCTGTGCCGACCATCAACCACCCATTTATACTAATCCTACATTAATCCCATTACCCTCTCACATCCCCACCTTCCCTCAATTCCCCTACCACCTACCTATACTAGGGGCAATTTATAATGGCCAATTTACCTATCATCCTGCAAGTCTTTGGCTGTGGGAGAAAATAGGAGCACCCGGCGAAAACCCACGCGATCACAGGGAGAACTTGCAAACTCCGCACAGGCAGTACCCAGAATCGAACCCGGGTCGCTGGAGCTGTGAGGCTGCGGTGCTAATTTCTAGTTGCCATTTTCAACATAGCCTCCTTCTGAGATTAAGTTCCCAGCAAATCTTGTGGTCATTGAATTAATTTGTCTACCCTGAAAGACAGTTAGGAGACAATCAAGGTTGGTTAGTGGGTCGGCTACCCAAAGATATCCCATGTAGTTTGTTGAAATTGCTGCCTCTTGCAGAGAAGTTACACAATTATAGATTATCTTGAATCAGAAGAGTGTTGTACGTAAGCTCTGGGATTCTTAAAATTGACTCTTAGAAATCAGTGTTAATCTTAGTTTCACTTACAACAACACCTGAACCTGCAGGCATGAACAGAACCAACGGAGCAGCAGGACTGCTGGGGCCTACAAATGACAGGAGAGATGGGCTGCAGCTGGCCTTGGGTTCTATGATGAACACCACTGACAGACATTTCTGCATTCAAACTCTACTATCATCCGAACAATTGTGCACATGCTTAATTTAAGCATGTAGTTCTATGTTGTGTACTATCCTTAATCCAATGGCTCTATTTGCTGTTTTTCAGGATAAGTTATTGGATGCCAACACTGTCACTCATCTGTTCAGAATAACTGAAAACATAGGATGTGTAATGACTGGAATGACAGGTAATAAATTTCTCATTCTCAAACTCATTCAGATTAAGTTCCTTCCCTTTAGACTATCTTACTTCGTTTTTAGATAGTTTTCTAAATTAACGCGCTAACAAAAGAAGCAGAATATTATCAGCACCAATGCACAAGCAAAATATGCCAAAAATCTGGAACAAAAAAGTTGGAAATACTCAGCAGGTCAAGTAGCATATGTGGAGAGAGAAATAGTTAATGTTTCAGGTTAATGATGAAAGATGTTTCCACCATTTTCTGTTTTTATTATCAACACTGTCTCACTTTTGACCAAATCCTGTGCTTGGTAACTTAGACAGTAATGTCCAACAAGTACTCCTAACAGTAATTGAAAAGTGGAACATTGTTCAGGAGAGATTCAAAGTACCACAGGATGAGGCACTTAATTCCAGAATGGCTTTTTTTTCCAATCCATAGGCTTTTAAATGCCACACTCAGCATCACCTAAACACTACTACTTGATTGATTAGTTTTCTCTGCTTGTTTCACTCTTGCTGGTGTCCTTTATTATGGTTTTATGTTCTTTCATCTGTCAAGTTTCTAAGACTAACAATGAATATAAATCAGTATTGTGAACATTACTTTAAGTAGTTTACACTTTTTTTCCTGAAAGTCTATCTTTCTCACCTTTTTTATTTCTTTACAGCAGACAGCAGGTCCCAGGTTCAGAGAGCTCGGTATGAAGCTGCAAACTGGAAGTACAAGTATGGTTATGATATCCCAGTGGACATGTTGTGCAAACGGATTGCAGACATTTCCCAAGTATACACACAGAACGCTGAAATGAGACCCCTGGGATGCTGTAAGCAACTTCTATATGTAGTATAAGATTAATGCAACATTAGTTTTCTTCTTCAAATCATATTTTGCAAGTGCTTGCATATTATAAAGTCACATCCATGTGTTTTGATGGTCTTTCCAAATTATTTTCCTAAAGGTATTAATTAAGAAAAGATCAACCTATTAAATTTGGTGATCTTTCATTCCTGCAAGGTTTGTTACCATGTTGTGCATTTAACAAAAAAATTAGTGACTCTTCCAGTGGGTTAGTTGATTAAGGTAATGAATAGCTGAGCCACAGAGAACAGTGTTACTTCCAATTCTATATTGAATTAAAGAAAGAAAGGAGTTGTATTTATATAGCAACTTTCACATCCTAAAGTGCTTTTTCATTCTTTCATGGGACATGAGCGTCACTGACGAGGCCAGCATATATTGCCCATCCCTAATTGCCCGTGAGAAGGTGGTGAGCCGCCGCCTTGAACTGCTGCAGTCCCTCTGGTGTAGGTACACCCACAGTCCTGTTAGAAAGGGAGTTTCAGGTTTATGACCCAGTAACAATGAAGGAACAGTGATATAGTTCCAAGACAGGATAGTGTGTGGCTTGGAGGGGAACTTGCAATTGGTGTTCCTCTCTGTCTGTTGCCCTTGTCCTTCTAGATTATAGAGGTCACGGGTTTGGAAGGTGCTGTTGAAGGAGTGCTGCAGTGAGATGCTGCAGTATATGTTGTCTATGATACACACTGCTGCCACTGTGCGCAGGTAGTGGAGAGAGTGAATGTTTAAGGCAGTGGGTGGGATGATGATCAAGTGGGCTGCTTTGTCCTGTATAGTGTCAAGCTTCTTGAGTGTTGTTGGAGCTGCACTTGTCCAGGCAAGTGGAGAGTATTCCATCATATTCTTGACTTTTGCCTTGCCGATGGTGGACAGGCTTTGGGGATTTAGAAGGCGTGGTACATATTTCAGAATTCCCAGCCTCTGACCTGCTCATGTAGCCACGGTATTTATGTGGCTGGTCCAGTTAAGTTTCTGGTCAATGTTAACCCCCAGGATGTTGATGGTGGGGGATTCATTGATGGTAATGTTGTTGAATGTCAAGGGGAGGTAGTTAGATTCTCTTCTGTTGGAGATGTTCATTGCATAACATCTGTTAGATGTTAGCATGAATGTTACTTACCACTTATCAGCCCAATCCTGAATATTGTCCAGGTCTTGCTGCATGTGGGCATGGGCTACTTCAGTATCTGAGGAGTTGCAAATGGTAATGAACACTGTACAATCATCTGCGACCATCCCTGCTTCTGAGTTATGAAGGGAAGGTCACTGAAGCAGCTGGAGATGGTTGTCCCTAGTATACGTCCCTGCAGCAATATCCTAGGGCTTAGATGTTTGGCCTCCAACAACGACAAGCACCTTCCTTTGTCATGGTATAATTCCAATCAGTGGAGAGTTTTCCCCTGATTCCCTGACATCAGTTTTTTTAGGGCTCCTTGGTCAAATACTGCCTAGATGTCAAGGGCAGTCGCTCTCAACTCACCTCTTGTCCATATTTGGACCAAGGCTGTAATGAGGTCTGGAGGCGAGTGGATCTGACAAAATCCTGTAATTAGGGAAATGCAGCAGCCAACTTTCTCATAACCAGGTTCCATGTATAGGCATGAGGTAATGACTAAATAATCAAATTTAATACTGTTAGGTGAGGGATAAATGTTGGACAGTACTCTCACTCTTGATTGCTCTGCAATGCTTGATGCTGCAATTCTGTACGTATCAATTTTGGTTGAGAACGAGATTTGGATGCTTGTGATGCCCCACAATTGAATAGCCAGCCGATATTCACTGTCGAGGCTCCTGCATGAATAATGACCGCTTGTGCCAGGAAACGGGGCAAATAAGTATGTGTTAGATCACAAAATCACTCTTCAAGACAGAAAGGAAGAGAAGAAAAAATGGTAAAGGGGGGGAAAATCCCTGATAGGCCAAAATTGCTGAAAAGTGCAATTAATTTACAAGGCAGTGTTTGAGGCAATTAACACAACTGTACTGTCAGTCTTCAAAGTCAGCAGACAGACATGTATAAATGATCTTCAACAACATTCCTTCATTAATTTAAACTGATTTATTGTATTGAAAGAATGTAGACTTATCTGCATTTAGATTTGTTCTTCCCCAAAATGGGCAAGTGTAGAATTCATAGAGGAATCTGACTTGTTACATTTTTTTTTACAGTATTTTCATTTCTTAAATCGAGAATTTGAGAGGAAGCTCGCGGATACCTGTTGCTCTGCGATGATGATATACACCCTGAAAGTGCTGAGCTAATTCAGATCCTCATAGGATTTAGTTTAGTTTCAGAAATATTCTTGCTAAAGGAGTATAGAAATGTTCTCATTGTGTGATTCATACTTGTACTAGATTATAAAGACAGTAAATAATCATAATTGGCTTCCAAGTGACAAAGATCGAATTGTATTCTTGTAACAGAGAAATTGTGTTGAGAGAAGGTTTAGTCAGATCTTTTAAAATTTGAATAATTTAGAATCAAATCATTTTTTTCCCCTGAAATTTCTCTTTCTCCCCAAGAGAGTTGTTGGGACCTGGAACACTGTACCTGAAAAGGTGGTAGAAGATGATCCCATAAATAATTTTAAAAGGAAATTGGACTGGTATTTGAGGGTGCGGAGCTTACAGGGTTATAGACAAAAAGCAGGGGGGTGGGACTAAGCATGACTGATCTTTCAAAGAGACAGCATGGGCACGATGAGCTGAATGCCCTTCCTTTGTGCTGTAAGTTTTTTATGATTCTATTAAAGGCCAATCATAAAATGTATGAAATAAAAATTCAGTTTGACTGTTCTGTTTTACAGGTATGATTCTAGTAGGTGTTGACGAAGAGCTTGGTGCTCAGGTTTATAAGTGTGATCCTGCTGGTTATTATTGTGGTTTCAAGGCCACTGCTGCAGGAGTCAAACAGACAGAAGCCACAAGCTTCTTGGAAAAGAAAGTTAAGAAAAAGCTTGACTGGATATATGGACAAACTGTAGAGGTATGAAAGTTTTAAATCCTTGAACTAATAATTAAGTTGAATTTCCTTATCATTTTTCCCTTTTTATTTTAATGTGCTGTAAGGTGGTTTCCATTGCTTGTGATTAGCTGTAAAATAGTTTTTTTTTAAAAGAGTTCTGCTCTTTTTGAAGTAATGCATTTTCTTTTGTTGTAGACAGCAATAACCTGCCTGTCCACAGTGCTGTCCATTGACTTCAAACCCTCTGAAATTGAAGTAGGGGTGGTTACAGTGGATAACCCTAAATTTAGGTAAATGAAACCCTTTCAACTGAACCAAATAAAGTACTGTGTAAAGGTTATCTTGTTTTCTAAGTGAGCAAATCTGCCTAATTACGATTATTGTCTAATTTCAGTGTTAAACCTTTTAATTCCATGGTGAGTTGCCTCCTGTAATGCATTTTATGTGATTTATTCAATGTTAGGGGAATTTGAGAACATCTTTGCAAGAATGTGGGCCAAACAGTTTATTAAAGTACATTGTGCAGTCAGCTAAAATCAGCTGTGTAGGAATGTTTAGGAACTTTGTTCTGTAACTATGTGCTTTTCCTGTTGTCGTGGTGTATAAATATTCATAAATACAGGTAAAAGCGCGCCCTCCTGATTGAAAATAAAATCTGTTCACTTATGTTCTTACTTTTAAAATGAAGCTAGCTCTGAACCCTGAGATGTTCCTACTTTGGGATGCATCTTTCGATGTGATTTTGTTACTTGTATGACATTTTGTATACAATCTTTTAGTACAGATGTTGGTTTAAAATATATATGCATATCACACCTTTATGGTCACACAGTGACGAAACTGGGTGGTACAATAGATTAAAACACTATCCTTGCATCTATAGAAACCATGTTTGAATCCAGTTTTGAACTGGATTCTGGATTAAAACTGTTTTCACGGCTACAAGTAGCCCACTTGAACTATTTACTCAGAATAAACTCAATTGCTAGTAGGTTTGGTCTTACAGTATGCAGTATTTGTAAACTAGCACAAAGTGGTAATTTTATGCGGAGGCCAAAGAATGCTTATCATAGCAAAGGGAAAAATGCATACTAATACAGTTAGAAATACTTCTCTGAAGTTGAGTTTAAGCCGCATAACTGGATCAGTGGAGTGGGTGCCTTGACATACGCTTAGGGGATATTAATGCTGAGATTAGACGCTTAAAGTGGAAAAGTGTTACATTTATAGTACTGACAAAACTGACCTTGTTTAAAAAAAAATAAACTGAAAACTCTGGGTGCAGGTGGTAAAATGGCAGTTGCCGATGTCGATTGACTGTCCAGTATATGTCCCTCCCGATTTGACTTTGGTGCAAAGGCATTTCTGGCAGGGGACTACTTAACGGGTGACCAACCAACAACTGCCTGTTTACTAACCATCTCAATGTGAAAATTAGTCCCAAAGAAAACTCTATTAACCAATCCCTGAATGATACCTTTCTTCTGGTGTGACATTTGGACCAGTAATTAGCGCTTGGGTGAAGCACACTTTAGAAGTCAAACTTGAAACAGGAGAACTGCTTCATTAATACAGTTTCCTAGTTTGTTTCGTATTTTGCTTTACAGTCTTCATTCTGGAAATACATTTTAATTTTACTTTGAGCAGCTTAGAAATTTTAAGTCGGCACAAGATTAGAATAATTTACTTGCGTAATTTATCTTTGAATTTTAATCTCTAAAAATGTGCTTTAGCGTGAAAACCTTTCTTAAAAATTCTTTTTTTCCCCCCCCCCCAGGATTCTTTCAGAAGCTGAAATTGATGCACATCTGGTTGCTCTAGCAGAGAGAGACTGAAATTCCTTATAATTTAAGATTGTGTATTTGTTACATCAGTCTACAGTAACAATGTTCTTTTATGTAACAGAATGCCCATCTACACTATTTTACCCTGTTCAAATAAAGCTGAGGTTTTGGAACATACTGTTGATTAAATAATGTTTACACACATGCTCACATCTCAACTGTAGATCAAATAGTGGCTTTTCTATATTAAAAGGAAGGGAGAGGGAGGAATTTAACCTATCTATTCCACGCTTCTGCTAAACTTCCAAACTTCATGATATTCCAATTAGAACCTGCTATTTGGAAGCAAACAAAATTGAATGTTAAGGAATCATAAGAATTTGGGTACAGAATTAAACCATTTCAGCCTATTGTACCATTATAGAGGAATTATTTTATAATGAGCATCTGGAAGACCGTTCGAGAAAAGTTTGCATAAAAACCACTTTCTTTCAGAGTTACTGACAAGTTATAAACATTCAAGATTTGCTTTTTAGGCTCCTCAGTTTTGTTTGTAATGCAGATTTTGGAAGACTGATAACCAAATTACAACCTTTTAACTGTTCAAAAAAAATGAATATATGAAATCTCGACCTTTCCCATGCAGGTGTAAGTAGGGATTTCAGTTATGTGGAGAGTCATAGTCACTTATGGCCCAGGAGGAGGCCATTTGGCTCATTGTGTCCGTGCCAGCTTTCCACAGAGCTATGCTGTCAGCCCCACTCCAAGCAGAGGAGATCAAGGGATGATTTAGTATTCAAAATTGGGATGTTTGGAGAGTAAAGTGTCGATAGCCAAAAGACACACATTTAAGGTAAGGGCAAAAGAACGTGAGAGGAGATGAGAATTGAGAAATTTATTTTTGCACAATGAGTTACTATGATCTGGAATGCACTGTGAAAGGGTCATGGAAGCAGACTCAATAGTAACTTTGAAAAAGGAATTGAATGCATACATGAAGGGAAAAAGTTGCAGGACTATGGGGAAAGTACAAGGAAGTGGAACTAATTGGATAGCTTTCAAAGAGCTCACCTATGCCTGATGTGTAGGTAAAATCAATTACTTTATTTGCGCATTTAGCCGGCTGACTGACTCCACCCCAGAGTCTGTCAGGTCCACCAGAGTAAGTGAAGTTTGTGATACAGGTACTACTGTTTATACATTAAGATTCATGCAACACCTCCTTGTTTAACCAATCAGTGCGGTACAATTCGACTTCACCCACGTGGTGACATGCAGTACATCTGTTACTGAGGTTACAATACACTCCATTCTCAATACATACTTGTTACTAATAAAATATTGTTTTGTACCAGCAATATAAAACAAAGCGGACAAGCAAGCTAATTAGCAAGAGCATAGGAATCATCAATAAACATTCTGGTCTCACTCCCTACATTGATCATGAGTTCTGTTTCTACCTTGTGACAAGTAATTGCGGCGCATCCTGCTATCTCTATTAGGTGTACATTCCTGAGTGTTTCGTGCAGTCTGCAGCTACAAGTAGTGGCAGCTCACGAACATAAGAGGGGCCTAGCACTCCTTATCACTCACACAGGGATGGACATCATTTGATTCACAGGAGTCCATTTGTTCCAAACCACAGGGAGTCACACAATCAGGCCATAAAGAACAGATGTCCTTGCAATTACTAGTGTCAGCTAGTCTTTACAGTCTCACACGCTCTGCCTTTACTTTTAACTATTTCATTGTGGTTTCTGCCACTTAAAATCAAAACTCAGCAAAGCTACTATTCCTAACTTGGCTATATTTCCCATTAAGCATAGTGCCATGCCTTTCTGCTCACTTCCACATTTCAATCTGCAGAGCAATAAGATTCTGGAAAGAGCAAGATATAACAGAAGGGTCCAGAAACCAAGTGAAGCAGTTTATTAATAACATTTATAGACTAGCTGAAGGATGTGAGTATGGACACCTAAAAACAGAATTAATAAGAGACTGCATTGTAGTAGGTATTACTGATGAGTCCTTATCAGAATTATTGCAGTCTAAAGAAGACCTCACCCTGGACAAAGCAAGTGACACAAGCAGAGGTCTGGAAGAACACTAGAGAAGTCCTGAGAGGTGAAGAAAGACTTTGGTTCAGGAAACCTCCAGCCACTGTACAGTTCCTTAATCAGAGGGCTGTAAAAGAAGCACCAGAAAAGAGGTGCAAATTGCAAGATGCCAAGAAACCCTGCCAGCGCTGTGCTGCCAAAAAGACCCACAGGCGCAAACAATGTCCTGCAAACAAAGCAGAATGCTTCCACTGTAAGAAAATAGAGAATTTTGGGAAAATGTGCCAAAGTAAAATCTCTACTCCCACAAGTTTAAAAGAAAAAGTTTTCAAGCATAGAGTTGTTAACAAAGTTGAATAATCTCAATCAGGAGAGAAATCAAAAAACTTCCTTGTCGAGATCAACGATCCTAATCAGGTATTTTGGTCTGCAGATACATATGTCAAAAGATATATCACTAGTTGGAAACTGGATACTGGAGCAAGTGTAACGGTCTTATCAGACAAAACCATGATTATCAGCGCATTACCTGCAACCAACAGAAACTCAGTTACATGACCCTGGAGAGATTGAACTGGAAGTTAAGGGGAAGCTACAGGCAATACTCCAGTACAAGGGAAAGCAGATATTGGAAACATTGTATGTTCTAAGGAATCAGGAATTCTCTCTCTTAAGTAGAAGAGCTTATAAGAAAAGTGGAAGAAGTTAAGCAACAAGAACCTAGGAGTCACTTCCAAAAACATTTAATGATCTAGGAAGACTGAAGACTGAATATAGTATTACTTTGTGAAAAGATGCTAAACCTGTATGTCTTTTCACACCTAGGAAGATATCACACCCACTAATGAAGCAAGTCCAACATCAGTTAGAAGAGATGACCAGGATGGGAGTCATTTCTCCTGTCACTGAACCTACAGAGTGGTGTTCGGGAATGGTTCCAGTTCCTAAATCTAATAGTAATCTTCACATTTGTGTAAACTTAACTCAACTTAATAAGGCTGTGGCAAGACAAGTTCATCCGATGTCCTTAGTGGACAAAGCTTGGCAAAGTTATCCAAAAGTACCGTCTTGACAAAGCTTGACGCTATTGGTTGCTTTTGGCAAGTTCCATTGGATAGGAAGTCAAGGTTATTGACGACCTTTATCACTCTGTTCGGAAGATTTTATATTAATCGTCTACCATTTGTTATAACATCAGCACCAGAAATATTCTAAAGAGCTATATTGAACATTCTACAGAGCCTTAAAGGAGTAATATGCCATATGGACGACATCTTAGCTCACGGTGAATCCATCAAAGAACATGACCTGGGGGTTAGAGCGGCTTTTAATCGTCTACAAGACAAAGGCCTAACACTTAATGAAAAGTGTGAGTTTTTGAAAACGTCTATTTGTTTTTTAGGACACGTTGTCAGTAGCAAATGGCATATTGGCAGAACCACGAAAGATGAGAGCCAATAGTCACTTCCCACTTCCTACTTCTGTCCAAGATCTTCAACGATTCCTTGGAATGGTCAATCAGTTGGCAAAATTTTTACCCAATCTAGAGCAAGTTACTGAGCCTTTACGACAGCTATTAAGGAAAGCTCAAGCATGGTATTGGGATGCACATCAGAAACAAGCATTTCAAAGGATCAAGGTGATGCTGATTTCACTGGATATCTTAGTACATTATAACCCTCACTGCCAAGCACAATTGCAGCAGACGCCTCATCTACAGAGATAGGCGTAGTCCTTTTCCAAGAACAGCCAGGTGGAAGTCGAAGACCAGTTTATTACGCGTCATGAGCATTGTCTGACACTGACGGGTTTCCCTGCAATAAAGAAAGAAGCTCTCGCAGTCACATGGGCTTGTGAGAAGTTCTCAGATTATATCATCATCTGAAAGGTTGTCATAGAGACAGATCACAAACCCCTAGTTTCCTTACTTGATGAAAAGGAACTCACTAGGATGCCTCCATGAATCCAGAGATTCCGGTTGAGGCTAATGAGGTTCACGTACATAACAGTATACGTACAGGGCAAGCAACAAACGAGAGCAAATGCATTGTCCAGAGCTACTGTCAACCATCCTACACAATAGGATGTTAACTTTATTAATGAAATTGAGTCATATTCTCAGTTCACTGCATCACAATGGGCGGCAAGTTCAAAAAAGCTCCAAAAGATTCATCATGCTCAGATGCATGATGAAGAATGCATCTATATCTGCCAATATTGCAAGCAAGCCTGGCTGCAGCAGCGTCCCAATAGTGAGAGGATGAAAATCTTCTTCGAACACAAGACACTTTACTATTGTGGATGATTTGCTGGTATATGGTGAGACTGTTGATTCCAGAGTGGTGGCCAGGAATATTGAAAGATATAGAAGAAATGATTTCTAATTGCCTGGTATGCATTGTGCACAGACAGGATCAGAGGGAACTCCTTATCTTGACACAATTCCCAACCAGACCGTGGGAACGTCTGACGATGGATCTATTCATATTGAATGGAAAATCCTACTTGATTGTTATCGACTACTTTTCAAGATGAATTGAGGTCAAATGTTTGTCCACAACGACAACTGAGGCAGTCATTTGAATGTTACAAGAAATCTTTGCAACACGTGGTATACCTGACCAGATTGTGTCCGATAATGAACCACAATTTGCAAACAACTACTTCATGCACTTTGAGGAAAACTGTGGATTTGTACATCTTACAAGTTCCCCTAGATAGCCTCAATCTAATGCTGAAGCTGAGAAAGGAGTCAGAACTATCAAAGCACTGTTAAAGAAAATGAAGATTTTCAAATGGCACTCCTGAAACACAGAACAACTCCATTGCTATGCGGATGAGCACCATCTGAACAGTTGAAGGGAAGGAAGCTTAGAACAAAACTTCCAATCCTACCCAAAAAGTTATGTCCAGGCTACAAGTCCAGGATTATCAGAGAGTTCAAAACAAAGAAAAATCTTTCTGAAAGCAACAAGCCTATCATTATAATAGGAAATACCGTAGCAGGAACCTACCGAAATTGACTGAAAAACAAAATGTATGGGTATGAGACAAAGGCAGAGATGGAGTAATTGTCCAGAGAGGTGAGAATCAACAGCGACCTTATTTAGTACAAACTTCAGAATGTACCATAAGAAGAAACAGCAGGAATCCTATTCCTATTTATCAAAAATGTCAATCAGTCATACATTTGGACGAACCAGATGTTGAACCTGAAATTCAGAAAGCACCAGATACTACAAACCTCAATGAACGCCATCCAAGTCAAGAAACAAGAGTTCATCAAAAGACTACTGAATTCCATATCTGACAACAACACCGTCAGGGAGAGTTGTGAAGCCTCCTGACATTGAATCTGTGATATCAGAGACTTGGAGAGAGATGGGGTAATATGTAAAATAAATATGTGAATGTATAAATATATATATATATATATATATATATATGTATAAAGACTTGGGGAGAGATGTAGTATAAGGGTCTGAAAGGGTTAATGTTGAGAAAGTATAAAGAATGCCTCCCACCTTGATGATGTGAGAGAGACTTGGAGGGAGATGCAGCATGGCTTCAGAGGAGTCACACAGACTAGTGTGAAGCTGTACATAGTTATAATGTCATGAAGAGTTAATGTTCAAAGTACTGTTAAGACTCAGGAATCTCTCTAAGTTAGACTAAGTATATTAAGGTGGCAGCGTACAAATCAAACATACAACAATGGGAAACCAAGTCTTGCCTGTTCAGGTGGACATATATGATCCTGTAACATGATTTGAAGAAGAGCAGGAGAGTTCACAAGTGTCCTGGCCAACATTTATCCCTCAATCACCACCACCAAATTAGATTCTTGTCATTTATGTCATTGCTGTTTGTGGGACCTTGCTGTGTGCAAATTGGCTGCTGCATATGCCTACAGAACAACAGTGACCTCACTTCAAAATTAATTAAGTGGGCAGCACTTTGGGATATCAAGACATTATATAACTGCAAGTTATTTCTTTTCACATTGACAGGAAAAGGGATGTAATTGGTTTATCATGGATAGTTTAGAAATAGTTAAAGGTGAAGCAGAAAGAAACCTGGGTGCGAAAGTAGATTTAATAATTGAAGGGCTGATGTTTGTGTCTATTATAAGCTATGTGATCCATTTCACAAGATGTAACAGGCCAGAGCAATGCAACATCTAGCCTGTAACACTGGGTGTTCAAATCTTTGTATCAGATTTGCATTTCTGGGCGGGAATGGGATTGGTGCAGACAGCTCCCATTTGAAACATGCGGGAGTTTCATTGTAATATTCAAGTAGTGTGACAGTAACATAATAATATGTTGCACAAATCTTTCAGGCCACTATATCCATATAGTGTTGGGCCACACGTAATGGGTGACTGGTTTCGTCTAATACCTTTTTTAGTGGAATAGGTGTAGGGCCTTGACCCATAATCACCATTTGTGGCAGTGGCCACAGAGTAAATGCAGAGCCAGAGTTACCTGGAGTGGAAGTGACCTCAAAGAGGAGGCACAGTACTGAGGGGCAAAGTGTATTATTCTCATTGTTTGAATTTTGGTAACTGTATGTAACCAGTAATATAAGAACAGTCATGTGGTTATCATGGGTCAGTGATATCCAGACAGGCTTGGACAGACACAATCTTTATTTATTTTACTCGCCAGAATTTTAGTCCCGATGTATTACTGTGTTGCTAAAGTGCAAATATGTGTCCCTTTAAGGCTATAGAATCTCAATTAAGTAAACACTGGGCGAGCTAATTCACAGCTTAATTAAGAGGTTGGAGACATTTTGGTGGGTATGTTCCGTTTCTGCGGAGTTTGTCTATATATTTCAAATCAGTGCCTTTATTTCTTCATACTTTTGTCTAGCGTCACAGCAAAATTTACATTACAGTGTGTCGCATCTGTAGTGTGATAGACAGCAAGTCCATGCATATGTAAAGTTATAATAATCTAGATAGATATAGCATACATTTTCTATGATGGTTTGGTTCAATTTTACTGAGTTTTTATCTTAGCAATTGCTGTTGATGCCAACACCCAGTACATGTCTTAGACAATTCCTCAGGAACAAGGACAACTTTCTTCCACTCCAGAGTTGTGGGTCCTTAGGTGACTGAATAGTCCAACTCTGGATACACATACTGCCTGCCACAGGTGGGGCAGGTGGTGTTTGCGATGCTCAAATTTCCAAACAATCCTTCCACTGTTTGTACTTTTTTGCTGCCTGGGCATGTCAACATTGTTCGAACTGGAAACACAGGAGCAAGGGAGCACCTGCATATGAACCAGGGACCATTTAATCTGCAGTCAAATGCTCTACCACTGAGCTATACCCCCTTACACCATAGTGCCTTGTTATTGAAACATGGTGCAATATGAAGGATTAATATTGTGATAGTATCACAAATAGCTGATAGAAATTATTTGAATCTGGTTACTTGGAAATTCTGTGGCTAGTGTGCATCTGTTTTATTGCCACTTTACTGAAGTCTGTGTTTGGGTTATTCAAGAAATCCTTGTTCACCAACCTTGTTTAGGTCAGTGTTAAATGCAGCTTTAAACCACAATTGACGTCTGTGCACTTGAATGGATTTTTCTGGTAGACTTGACAGCATTACTGAGTTGTTATTTTAATCATGGTTGAAACTTCTTCTTCTTCTTTGGCCTCCTTGTCTCGAGAGACAATGGGTAAGTGCCAAGAGGTGGTCAGTGGTTTGTGTAGCAGCGCCTGGAGTGGCTATAAAGGCCAATTCTAGAGTGACAGACTCTTCCACAGGCACTGCAGATAAAATTGGTTGTCGGGGCTGTTACACAGTTGGCTCTCTCCTTGCACTTCTGTCTTTTTTCCTGCCAACTGCTAAGTCTCTTCGACTCGCCACTCTTTAGACCTGCCTTTATGACTGTCCACCAACTCTGGCGATCACTGGCAACTGACTCCCACGACTTGTGGTCAATGTCACAGGACTTCATGTCGCATTTGCAGACGTCTTTAAAGCGGCGACATGGACGGCCGGTGGGTCTGATACCAATGACAAGCTCGCTGTACAATGTGCCCTTGGGGATCCTGCCATCTTCGAGGCGGCTCACATGGCCAAGCCATCTTAGGCATCGCTGGCTCAGTAGGGTGTATATGCTGGGGATTTTGGCCGCCTCGAGGACTTCTGTGTTGGAGATACGGTCCTGCCGCCTGATGCCAAGAATTCTGCAGAGGCAGCAAAGGTGGAATGAGTTGAGATGTCGCTCTTGGCTGACATACGTTGTCCAGGCCTCGCTGCCGTAGAGCAAGGTACTGAGGACACAGGCTTGAAACAATTGGACTTTTGTGTTCCGTGTCAGTGCGCCATTTTCCCACACCCTCTTGGCCAGTCTGGACATAGTAGCGGACGCCTTTCCCATGCACTTGTTGATTTCTGCATCGAGGGACAGGTTACTGGTGATAGTTGAGCCTAGGTAGGTGAACTCTTGTACCACTTCCAGAGCGTGGTCGCTGATATTGATGGATGGAGCATTTCTGACGTCCTGTCGCATGATGTTCGTTTTCTTGAGGCTGATGGTTAGGCCAAATTCGTTGCAGGCAGCTGCAATCCTGTCGATGAGTCTCTGCAGACACTCTTCTGTGTGGGATGTTAATGCAGCATCGGCAACAAAGAGGAGTTCCCTAACGAGGGCTTTCCGTATGTTGTTCTTCACTCTAAGACGGGCAAGATTGAACAACCTGCCATCTGATCTTGTGTGGAGGAAAATTCCTTCTTCTGAAGACTTGAACGCATGTGAGAGCAGCAGTGAGAAGAACATCCCAAACAGTGTAGGTGCGAGAACACAGTCCTGTTTTACGCCACTCAGGGTAGGAAAGGGGTCTGATGAGGCATCGCTATGCTGAATTGTGCCTTTCATATTGTCATGGAATGAGGTGATGATACTTAGTAGCTTTGGTGGACATCCGATCTTTGCTAGTAGTCTGAAGAGACCGCGTCTGCTGACGAGGTCAAAGGCTTTGGTGAGATCTATGAAAGCAATGTAGAGGGGCATCTGTTGTTCACGGCATTTCTCCTGTAGCTGGTGAAGGGAGAACAGTGTGTCAATGGTGGATCTCTCTGCTCGAAAGCCGTACATGGTTGAAACAATGGTTAGAATATATGATTAGAATATGTTAGAATATGTTCTAAATAGATCCTAACCCATCTCAGTCATTCCAAATAATATTGCTACAGGGTGTGAAGGGATGGATGCATATAGTTAACCAAAACTCCTGACGTTATACCTTTGGCTGCAATTAAGATATGCTGGTTGGTTGGCATCCTTCCATCTACGAAAAATGATGAACACGCGGTAAACAATCCATTTAGGTGAGATGTCTTCTCTTTTGGTACACTTTTGTTGATGACTGTGAAGGCCAATCCCTGAGAGGCAGGTTCTACCACAAGTGCCACACATGAAGCTGCCAAGTGACACTGAGTTGTTGTTTTTGGCATTGGCGTCTATTAGAAGCTGCTGTAGCCACTGGTCATCGTGAAAGCGCACATCAGTCCACAAGATGTATCATCATTTCTATCTTTCACCAGCTAGTGTGATAGTTGACATTTAGGGCCTTCATGTCACGCTTGCAAGCATCCTTGAAGCGGAGCTTTGGGCGCCCCACTGGTCATCTGGCTCCGGCTACCTCATCGTACAGAAGGTCCTTGGGTATGTTACTGTCTTCCATCCCGCAGATGTGTCCGATCCACCGAAGCCGCCTCTGTTTGATTAGTGCCAACACAGTTGGGAGCTCTTGTGATGAAACATAAGCATAACAGGATTAATTAGGTAGACTTTGGATATAAATAATATATTATACTTTTTAGAATTAAAGATTGAATAAATGGTCAGTTTTCAAGACTCTTTGAAATTCCCCTTTAAGAAGGTAGAGTTAAAAATTTCAAGGTCTTTCAAGGTTTCTGTTAAAATGGAATTAGAACATGACACGCATTGAAACATCCTGTGTGACGCCAGTAAGAGGTAGCTATAAACTTAATTAGTTGATCCTGTTGGTGATGCAGACTGACTGATTCAAAAGAAGATTTCAAGGTACCATAAAAAAAGATAATAAAATAATAAAATGAAATGGTACTTACAGAAACAGATGCTAAATATACCCAATTATAAACATTTTGACCAGATAAAAGTTCACAACTTCAAGAGCAGGGGATTTCCAGCAAAAACATTAAGTGAAGATGGTAGCTAATGATATTGCCATATATGGTTCTTAAAAGCAGGAAAAACACACACAGAAAGGTAACACCTACATGCTAATAGGTCAGATGATAGCTTAGAAACAGTATAAACGTGAGAGTCTTGAAGCAAGAAACTAGAAGTATTGAATTCCTCATCAATGCTTCTCAACCAATGGCTTTCTCGGTGAATTTAAGGTAAAAGTTTATTTTCAATTTTGATGGGTATTCTAAGATATTTTGCTGTAACATTATCAAGGTAAAACTTTTGGATTCTATTTTAGAAATAAGATTATGTGTTCTTTGGGCCTCCTTATCTCGAGATACAATGGATATGCGCCTGGAGGTGGTCAGTGGTTTGTGAAGCAGCGCCTGGAGTGGCTATAAAGGCCAATTCTGGAGTGACAGGCTCTTCCACAGGTGCTGCAGAGAAATTTGTTTGTCGGGGCTGTTGCACAGTTGGCTCTCCCCTTGCGCCTCTGTCTTTTTTCCTGCCAACTACTAAGTCTCTTCGACTCGCCACATTTTAGCCCCGTCTTTATGGCTGCCCGCCAGCTCTGGCGAATGCTGGCAACTGACTCCCACGACTTGTGATCAATGTCACACGATTTCATGTCGCGTTTGCAGACGTCTTTATAGCGGAGACATGGACGGCCGGTGGGTCTGATACCAGTGGCGAGCTCGCTGTACAATGTGTCTTTGGGGATCCTGCCATCTTCCATGCGGCTCACATACACCTCTTAGTATTCTTTGCTATTGTAGTATCCTTGGCTGATTAAAGTGTAGTGCATGTTCAATTCTTTAATAAATATATAAAAGTTACTAAATCGTCTCATGTAACATTCTGTATACAACTACAAGAACCCCCTCTTTGTGTCTCTTTAAGTGGGGAGATACATATTGAAGAGAGTTTCCCAGACCCTTATAATAGCGTCATAGAGAGATACAGCACCGAAACAGGTTCTTTGGCCCAACGAGTCCGCACCGACCATCAACCACCCATTTATACTAATCCTACATTAATCCCATTTTTTCCCTCTCACATCCCCACCTTCCCTCAATTCTTCTACCACCTACCTACACTAGGGGCAATTTTTACAATGGTCAATTTACCTATCAACCTGCAAGTCATTGACATGTGGGAGGAAAGCAGAGCACCCGAACGAAACCCACGCAGTCACAGGGAGAACTTGCAAACTCCGTACAGGCAGTACCCAGAACCGGACCGGGGTCACTGGAGCTGTGAGGCTGCGGTGCTAGCCACTGCACCACTCCACAACAATATCTGGGATATTTATGACTTAGCCTATTTTAAAAATATTTATGGCTATCTGAAAGATGGTAATACTCACTGTTAGTTTTCTTTCTTTGAGGGAAGACTAGTTCAGTTCTTTAGACCCAAAGAAGTGTCTAGAATGTTAGGCAAACCCCCCACCTGCCAAGACTGAGGCACACATGATTTCACCACTTGAACATTAAAACTTAAAATTGCAAGCCCCTGACTGGAAGGATATTTGCATAGTACTAGCAGTGTTGGAACAAAAGGGACCCAGTTGTTGCTTTCCCAATACACAGAAGAAGTGGTCAGACCAGTTTTAGTCACTTGACTAGTTGGCTGTTGAGATTTGAACTTCCAACAAAGGATTTGAACTCAGAACGCCATGTGCTCCTGGAACTGAAGCAAGAATTACAGCCTCTCCTGTCTGCCTGCTCCCATCTCCTTCCCACGGAACTGAATCTTGTGAAAACACAAGAAGCTCAAAGGAGAAAAGTCTCCTACATGAACAGGGTTTAAGAAGAACACTGGGCCCTAACAAAAGTGAGACTACTTACAAAAGGACTAAACCGTGAGCTTGATGCACCATAACAAGATATTGCCTCAAACTGTTTCACCTTATCCTTTCTTCTTCTCTTTTCTGTCCCTATCTGCATGTGTATATCGCATGTGCATGCTAGTGTGGGCACATCATAAATCCGTAGGCGCGAACCATATTAGAGTTTAAGTTTAAGGTTTAATAAATTTCACTTTTCTTCTTTAAACCAAAGAGAACCTGTTTGTGCTCATTTCCTTGCCCTATAATTGAAAAGCTGTGAACAACAATTCACAAAGGGGGAGCTCAAAACACAGTGTGTTTAAAAACAAAACCTTGTTACAATAAGACCAAGTAAAGACAGCAAAAGACCCCTAGACACATTTCTCGCCTGGTCGTAACAGATGTTTTGGGGCTCGTCCGGGATTTTACCCATAGACAAACGAGTAAAATTGGAAGTGGGAAGCCAAATTGTTCCCAATCAAAATCAGTAAATCAATACAGGATTTCTTGTGGTTGTGTGTGATTGAATACTAACATGTCTGCAACTGAAGCGAGTAACTCTCCAAGCCAGGGTGAAGTAACTTGTGATAAGTTAAAAGCAGTGTCTATGGAGAAGTTGAGAAAAATGGCTGAGCAGTGTGGGATCAATGCTAGGAAGTCTGAACTCCTAAGGCTAGTGGCCCACCATTTTTCCCTTGAATCAGAAGAAGCAGAGACAGTGTTAGAAGCAGACCCAGAGAGGGTACTGCTAGCAAAGATACAACTCGAACAAAGGAAAATTGAATTGGAGGAAAGAGAGAGACAGAGGCAGGAGAGAGAGAAAGAGAGAGCCTTCCAAAGGAACATGAAGAAAATGAAAGGCAGGAGAGAGGGAGAGAAAGAAAATTCCAGAAAGAATGCAAAAAAAGAGAGTTGAAGCCGCTTGAGTTAGCTGGGGGGTGACAGAGTAACCCCAGTGAAAGCATGACCAATATGGAGGAACATAATTCAGGGCTGGGTAAAAGATTGTTAAAAATCACTCAATTGATTCCAAAATTCAATGAGGAAGATGTGGAAGAATTTTTGTGCCTTTTGAGAAACTGGCAAGGCAGCTCAAATGGCCAGCTGAGACGTGGTCTCTTTTACTGCAAAGCAAGCTAACTGGAAAAGCCCATGAGGTATGTTACCAGATGAAAGTTCATCAAATTATGAACTGACCAAAAATGCTATCCTTGGGGCATATGAATTAGTACCCGAAGCCGATTGCCAAAAGTTTAGAACTCTCAAAAAGCAAGCCAATCAAACTTATCTGAGGTTTGAAAGAAGTAAGCAACTGGCTTTTGACCAATGGCTGAGGGTTTTAAAAATACAACTCAGCTATGAGACTCTCAGAGAAGTAATTCTGTCAGAGGAATTTAAAAACTCTCTCCCATTATCAATAAAAACCCATGTAGAGGAGCAGCGGATTCAGGGAGCCAGGCAAGCAGCCGTTCTGGCCAATGAGTTTGCTTTAATTTATAAGTCAATTTCCCGGGGAAAAAGTTTCCTGATCACCCTCACAAATCCAAAAAGGACAAAGGGTGGAAAGGTGATAGGAGCCCATACAGTCCTGGAAGAGAAAGGAAAGCAGGAGACACAGGGGGCCCTCCTCCAGCCAAAAGGGGCGGTGCTGTGAGCAAGCGCGAGACCCAGAGACCTATGTGCTTCCATTGTAAAAAAACAAGGCATTTAAAAGCTGACTGCTGGAAACTAAAGGGGAACCAGTAGGGTTAATCAGGGCACACCCGCGCAGTGAAGACGGGACCCTGATGGAAAACACATAGGGCGGCACAGTGGCGCAGTGGTTAGCACCACAGCCTCACAGCTCCAGCGACCCGGGTTCAATTCTGGGTACTGCCTGTGTGGAGTTTGCAAGTTCTCCCTGTGTCTGCGTGGGTTTCCTCCGGGTGCTCCGGTTTCCTCCCACATGCCAAAGACTTGCAGGTTGATAGGTAAATTGGCCATTATAAATTGCCCCTAGTATAGGTAGGTGGTAGGGAAATATAGGGACATGTGGGGATGTGGTAGGAATATGGAATTGTTGTAGGATTAGTATAAATGGGTGGTTGATGGTCGGCACAGACTCGGTGGGCCGAAGGGCCTGTTTCAGTGCTGTATCTCTAAATAAATAAATAAAAGAACAAGCTGTGGCTTTAACTGCAGTAAAAGCAGCACTTGCTTAGCAATAACCTCCTCAGTGACGCTCAGTTTGGGTTCTGCCAGGGCCACTCAGCTCCTCACCTCATTACAGCCTTGGTTCAAACATGGACAAAAGAGCTGAACTCAAGAGGTGAGGTGAGAGTGACTGCTCTTGACATCAAGGCAGCATTTGACCGGGTATGGCATCAAGGAGCCCGAGCAAAACTGAGGACAATGAGAATCAGGGGGAAAAAGCTTTGCTGGTTGGAGTCATACCTAGCGCAAAGGAAGATGGTTGTGGTTGTTGGAGGTCAATCATCTGAGCTCCAGGACATCACTGCAGGAGTTCCTCAGGGTAGTGTCCTAGCCCAACCATCTTCAGCTGCTTAATCAATGACCTTTCTTTAATCATAAAGTCAGAAGTGGGGATGTTCGCTGATGATTGCACAATGTTCAGCACCATTCGTGACTCCTCAGATACTGAAGCAGTCCGTGTAGAAATGCAGCAAGACTTGGACAATATCCAGGCTTGGGCTGACAAGTGGCAAGTAATACTTATGCCACACAAGTGCCAGGCAATGACCATCTCCAACAAGAGAGAATCAAACCATCTCCCCTTGACATTCAATGGCATTACCAGTGCCGAATCCCCCACTATCAACACCCTAGGGGCTACCATTGACCAGAAATTGAACTGGAGTAGCCATATAAATACCGTGGCTACAAGAGCAAGTCAGAGGCTAGGAATCCTGTGACGAGTAACTCACCTCCTGACTCCCCAAAGCCTGACCACCATCTACAAGGCACAAGTCAGGAGTGTGATGGAATACTCTCCACTTGCCTGGATGGGTGCAGCTCCAACAACACTCAAGAAGCTCGACACCATCCAGGACAAAGCAGCCCACTTGATTGGCACCCCATCTACAAACATTCACTCCCTCCACCATCGACGCACAGTGGCAGCAGTGTGTACCATCTACAAGATGCACTGGAGCAACCCTCCAAGGCTCCTTAGACAGCACCTTCCAAACCCGCGACCTCTACCAACTAGAAGGACAAGGACAGCAAATGCATGGGAACACCACCACCTGCAAGTTCCCCTCCAAGCCACACAACTTCCTGACTTGGAACTATATCGCTGTTCCTTCACTGTCGCTGGGTCAAAATCCTGGCACTCCCTTGCTAACAGCACTGTGGGTGTACCTACCTCACATGGACTGCAGCAGTTCAAGAAGGCAGCTCACCACCACCTTCTCAAGGGCAATTAGGGATGGGCAATAAATGCTGGCCTGGCCTGGCCAGCGACGCCCAAATCCCACGAATTAATTTTAAAAAAGTGCAACCCAGGAAGCTTACTACGGCCAGTGCAGGAAAAGTTAATAGGATTCCTGAAGGTTATCAGTGTTTTGTGTTTGGAGGGAAAGTAACCCCATACCCCTGGAGTGGGGCAAGCAAGTCCATAGTAATTCTCAGGGACACAGGGGCCACCAGATCCCTTTTACTGGGAAAAGGCCTGACCTTTCCCCCAGAGAGTGCAGTGACACCAAAATGGTGGTGCATGGTATTGGAGGGCAGTGTATGCCTGTACCTGCACCTGGAGTGCAACCGAGTTTCAGGACTGGTGACTCTAGGGATTGTCCCTAGTTTGCCTGTGGACGGGGTTGACCTGCTCCTAGGTAATGATCTGGCAGGGGTGAAAGTGGTAGCCCCCAAGTAGTGAAAGAAAGACCGCAGGAGATCAGAGAGACTGGGTAATGACAGGAGATGGTCTCCTGCAGAGTCCCTGAATGTGTAGTGGGTCAGGCCATGATCAAACCAAGTCTCCCAGAGACGACTGCATTGTATCTGCAGGCAAATGACGCTGAGGTCTGCCTGTCCGAGACTTTCTTTGGAAAGTTAGGAGACCCAGGGAATGAATTAAATGGATTTTCCCGAGCTGAGGCTCAGCGAGCCAACCCAGTATTGCGAGAGTTAGCAGCGGCTGCCCAGTCTGAAAGTGAAGCAGAGGGAGTCCCTGATTGCTGCTATTTAAAGAATGAGGTACTGATGAGGAAATGGAGTTCTCCGCACAGACCTGAGGGCAAGGAGTGGACGGTGGTTCACCAGTTAGTGGTACCACAGAGGTACTGAGGAGAAATATTAAGAAGGGCCCACGAGACTACAGTGGCTGTACAAGCTGGTATACGAAAGACCAAAGCCTGCATAAGACAGCATTTTGACTGGCCAAAAACTCCACAAGGATGTGATGGAGTACTGCAAGAGTTGCCACATGTGCCAGGTTGAGGGGAAACCCCCACCTACAGTGAAACTTGCACCCCTGAGTCCTGTACCAGTGTTAGGAGGGCCCACCAGCAGAGTGTTAGTGAACTATAAGGGACCCCCGCCGAGAACCAAAGGGAAGAGACAGGCACATGGCTGGCAAAAGTTTAGAAAGAGAAGGGGAAAAAGTGACCAAGAGGACAGGTTCAAGGAAATCTGGGGAAAATCCTGCATGAAAACCCCTACTGTCCAGTCAACCAACCCCGAAAAATGTGAAAAGTTAGACCCCACATCCTCCTATGTAAATGCAGGCTCGAGAAGCAGTCCACCAGAGTTGCTAACAGCATTTACAGGAACCTGCAGAGACAAAGAGAGACCTCTAAGGGGGCAGAGAATCCGTGAGGGCGATGCGTCACCTAATCGAAGTGTCACAAGAGAATGCAGTTAAGCCTGTACAAATAGCTGCAGGTAGGAGTGTCCCAGAGAACAAAGGGAAGAGTAACAAAGAATCCTCCCCTACAGTCAGAGGAAAAGGGAATCACCCTGAAGTAAGAAGTCTTTGCATGACTCAGAGTTCAGGATAGACCTGCCCCCCTACTAACTCTCCTGAGAAAAAAAGAGAAATTTTAAGCAGCCCTGGCATAATAAGCTTTACGATTGGTGAATGAATGGAAATGAATGAGAGAAATGCATGGTTTTCTTTCTGTATCTTATATTTCCAACTCTGTAATGAAATGCGCTATTTTTCTTCAAATTGCATTTCATTCCCCTGGCTGTGGAGGTGTCAGGCAAACCCCCCACCTGCCAAGAGTGAGGTACACATGATTTCACCACATGAACATTAAAATTTAAAATTGCAAGCCCCTGACTGGAAGGACAGTTGCATAGTACTAGCAGTATTGAAACAAAAGGGACCCGGTTGTTGCTTCCCCAATACACAGAAGAAGTGGTCAGACCAGTTTTAGTCGCATGACTAGTTGGCTGTTAAGATTTGAACTTCCAACAAAGGATTTGATCTCAGAACGCCATGTGCTCCTGGAACTGAAGCAAGAATTACAGCCTTTCCTGTCTGCCTGCTCCCATCTCCTTCCCACGGAACTGAATCTTGTGAAAACATGTGAAACTCAAAGAGAGAAAAGTCTCCTATGTGAAAAAGGTTTAAGAAGAACACTGGGCCCCGACAAAAACAAGACTACTTACAAAAGGACTAAACCATGAGCTCAAAGCACCACAACAAGATATTGCTTCAAACTGTTCCACCTTAGCTTTTCTTCTCTTTTCTGTCCCTATCTGCATGTGTATATCGCATGTGCATGCTAGCGTGGGCACATCGTATATTCGTAGGCGTGAACTGTATTAGAGTTTAAGGTTTAATAAATTTCACTTTTCTTCTTAAACCGAAGAAAGCCTATTTGTGCTCATTTCTTTGCCTTATGATTGGAAAGCTGTGAATAAGAATTCACAAAGGGGGAGCTCAAAACAAAGTGTGTTTAAAAATAAAGCCCTATTACAATAAGACCAGGTAAAGATAGTAACAGATCCATTTCTCGCCTGGTCGTAACAATATGAATTTGTCTGGTTTGAACTTAATTAAAGGAGATTCATAGGGATATACACTTGATTTGGTTTAGTCCCTATAAGGGGTTAAAGTCATAAATCACCTCACTCTGCCTTTGAGAGGACTGCAGCATTTGTGATTTTGTCCTGCCAGGATATACCCATAATGCGCTGCAGACAGTGAAGATGGAAATTATTGAGCTTCTTTTCCTGGTAAGTCACCCAGGTTTCACAGCCATACAGCAAAGCGCTGAGAACACAGGCCTTATAAACCATCAGCTTGGTCCTAAGGATTAACTTGGTGTAACTCCATGTGTGTTTCGTGAGTCGGCCAAAGGTGGTAGCTGCTTTCCCTATGCATGTATCGAGCTCTGTATCAAGGGATAGACTGTCACCATGGACCCAAGGTAGCAGAACTGGCTAACCACTTCCAGTGGGGTGTTATTTAGTGGGATCAGGGGTGGAGATGCAATGCCTTGTCCCATGACCACAGTTTTCTTGATGTTTATAGTCAAAGAGAACAAGTTACAGGCATGGAAGAGACAGTCCATGAGGATTTGTAGCTGAGTTTCCATGTGAACAACTAGTGCAGCATCATCAGCATAGATGAGTTCTCTGATCAGGACACAATGTGTTTTTGTCTTTATTTTCAGCCTTGATAGATTGAGAAGATGCCAAACACAGTGGGGGCTAGGACACAACCCTGTTTCACTCCATTCTTCACTCCAAAACTGTTGGAAGTGGAGCCATCAAACTGTACAGTGTTGTCATGGAAGAAGCGGATGAGACTGAGGAGCTTTGCTGAATAGCCAATTTTTCCCCAAATCTTGTAGAGCCCTGTTCTGCTGATGGTGTTGAATGCCTTAGTGGGATCTATGAAAGGAAGGTAAAGGGGTATACCCTGTTCCCTACATTTCTCTTGTCACTGGCTTATGGAGAAGATCGTGGCCACAGTACTGGCACAGAAACAGCACTACACTTCCAGGTACACTCGGCCTGCTGAGGGAACTGGGTGGCACAATGGACTTTGAGCCTTCATTCAAATCCAGTCCAGACTAAAGAGATTTAAAGTCTCCTCAATCTGCTGGCTGTGGGAAACTTGTGAAATGCAGCCTCAGTCCAGTTCTGATTAGACATTAGTCCACAGCATAAAAGTGAAAGTAATTCATCACTGGCTGGCAAACTCACTTAGAAAAGTGTGACAGGCAAGGCTGAAGAACAAGACACGGGTACACAGGCCATATCTGGCCAGGCAAGGAGGAGCAAAAAGTTACGTTTCCTGTATGGGAAAGAGGAGGGAAGAGGATTTGTAACTTACTTGGATTTTTGCATAAAGGGGTTGGATATTTTAGTGCAGGTGTTCTCTCTTGTTTAAGGCAAACAATTTTTGTCTGGGAAGGCCGGGATTTTTAGTGTAAGGGGATTGGATTTTTAGTCTGGACGGGGTTGCGATTTTCAGTCATCTGCAGCTTTGCAGATCTGGCCCCTGCTCCAAAATGTTGTACTCTCTTCTATACCTGCCCTAGCAGTGCTTGATCTTGATATTGTGTGCCTTTCCACAGCAACAAAACATCCTTCACCTTGATGAGTACAAATATTTGAGAAAAAAAGCTGCTAAACCCACAAATAAGTGTATACTGTCCTATTTCACCAAAAAGTGCATGGACCCAGCTTGAGGTTACTGTTTGACAACCATTCTAGGTTAGTGAATTTTAACTTAAATTTAGTTTTCACTGTGATGATGTTTGATTCCTTTGACGTTGCATCATCAAGAGATAACTGCTTTGCAGAGGGTTTGCAAAGTAAATAGAACACACAGCTCAGTCTAGTTTCGTAGCTTCAAAACATTGACCCTGTAATATGTCCCATAGCCTCAGTATAATAATAGCAGGATTATAACTCAATCATGAATGCAGGATTTCATATCTCTTTCAGAATGGTGATTCAGTATGACTTGCCATGTTAACTAACTAAAGCCAATAAAATCAAGTAACAGCTACCTGACATACCAGATATTCTGTAGGCACCTAACATAATTGTTGGTTGTCTTTTTATTTGATGTACTAATTTATAAGGACAATCCAAAAACAAAGTCTTTACAGAAAATATTATATAACTTCCTATTTAAAGCACCTTATAACATATTCACATGAGAATTACACAACGTTTTGCTAGTAAGCACAGCATCTGAGTTTTAGTTTAAGTCCCAATTTTGAAGACGGTGACTGCAAACTCGAACCGAACTACCTCCTCAGCAATAAAAACAAGAAATGCTGGAAATACTCAGCAGTTCTGGCAGCATCTGTGGAGAGAGAAGCAGAGTTAACGTTTCAGGTCAGTGACCCTTCATCAGAACTGGCAAAGGTTAAAAATGTAATAGGTTTTAAGCAAATAAAGCGGGGGTGGGGCAAGAGATAACAAAAGGCGAGGTGTTGATAGGACAGGGTCACAGAGAATAACTGACCAGAAGGTCATGGAGCAAAGGCAAACGGTATGTTAATGGTGTGATGAAAGACAAAGTGTTAGTACAGAGAGGGTGTTAATTGACAGAAAAATAGAACAACCTGGCCCCAAGCATAACCATGAAAATAACAGTGATAAAGAAAATGAATGGTGAAACAAACTAAAATAAAATAAACAAATAAAAAATAAAAAATAACTAAAAATAAAAAGGAGGACCCGTCATGCTCTGAAATTATTGAACTCAATGTTCAGTCCGGCAGGCTGTAGCGTGCCTAATCGATAAATCAGCAGGTACCAGACAATCCACTCAGCTATATTCTATGTTTCAGAAATTTGTCTGAAGTTTTTTGAATTCACTCATAGGATGTGAGCATTGCTGGCAAGGCCAGCATTTATTGCCCATACCGAATTAACCTTGAGAAAGTGGTGGTTAACCACTTCCTTGAGCCGTTTGCAGTTCATCTGGTCTAGGAACTCCCACAGTGCTGTTGGGGAGGGAGTTCCAGGGTTTTGGCCCAGCAACGGTGATATATTTCCAATTCAGGATAGTTTGTAAGTTGGAGGGGATCTTGCAGGTGGTGGTATTCCCCTGCATCTGCTGCCCTTGTTCTTCTAGGTGTTAGAGATCATGGGTTTGGAAGATGCTGTCGAAGATATCTTGACAATTTGCTGCAGTGCATCTTGTGTATGGTACACATTGCTGCCACAGAGTACTATTGGTGGAGGGAGTGAATGTTTAAGGTGATGGGTGGGGTGTCAATCAAGTCAGCTGCTTTGTCCTGGATGGTGTTGAGATTCTTGAATGTTATTGGAGCTTCACCCATCCAGGCAAGCGGAGAGTATTCCATCACACTTGTGTGATGCGAATGCTGCTAGCCACTTCTTAGCCCAAACCTGAATGTTACAGAGTCATAGAGTCATAGAGTGATACAGCACTGAAATAGGCCCTTCGGCCTACCGAGTCTGTGCCAACCATCAACCACCCATTTATACTAATCCTACATTAATCCCATATTCCCTACCACATCCCCACCTTCCCTCAATTCTCCTACCACCTACCTACACTAGGGGCAATTTATAATGACCAATTTACCTATCAACCTGCAAGTCTTTGGCTGTGGGAGGAAACCGGAGCACCCGGCAGAAACCCACGTGGTCACAGGGAGAACTTGCAAACTCTGGGTCTTGCTGCAATTGCGACCAATGAGTGATATTATCCATGCTGTTTACACAGTTCCCGCTTTCAGAGTTACATTCGGTGCCTGGCCAACATGACATAGCTTTTGTGGAATCTAAAATTCTGTGTTCTCTATACTTTTTTCCTTGAAATATCTCAAGCTGATGTTTTTGGTGAATGAGTCATAACAGGACGTCAATGTAATTTTCTATGAAAACCATTTTAAAATGGAAAAAGCTTCAGCTTATGGCCCTTCAAACAACAGCAGAAACTTGATATGAAGCAGATTTAGTTTTCACTGTCTTTAACCCTTCAAGACAGTGAATTATCTTGAGCCCCAGAGAGAAAATTATCATGGAATCATACATCACAGAAGGAGGCCATTTGGTTCACTGTGGCTGTGCTGACTCTTTGAAAGCATTATCCAGTTAGTCCTACTCCACTGTTATTTCTCCAGAGCCCTGCAAATTTTCCTCACTCAAGTATTTATCCACTTCCTTTTTGATAGTTATGATTGAATTTGCTTCCACCTCTATGACTCTATGACTCCTTTTCAGGCTGTGCTTTCCAGATCATAACAACTCACTGCATAAAAACATTTCCTCACTTTGCCTATGGTTCCTGCTTCCTTTACTAATTACCTTAATTCTGTGTCCTATGGTTACCAAAGCTTTTGCCACTGGAAATAGTTTCTCATTCACTCTATCAAACCCTTTGAGATTTTGAACACCTCTATTAAACTTTCCTTAACCTTTGCGCTAAGGAGAACAATCCCAGTTTCTCTTGACTCTCCATGTAACTGAAGTCTTTCATCCCAAGTAAAACTCCTCAGCACCCTCTCAAATGTCTTGACATCGTTCCTAAAGTGTGGTGCCCAGAATTGGCACGATTCGCCTTTAACATAACCATGCTGGCTTTCATTCAGTACCCAATATTTTTCTTCAACAACAACAACTTGTATTTATATAGCACTTTTAGCGTAATAAAATGTCCCGAGGCACTTCACAGAGGCATTATAATATGATGCTGAGCCACAATAGGAGGCATTTGGGCAGTTAACCAAAAGCTTGAATAAAAGAACTAGGTTTTAAGGAGTGTTTTAAAGGAGGAAAGCGAGGTGGAGAGGTTTAGGGAGGGAATTCCAAATCTTAGGGCCTAGGCAGCTGAAGGCATGGCCATGAATGGTGGAACGCTTAAAATCAGGGAATCTCAAGAGGCTGGAATTTGAGAAACGCAGAAGGTTGTAGGGCTGGAGGAGATTACAGAGATAGGGAGGGGCCAGGCATGGAGGGATTTAAAAACAAGAATTAGAATTTTAAATCAAGGCATTGTTTAACCAATCACCAGTGTAAGTCAGTGAGCACAGGGATGATAGATGAACCGCATTTGGTGCGGGTTAGGACACAGCAGCAGAGTTTTGGATGACCTCAAGTTTATGGATGGTATAATGTGGGAAGCCAGCCAAAAGCACATTAGAATAGTCAAGTCTGGAGGTAAGAAAGGCACGGATGAGGGTTACAGCAGCAGAAGAGCTGAGGCAGGGGCAGAGATGGGTGATGTTACCGAAGTGGAAATCATCAGTATTAGTGATGGCATGGATATGTGGTAGAAAGCTCATCTTGGGGTTAGATATAACACCGAAGTTGTGAATAGTTTAAGCCAGCTGCAGACAGCTGTCAGGGTGACAGATGGAATCGATGCCCAGGGAATGGTGTTTGTGGTGGGTACCGAAGACAATGGCTTCAGCCTTCCCAATATTTCATTGGAGCAAATTTCTGCTGGTCCAGTACTTTATGTTGGATAAGCAGTCTGACAACTTAGAGACAGCTGAGGGGTCGAGAGAGGTTTCCAAGTGCCTATAAATTTTGTCCTAGTTCATTGTCTCTATAACTTCCCGTACCATTGACGTGAGGCTAACTGGCTTATAGTTGCCTGGTTTATCACTTTCCCTTTTTTTGAACAGGGGTGTAACGTGTGCAATCCCCCAGTCTTAGGACAACTTTCCTATATCTCCCAGAGGCCAGTGCCTCTGCAATTTCCACCCTTACTTCCCACAGCAATCTAGGATGCATCCCATCCTAACCATGTGACTTTCCTACTTCGAGTACTGTCATCCCTTTAAATACTTCTTTTAAATCTATATTTATCCTATCCAATTTCTCTGATGCCTCCTTTTTCACTGTAATGTTGGTAGCAGGCTTTTATTTAGCGAAGAAAAATGCATAGTGCTCATTTCAGGAACTCCTCCCCTTAGCCCTTCCCCATTCCTCATTTAATTGACACAATAGGCTGAATTTTCCGGAAAGGCCCATGGTCCCGCTGCCCCGACCAGAAGTGGGAGCTGCTGCTGGTTGGGTGGGCGGTGGCGGCGGCGGGGTGGGGATAGTGTGTGCTGGAGTCTGTGGTTCAGTTGCAGCCAGTTAACTGCCGGGAGGTGGAGGAGCCGTCCGTTCAGGCAGCACAGGCAGTGTGAGATCACGTTGCTGGAAATTCTGGCACCATATTTAAAGGGCTGCCAGCACTCTGTCATTTGGATCAACCAAACCAACTAGGGTTGTAATCTTGGGATTACTCTCTGTGCCACGTGCCAGTGAGGCGAGAAATGGGAAGACAGTGCAGCTAAACACGTGGCTGAACAGCTGGTGTAGAAGGGAGGGTTTCAGATATCTGGACCATTGGGATCTCTTCAGGGACAGATGGGACCTGGACAAGAAGGACGGGTTGCATCTAAACTGGAGGGGCACAAATATCCTGGCTGCGAGGTTTGCTAGCGTCACTCGGGAGGGTTTAAACTAGTGTGGCAGGGGGGTGGGAACCAGAGCAGTAGGGCAGCAAGAGAAATAAATGAGGGGGAACTAGTAAATAAGGCCAGTAAGACGAAGAGGAAGAGCAGGCAGGGAAATGTTGCGGAGCACAGCGGGACTGGTGGTCTGAAATGCATTTGTTTCAATGCGAGAAGTATAACAGGTCAGGCAGATGAATTTAGAGCTTGGATTAGTACTTGGAACTATGATGTTGTTGCTATTACAGAGACTTGGTTGAGGGAAGGACAGGATTGGCAGCTAATTCCAGGAAATTAGAAGCTTCAGACGGGATAGAGGGGGATGTAAAAGGGGTGGGGGAGTTGCATTACTGGTTAAGGAGAATATCACAGCTGTACTGCGGGAGAATGCCTCGGAGGGGTCATGCAGTGAGGCAATATGGATGGAGCTCAGGAATAGGAAGGGTGCAGTCACGATGTTGGGGGTTTTCTATAGGCCTCCCAACAGCCAGCGGGAGGTAGAGGAGCAGATATGTAGACAGAATTTGGAAAGATGTAAAGGTAACAGGGTTGTAGTGGTGGGTGATTTTAACTACCCCTATATTGACTGGGACTCACTTAGTGCTAGGGGCTTCGATGGGACAGAATTTGTAAGGAGCATCCAGGAGGGCTTCTTGAAACAATATGTAGATAGTCCAACTAGGGATGGGGCCATACTGGACCTGATATTGGGGAATGAGCCCGGCCAGGTGGTCGAAGTTTCAGTAGGGGATCATTTCGGGAACAGTGACCATAATTCCATAAGTTTTAAGGTACTTGTGGATAAGGATAAGAGTAGTCCTCGGATGAAGGTGCTAAATTGGGGGAAGGCTAATTATAACAATATTAGGCAGGAACTGAAGAATTTAGACGGGGACGGCTGTTTGAGGGTAAATCAACATCTGACATGTGGGAGGCTTTCAAACGTCAGTTGATTAGAATACAGGACCGGCGTGTTCCTGTGAGGAAGAAGGATAAGTTTGGCAAGTTTTGGGAACCTTGGATAACATGGGATATTGTGAGCCTAGTCAAAAAGAAAAAGGAAGCATTTGTAAGGACTGGAAGGCGAGGAACAGACAAATCCCTTGAGGAATATAAAGACAGTAGGAAGGAACTTAAGCAAGGAGTCAGGAGGGCTAAAAGGGGTCATGAAAAATAATTGGCAAACAGGATTAATGAAAATCCCAAGGCTTTTTACACGTATATAAAGAGCAAGAGGGTAACTAGGGAAAGGGTTGGCCCACTCAAGGGCAGAGAAGGGAATCTATGTGTGGAGCCAGAGGAAATGGGCGAGGTACTAAATGAGTACTTTGCATCAGTATTCACCAAAGAGAAGGACTTGGTGGATGATGAGCCTAGGGAAGGGAGTGTAGATAGTCTCAGTCATCTCATTATCAAAAAGGAGGAGGTGTTGGGTGTCTTGCAAAGCATTAAGGTAGATAAGTCCCCAGGGCCTGATGGGATCTACCCCAGAATACTGAGGGAGGCAAGGGAAGAAATTGCTGGGGCCTTGACAGAAATCTTTGCATCCTCATTGGCTACAGGTGAGGTCCCAGATATTGGAGAATAGCCAATGTTGTTCCTTTGTTTAAGAAGGGTAGCAAGGATAATCCAGGAAATTATAGGCCAGTGAGCCTTACGTCAGTGGTAGGGAAACTATTAGAGAGGATTATTCGGGACAGGATTTACTCCCATTTGGAAACAAACGAACTTATTAGCGAGAGGCAGCATGGTTTTGTGAAGAGGAGGTCGTGTCTCACGAATTTGATTGAGTTTTTTGAGGAAGTGACGAAGATGATTGATGAAGGAAGGGCAGTGGATGTTATCTGTATGGACTTCAGTAAAGCCTTTGACAAGGTCCCTCGTGGCAGACTGGTACAAAAGGTGAAGTCCCACAGGATCAGAGGTGAGCTGGCAAGATGGATACAGAACTGGCTGTGTCATAGAAGACAGAGGGTAGCAGTGGAAGGGTGCTTTTCTGAATGGAGGGATGTGACTAGTGGTGTTCCGCAGGGATCAGTGCTGGGACTTTTGCTGTTTGTAGTATATATAAATGATTTGGAGGAAAATGTCGCTGGTCTGATTAGTAAGTTTGCAGACGACACAAAGGTTGGAGGAGTTGCGGATAGTGATGAGGATTGTCAGAGGATACAGCAGGATATCGATCGGTTGGAGACTTGGGCGGAGAAATGGCAGATGGAGTTTAATCCGGACAAACGTGAGGTAATGCATTTTGGAAGGTCTAATGCAGGTGGAAAGTATACAGTAAATGGCAGAACCCTTAGGAGTATTGACAGGCAGAGAGATCTGGGCGTACAGGTCCACAGGTCACTGAAAGTGGCAACGCAGGTGGATAAGGTAGCCAAGAAGGCATAAGGCATGCTTGCCTTCATCGGTCGGGGCATAGAGTATAAAAATTGGCAAGTCATGCTGCAGCTGTACAGAACTTTAGTTCGGCCACACTTAGAATATTGCGTGCAATTCTGGTCGCCACACTCCCAGAAGGACGTGGAGGCTTTGGAGAGGGTACAGAAGAGGTTTACCAGGATGTTGCCTGGTGTGGAGGGCATTAGCTATGAGGAGAGGTTGGATAAACTCGGATTGTTTTCACTGGAACGACAGAGGTGGAGGGGTGACATGATAGAGGTTTACAAAGTTATGAGCGGCATGGACAGAGTGGATAGTCAGAAGCTTTTTCCCAGGGTGGAAGAGTCAGTTACTGGGGGACATAGGTTTAAGATGAGAGGGGCAAAGTTTAGAGGGGATGTGCGAGGCAAGTTCTTTACACAAGTTCTGGAACTTGCTGCCGGGGGAGGTGGTGGAATCAGGTACGATAGCGACGTTTAAGAGGCATCTTGACAAATACATGAATAGGATGGGAATAGAGGGATACGGTCCCCGGAAGTGCAGAAGGTTTTCGTTTCGGCAAGCATCAAGATCGGCGCAGGCTTGGAGGGCCGAATGGCTTGTTCCTGTGCTGTACTCTTTGTTCTTTGTTAACCCACAAAGGCAGCAGGTAGTGAAGCCTTGAAGAAGAAGGGAAGACAAGGAATGGCTGAAAGATGATCCAGGGTGGCCCCATGGTTCAGTGATGCCTCCCTGTCGGTTCTTCTCCAAACTTCTCGGGCAAGGTGAGAGGTCCTCTTCCACTAGGACAGGAGGAGGAGACTGGCCTGTCAGACGAAGCAAGCCTGGAGAAAGATAGTCATGAAGTTCAGTTGCCATGGGGTTATCCCTCGAACCTGGCTGCAGTGCTGCAAGAGGGTTATTGACTTCATGCGTTCCGCCAAGGTGAGTGCACCACACTTTGCTTTTCTTACAGCCTTAGATGTTGCTCGGTGTCAATGTGAGATTGGTAAAATGACATTCCCACCAATTCACTGGCAATAGCCAGACAGCAGCATTGTCTGTCAGAGTTGACTCCTGCCCTGCTGCCTCTGAGTGGCCATCTGCAGGAGGCATTCCTGTGGCACCATCATGGATAGTCAGGCTGCCACCAGCGTAGACATTGAGCTTGTCTTTGGCAGGCGACTAACAATAACCTCCATGTACTTGCAGGAGAAGACGGCACACAATGCAAAGATAGGGACAAGACCGGCAGCTGGTCCTATACCTCACCACCCTGACCCTGATAGAGGAGGAAGCACTCAAATTCGGAGGGCAGCAAGGGGGCCATTTCATTGCAGATGGTGAGTCAGGAGTGGAGCCCCGAGAGAGAGTGAGTGGCTTAATGGATGGGCACAAGGGAGCCTCTGGCTGACCCGAAGCATAATGCTCCTGGGTCCACCACTGGTCACATGGAGCTCCACGGTAGGTGTATGTGAAGAACTTTATGGAATGATCATTACCCTTTAATCAGTCTTCTTTGAGCAGCCAACTGTTGTGACAGGGGCACAGCTGCCCACCTCTGAGGAGGAGAGGGGACCTCAGAGGGCGCACTGTCACATCACTCCTGCGCACCTTCCATCAGCACAGATACTCTCACATTGGTGGGTGTCTGTTCACACATAGATTCAGGATCACAAGCCAATAAACACAGCACAGATGCGCTTGAGCAGCTGACGGAGGCTGTGACAGCTGAGGCCACTGACACTTGGGGAACTATGGGAGGCCAGTACAATGCCGAGTATCAGGCTGATGACATACCTCTGGAGTTGTCAGCAAGGTGGCAGATGCTGGAGCTGTAGTGTGAGGCGGGGGAACACCTGGCGGAGCTTCTAGAGGCAATACACACCCATGCGCGGACAATTGAGGAGTCCATCCAGGCTGTGAGTGCAGCCATGTCTCCGGTGCATACTTGGCTTCCTCATTGGAGAAGCTCTTGGAGAGTCGTATCCAGTAAACCATCCAGTGTTTGCCAGAGATGCACGTGGACCTGTATGCCATCGCCACCTCCATGAGCTCTGTGGAGCAATGACTGGGCAAGAGGAGGGCGAGTCACCTGAACTCACTGCCAGGTCCTCGGAATCCTCAGCTGAGCAAGGAGGGACAAGTGTGCCCTGAAAGAGAGAAGATGCGGCTACTTGATGCATCTGGGGGATCCTCTCAGAGTGCTTGGTGTGATGGCGGTTCCTGAGCCCCTCTGTCAGTGACAGCAACGCCTCACATCGCTGTGATGACAGAAGTGGCCCTCAATATGCTGCGGCCCTCCAGGCCTCAGGCAGCCAGAGGACAACCGCCAAGTTCATCAAACACCACGAAGTAGCAAGGTCACCAGCCTGTCTCCACCTCAGCTGATAGCGCAGGGCAAGCACCATGTAGGGGGACCCAGAAAAGATTTAAGAGTACCTAGCTGCACTTGGGTTTCAGGTATTTTTTTGTTAACGCATTCTGCCTTGCAATGTTTTTGTTTCCCAATAAATGTGGAATGTTGCAAGGCAAGAGGAATCCTTCCATTTTTTGCAGGCCGCTGTGTCTTTAGCAGCACCCTATTTCCTTTGAAGAGTGCGATGGGAAGGACCACACCACATGAGGTCAGTGCATTTCCCAATGCTGCTGTCTAATGTGAGGAACAAGAGGATGGCCAGAGTGAGGGTAGGGCCGATCAGGGATAGTGGAGGGAACTTGTGCCTGGAGTCGGAGGAGGTAGGGGAGGTCCTAAATGAATACTTTGCTTCAGTATTCACTAGTGAGAGGGACCTGGTCGTTTGTGAGGACAGCGTGGAACAGGCTGATATGCTCGAACAGGTTGAGGTTAAGAGGGAGGGTATGCTGGAAATTTTGAATGATATGAGGACAGATAAGTCCCCGGGGCCAGACGGGATATACCCAAGGATATTAGGGGAAGCGAGGGAAGAGATTGCTGCGCCTTTGGTGATGATCTTTGTGTCTTCACTGTCCACTGGAGTAGTACCGGATGATTGGAGGGTGGCAAATGTTGTTCCCTTGTTCAAGAAAGGGAACAGGGATAACCCTGGGAATTATAGACCAGTCAGTCTTACGTCGGTAGTGGGCAAATTATTGAAGAGGATTCTGAGAGACAGGATTTATGATTATTTGGAAAAGCATAGTTTGATTAGAGACAGTCAGCATGGCTTTGTGAGGGGCAGGTCATGCCTCACAAGCCTTATTGAATTCTTTGAAGATGTGACAAAACACATTGATGAAGGAAGAGCAGTGGATGTGGTGTATATGGATTTTAGCAAGGCGTTTGATAAGGTTCCCCATGGTAGGCTCATTCTGAAAGTAAGGAGGCATGGGATTCAGGGAAAGTTGGCTGTCTGGATACAAAATTGGCTGGCCCATAGAAGTCAGAGGGTGGTAGTAGATGGAAAGTATTCAGCATGGAGCTCGGTGACCAGTGGTGTTCCACAAGGATCTGTTCTGGGACCTCTGCTCTTTGTGATTTTTATAAATGACTTGGATGAGGAAGTGGAAGGCTGGGTTAGCAGGTTTGCCGATGACACGAAGGTTGCTGGAGTTGTGGATAGTGTGGAAGGCTGTTGTAGGTTGCAACAGGACATTGACAGGATGCAGAGCTGGGCTGGGAAGTGGCAGATGGAGTTCAACCTGGAAAAGTGTGAAGTGATTCATTTTGGAAGGTCGAATTTGAATGCGGAATACAGGCTTAAAGACAGGATTCTTGGTAGTGTGGAGGAACAGAGGGATCTTGGGGTCCATGTCCATAGATCGCTCAAAGTTGCCACCCGGATAGGGTTGTTAAGAAGGCGTATGGTGTGTTGGCTTTCATTAACAGGGGGATTGAGTTTAAGAGTCACGAGGTTATGCTGCAGCTCTATAAGGCCCTAGTTCGACCACACTTGGAATATTGTGTTCAGTTCTGGTCGCCTCATTATAGGAAGGATGTGGAAGCTTTAGAGAGGGTGCAGAGGAGATTTACCAGGATGCTGCCTGGACTGGAGGGCATGTCCTACGAAGAAAGATTGAGGGAGTTAGGGCTTTTCTCATTGGAGCGAAGAAGGATGAGAGGTGACTTGATAGAGGGGTACAAGATGATGAGAGGCATAGATAGAGTGGATAGTCAGAGACTTTTTCCCAGGGTGGAAAGGGCTATCACCAGGGGGCATAATTTTAAGGTGATTGGAGGAAGGTTTCGGGGAGATGTCAGAGGTAGGTTCTTTACACAGAGAGTGGTGGGTGCGTGGAATGCGCTGCCAGCGGTGGTAGTAGAAGCAGATACATTAGGGGCATTTAAGCGACTATTGGATAGGTACATGGATGATAGTAGAATGAAGTGTAGGTAGTTAGTTTGATCTTAGAGTAGGTTAAATGTTCGGCACAACAGCGTGGGCCGAAGGGCCTGTACTGTGCTGTACTGTTCTATCTATCTATGTCCAAATGAGTGCAAGTAAATGGTAAGGGCAATAATGAAAATGGCAATAGGGCTGCAGAAGGCAGTAGCTTTATTGGATTGCATGGATTTGTCATTAAGGATCATCTGAAATGTGCCTATGCCGTGAGCATCCCATGTGTGTCCCTCATTGCGCCTTGTCTGCGGTCCCTGGGGTTCTTCATCACAGTGCCTGGCCAATATCGTCTTCCATATCCTCATCACTGGAGGAGGCATCGCGCTCTAGGGTGTCCTCATTGTACAAAGCCTCTCCCACTCTGCAGCGTCAGGTTGTGCAGTGCACAGCACACCACCATGATACTCGAGACCCTTGCTGGGGCATACTGAAGGGGTCCCCAGTTTGATCTAGGCTTCTGAACCTCATCTTCAGAAGCCCTATGGCCTGCTCAATGGTAGCTCAAGTTATCCTGTGGGAGGTGATATACCTCTCCTCTGAATCAGAACCTGGATTCCTCACAGGCATCAGTAGCTATGTCTTCAGTGGGTCGCCCTTATCACCCAGTATTCATGCTTGAAGCCATGCAAGGGTTCTGAACAAATCTGGCATCTGGGACTGCCATAGTATGTAGGCTTTGTGGCTACCTCCCGGGAACCTTGCACAGACCTGAAGGAACCATTTGAGGTGGTCACAGACCAGGTGCAAATTGAGCAAGTGGAAGCCCTTCCTGTTGATGAAGACTGCTGCCTGGTCTGTGGAAGCCTTGATGCCCACATGTGTGCTGTCTATGACCCCCTGCACCTGGGAGAAACCAGCGATAGCCCTGGATCCAATGGCCCTCTCAGCTTGACTTTCCGGCTTGGTATAAAAGCACACATACCAGCTGGCCCTCTTGAAGATGGCATTGATGACTATCTTGATCCAGCGATGAGCTGCAGACTGGGAGATCCCTGGAATGATACTGATGCATAGGGGTTCAGCAACACAATGACCTTTAGCGACACGGGCATTAGGTGGCCACCACATCCTATAGGGCTCAGCTCGTCCTCCATCATGACGCACAGCTCTGTAACTGTCTCCCTGGAGAGGCGCACTCTGCGGTGACACTGCTGCTGCAACATATGCAGGAAGCTGAGCCTCTGATGGTGGACCTTTTCTGCACTAATGAGGCTGGTTGCATGCCCCTCTGCGCCCGCCTTCTGTGACCCCTCTCAGGCTGAAGCTCCTGGTGGCCCTCAGGTTGCTGCTGGCCCGTTGACTGTGTCTGTAGCTCTCTCCCTCTCTGATGCTCCTCTTCCCTGGGGGTCTTGAAGCCTGAGTGAATGAAGCCCAGGTAGATTCACTCAGTTTCCAGGGCCTCTCACCGCAATCCCCATTCCCCCCACTCTACACTCTATTCACACAACTGTTACTTCTGAGATAGCATTTTAGCGGTTTCTCACGCTGTGCTGGCAATTTGTCTCTGCTCCCGACTGCCACTGCCAATGCTCAAAGATGTTCCACTCTCCCTGCGAAGCCATGCTAGAGTTCCTAGTGGCTGCCATCTGGAGGCAGCACTGACCTGCCGCTAATCCACTGCCTCCTTATAGCTGGTGAGGCTCTGAAGTCCCATAGTCCAGACATGCTTTATTAAATTCAAAATCCCTGGTAAAATAGCAGTTAATTGCTAGTTAACAGACTTAATTACCTTCCCGCTGTGTTTCAGCATGAGGTCCTCCAGCCATGCCAGCTGCCCTTTGGAAATTCTGGTAGCAGTGTAAGGCTTCTCTCCCGATGACTTTTGTTGTGATATTATGACTCCTTCTGCCTTAGAATCATAGAAAGTTTAAGGCACAGAAAGAGGCCACTTGGCCCATCATGTCTGTACCAGCCAAAAAACAATCCTCCCAGTTTAATCCCATTTTCCAGCCTTTGGTCTGTAGCCCTGCAGGTTAGGGCACTTGAGGTGCACATCCAGAGTCCTTTTAAATGAGTTGAGGGTTTCTGCCTCTGCTACACTTTCGGGTAGTGAGTTCCAGACCATCACCACCCTCTGGGTGAAAAAGCTTTTCCTCATCTCTAATCTTTCTACCGATCACTTTAAATCTATGCCCCCTAGTCACTGACCTCGCTGCTAAGATAAATAGTCCCTTCTAATCTACTCTATCCTGGCCCCTCACAATTTTGTACATCAAAATCAAATCTCCCCGCAGTCTTCTCTGTTCCAAGGAGAACAACCACAGCCTATCCAATCTTTCCTCAAAGCTGCATCTTTCCAGCCCTGGCAACATCCTTGTAAATAAAAGCAAGATGCTGGAAATCTGAAATAAAGACAAGAAATGCTGGAAATACTCGGCAGGTCTGGCAGCATCTGTGGAGAGAGAAGCAGAGTTAATGTTTCAGGTCAGTGACCCTTCCTCAGAACTGGCAAATATTAGAAATGTGAAAGGTTTTAAACAAGTAAAGAGGGGGTGGGGCAAGAGATAACAAAGGAGAAGGTGCAGATAGGACAAGGTCACAGAGAATAACTGACCAGAAGGTCATGGAGCAAAGGCAAACAATATGTTAATGGTGTGTTGAAAGTCAATGCATTAGAACAGATAGGGTGTTAACGGACTAAAAACTGAACTGCTGCAAGTACAAACATGAAAAAAAGTGGGTAAGAAAACTGAACAAACTAAGATAAAATAAAATAAACACAAAAAAATATATAAAAAAAGAAAAAAGAAAAAAAAAACTAAAAATGAAAGTAAAGTGGGGGGCTGTCATGCTCTGAAATTATTGAACTCAATGTTCAGTCCAGCAGGCTGTAGTGTGCCTAATTGGTAAATGAGATGCTGTTCCTCCAGCTTGCGTTGATGTTCACTGGAACACTGCAGCAATCCCAGGACAGAGATGTGAGCATGAGAGCAGGGGTGAGTGTTGAAATGACAAGCAACCGGAAGCTCGGGGTCCTGCTTGCGGACTGAGCGGAGGTGTTCCGCAAAGTGGTCACCCAATCTGCATTTGGTCTGCCCAATGCAGAGGACACCACATTGTGAGCAGCAAATACAGTATACTAAATTGAAAGAAGTACAAGTAAATCGCTGCTTCACCTGAAAGGAGTGTTTGGGGCCTTGGATAGTGAGGAGAGAGGAGGTAAATGGGCAGGTATTACACCTCCTGCGATTGCAGGGGAAGGTGCGTTGGGAAGGGGACGAGGTGGTGGGGGTAATGGAGGAGTGGACCAGGGTGTCGCAGAGGGAACGATCCCTTTGGAATGTTGACAGGGGAGGGAAGGGGAAGCTGCGTTTGGTAGTGGCATCACACTGGAGGTGGCGGAAATGGTGGAGGATGATCCTTTGGATATGGAGGCTGATGGGGTGGAAAGTGAGGACAAGGGAAACTCTGTCGCGGTTCTGGGAGTGAGGGGAAGGGGTGAGGGTAGAGGTGCGGGAAATGGGCCGGACACGTTGTGGGCCCTGTCAACCAAAGTGGGGGGGAATCCTCGGTTGAGGAAATAGGAAGACATATCAGAATTGCTGTCATGGAAGGTAGCATCATCAGAGCAGATGCGTCAGAGAAGGAGAAACTGGGAGAATGGAATGGAGTCCTTACAGGAGGCAGGGTGTGAAGAAGTGTAGTCGAAATAGCTGTGGGAGTCAGTGGGCTAATAATGAATATTAGTAGACAGCCTATCCCCAGAGATGGAGTCCTTGTAAGTCGAGGAAGGGAAGGGCAGTGTCTGAGATGGACCATGTAAATGTGAGAGAAGGGTGGAAATTGGAAGCAAAGTTGATAAAGTTTTCCAGTTCGGGGCAGGAGCAGGAAACAGCTGTGAAATCATCAATGTACCAGAAAAAGAGTTGGGGGAGGGGGCCTGAGCAGGACTGGAACAAGGATTGTTCAACATATCCCACAAAAGACAGGCATAACTAGGACCCACATGGGTACCCATAGCAACACCTTTTACTTGAAGGAAGTGAGTGGAGTTTAAGGAGAAATTGTTCAATGTGAGAACAAGTTGAGCCAGGCGGAGGAGGGTGGTGGTGGATGGGGACTGGTTGGGCATCTGTTCAAAGAAGAAGCAGAGAGCCCTCAAACCGTCCTGGTGGGGGATGAAGGTGTAGAGAGATTGGACGTCCATAGTGAAGAGGAGGTGGTTGGGGCCTGGAAACTGGATATTGTCAAAATGACGTAGGGTGTCAGGAGAGTCCTTGTAAATCTCCTCTGTACCCTCTCTCGTGCAATTACATCCTTCTAGCCCGTCACTATAGATCTGGTATAATTCAACTCAATGAGTTCAAAAATGTTCATAGCTATTGAGGGCACAATGAGGTGTACTCTATAGTGTAGAAGGGAGGAAACATCAGAAGGCAGGCTAATCCTCAGACCATTCTTGTGCACCTCCTAACAAATTATTACATTGTGGCGCTAGTAACAGTCTGAGAAGAAGCCACCCAACCATTCTCTTAACTGAAGTTTTGTATGATGGGGGGGGGGGGGGGGGATGGGGGGGGGGGGGAGGGGGGCGTGCAGCTTAAAAAGTGGGAGGAATACAAATTGGTGCTAACTCTAAGGGGGAGAATTTCAGTCTTTTGGCATTCAAAAGATTAAAAATTGTATTCAGTAGAAGCCAGGGTTAACTTTTCAGTTCTGCATGTGGGGAAAAAAAACGTTCAGATAATGTATCTCTGAACTTGGTGTAACTGTGAATAAGGAAAAGCTAATTGTTTATTTAGAAAATTGTATTCCTGCCTGAACTGGTTATATGGCATGTCACCACAAAGACAGCCTTTCCAACTCATCTGCTCCAGTATTTGCTCTCCAAATAATGACGTCCTTCAAATATACTGGCACAATATGTGAAAAACTATACAAAAGCTTTTGTTTGCTTGCCTCTGTTAACTTGAGGCTACAGTTGTATCTTTGATGTGCTTATCAGTTAGTTGCTTCCTCTAAACTGACTGTAGCGGAAGTATGAGGCAGATCACATGAATGGCTGGTGCTCTTTACAAAGATACATCTGAAAGGAAATTTATTCGAGTGGAAATTTTGATGGGAGTTTTTACACAGATTGATGTTCTCACTTCTATCTCAGCAGTTGGAAAGAATGGGGCGACTGCCTCTGAACATAAATTGCTCAAATGTGGAGAGAATTGTCGGGCAGATTTACCACATAATGAAAGTTTACTGATAATTGCATCAGGAAGCCCTAATGAAGACACTTTATTACATTTGTTGCAGTGTAGCTGAGACTCGTAAAATAAATTTCTAAATGTATATATTTACAAGACAGAATTAATTCGCAAAGTACATTAGAGGGGTGTTGAGAGGTTTAACCATTGAGCCTTAGTTTGCTGATGTGTGCAAATTTTTCTGACATTTTCCATCCATGGGTAATGTTAGTATGGTTCGGTGATTTAAAAAAAAATAACTTTATTTCCATGATCTTGAATAAACAGAGTACAATGCAATGTCTATGTACAAAGAGCCTAAGGACATAAAAGATTTGGATGCACAATATTATACACAGTCTGGAATAGGGCTAAATGCAAGCTGGATTAGAGATTCAAAGACATTTCTTCTCAGGGTGATGGGATTGTAGCTCAAGCTGGAAACCAGGACGGTTCCAGGTTCAATACAGGTGATGTGTTAACTAATTTTAGCAACAGCTGCCTTAAGTTAGGGACGGTCTCCTGCTCCTGATCACTGTACAAAGAACCCAGTTGAAGTGCACATGGGAAAACATTAGCAAGGGCAGAGTCAGGCATAGCAGTGATGTCCCCTAAGATGACTAGTCTGCTGCACTGTTGCGGATCACATATGAGTAATGGTCTTTTGTAATGTTACGGACAGATGGTACGTGGTATGGATAACTTCCACTTGTCACCTCCCAATTGACTGTAATAGTGTTTTGTTAAAAATGGTGTGTTAGTCGCTAAGTGTTATAGGGTCAAATAAACAGGCAAACAACAAGTTTTCTTGTAGGTTTAAAAAAGGTTACATTTTTATTTAAACAGCAAAACCCGAATTGTTCACAACCTTCACCCACTCACACATTCACAAACACACGCATTCTCTACAAGAATAGATAGATAGAGAGAAAATGGGGTAGGTTGCAATTAAAGTCCAAGGTGATGTTAAGAGTTCGTGGTTCACAGAAACCTGTCGAATCTTCTCATGAGGAAAGTCTTTTCAAAGGTGTAGGCCTAGATATTTGTAGTTGTGAACTTGCTGAGGTGTTGTAGATTTCTGGTGGTTAAGACTTCAGTCCGGAGGCAGTGGTTACTTTTTAAGTTCTGTGCTGCAGCAAACTGAAGGATAGTATCAGCAGCAGGGCTTCTTCCTTGTGCTGGATCAATCTTACAGCCTTTGGCTGGAACTGGCTTTCTGTGGTCTTTTCTTCCCCTTTCTCTCCAGAGGGCTACTTTTCTAAGGTAAAAGTCCATCACATTTGAGTCTCTGTCAGGTGCTGCATGGCTCTCTCCCCTGGTGTAACTACACAATGGTCCAGGATATGGAAACCATTGTTATCTGTTGGCTTCTGGGTGAGGACCATTCTTTTACAATGGTGCTCCTCCACACCCATTCATCTGGGGTTGGGCTGTGGAGTCAGTCTGTCTTACAGAACCTTTGTTAGCCCCATTCCTCTAGGTAGGAGTCATTAATCGGCTCCTTTCAATATCAATGGAGTTTCCCCAGAGCTAATTCAGACGCAGTTAATGAGTTTCATCTTTGCAGACAAGCTTGTTGATTGCCAGCACAGGACCTGATTGCTACTCCATTTTGTCTGTGGTACAAATGTACCCATTTCTTATGGTTCAATTTAACTGTTGACTTTCTATTGTCGTAATTCTTCCATTTAATTGCTTATTTCATCATAGCTCCTTCTAAACATGACAGTATGATCTTCTGCAAAGCAACTAGTGCCTATAGAATCATGTTCGATAAATCCCTGGTTAGGGAAGGACTGGAAGGTTAGAAACAGAGAAAATCTAACACTCCTTTGAATGGACAGGAAGTGCCAAGTCCCATTGTAATGTGTGGTAGGATTGAATAGCATCCCATTCTAGGAATTGCTTTAGGGAATAAGAACATAAAAAATAAGAGGTGGGGTAGGTCATTTGGCCTTTCGAGCTCCATCATACAACTCTGTTCATGGTTAATCTTCTACTTTAACTCCACCTTCCTGACTATTCCCATATCACTTAATTCTCTTAGTACCCAAAAATATATCGTCCTTGGTCTTGAGTATACTCAATGACTGAGCACTCCAGCTCTCTGGGGTAGAGAATTCCAAAGATTCACAGCATTTTCAGTGAAGATGTTTCTCCTCATCTCAGTCCTAAATGGCCAACCCCTTAGTCTGAGACTGTGACCCCACGTTCTAGATTCCTCAGCCAGGGGAAACATTTTATCAGCATCTACCCTGTCAAGCTCCTTAAGAATTTTACACGTTTTAATTATATCATCTTTCATTCCTGTAAACTACAGAGAATATAAGCCTAATCTACTCAGTCTCTCCCCATAGGATAATCCCCTCATCACAAGAACCAGTCTAGCGAACCTTTGTAACACCTTCACTAGGGCAAGTATATCCCTCCTGAGGTAAGGAGACCAAAACTGCACACAGTACTCCTGGTATGACCTCACTACTGCCCTGTATAATTATAATAAATCTTCTTTACTCTTAAGCTCCAATCCCTTTATAACAAAAGCTAACATGCCATTTGCTTTCCTAATTGCTTGCTATACCTGCATTATAACTTTGTGATTCATGTACAAGGACACCCAGATCCCTCTGAAAGCATTCAAAAAATATTATGCATATTTATTTTTCCTACCAAAGTGAATAACTTCACACTTCGCCACATTGTATTCTACCTGCCATGTCTTACACACTCACCCAAACTGTCTAAATCCCTCTGCAGCCTCTTTGTGTCCTCCTCACCACTTACTTTCCCACCTAACTCAGCAAACTTGGATATGTTACACTCAGTCCCCTCATCTAAGTCATTAATATAGATTGTAAATAGCTGAGGCCCAGGTATTGATCCTTGTGGTACCCCGAAAATGTCTCGTTTATTCCTAAACTCTATTTTCTGTCCAGTAATCAATCATCAATTCCTGCTAATATATTACCCCCAATCCTGTGAGTCCTAATTTTGTGTAATAACCTCTTGTGTGGCACCTTATCGAATGCTTTTTGAAAATCCAAATACACTACATCCACTGGTTCCCCCTTATCCATCTTAATATTACATCCTCAAACACTTTAACAGATTTGTCAAACACAATTTCCATTTCATAAATCCGTGTTGACACTGCTTCATCATATTAAGATTTTCTAAGTGCCTTAAGGGCACATCACATCATGAAATCTCTTTTCTCACATTATTGTAAAGATATCAGTACTATCCATAAAGCCAAACAAGTAGAGAGTCCCAAAGAAATATGGAAATATTATTACATATTCCTTTACACCCTCAGGACTGGATTTTAACAAGTCATCGTGTCGTGATCCATGGCGGGGGGTGCCTGAAGATGGCTCCGGATGAGATCCACCACGGAATTCGACGTCAGCAGGGCCCGGGCTGATCCTCCTGGGGGCAGCGAGGTTCCTCCCGCTGCTGGGCGATGGGACCACAATTTAAATATGCAAATCAATAGAATTAATACATTTAAATACACTTACCTCCAATCTTGAGGCCCTGCTGCGATCTTCGGCGCGGCAGCTGGCACTCCCTCACCTTCAGATCCCCGTCTGGGGAAACACAGCGCCACACTGCTGGGGAGGGAGGAGGAGGTAAGTTTGTCAGTGTGGGGGGACGAGGGGGGGGGAAACGGGGTCAAATACATGTAATAGGTGTAGGGGATGGTATGGAGGGTTGAACCTTAAGCATTGTGGAGTTTGTGGGGGGTGGGGGAGGTGTCATATGTAAAAGGTAAGTGTTTTGAGTGGGGGGAAGAGCAAATAGTTATTTTAATTGTTATTGGGGGTTGGGAAAGGGGCATTAGAAATTTATTTATTTAATTTTCAGAAATCTTTCTTTAAAAATTTAAATATGCTGGCGGGGCTGGCTGCCCTGTAAAAATGGCACCAGTGCCTGCGCACAGGCAGCTGATGCCATTGCTGGGTTTAGACAGCCCGCCCCCTCCACATGATTGGGGGGCAGGCTGCCCCGGCTACATAACTGAGCCGCGGTGTTTAAGATTGTGGCGGTTCTTTGGCGTGCAGCCCGTGTAGGCGGCCTGCCATTTTTTGAGCTCACCGCGCGCTCTTAAAATGCAGTCCTCAGTGTGGCAACCATTACAAAGACTGAAGAAAATGGCAGTGTGTACATAACAAGCTTACAGAGTCACTGATACTTTGGCTCTTAAGCTTACAAATTTTAATGTATATTTTGAATATATTTTACTTTTCCATTTTTCCCCAATAATTGTTAAACAAATGAATATAACACCATTGCAAGTTGCCCCAGTTCTTTATCTTTCTGGGCCATCTGGGTGTGTCCCATGGAGCTGCAGGACCAAATATAAAATTTAAATCCACATTCCCATTAATTTGTTGATAATAACAGCTGTTCCACTGCAGAATTTATCCACCAGTGAATTAACAGCACTGAGAATAGCCTTTTCTAAGCCTCCAGGTCTGTAACATTCCAACAGAGCAAATCATCTCATACAAAATATCAGTATAAGGTCAGATTGTCTGAGCTTTAAGGGCCACGTTGATGAGGCTTGACCATAGTTGGAACATCTGTGCTGTATTGAATGACTGTATTCGTGTTATGATTTAAACGTTATTCACTTTTGGATAGAATTTGATTAATATGAGTTGAGTTTCTTGTCATGCAATACGTACCGTAGTTATCCAGGGCAACTATGCCCACTGTTGATTTTCACTCCAAGTAAGATTTTAGGTTACTTCTGAGTAATGCTGCACAGGAAATCGGCACTTTTTCACCAGAATCAATGGGCAATACATCATAATGTCAAGGTAATCATTTCAGTACAATAGTAGTTTCATGAGCATTGTGTTAAGTTCTAATTTCCAAAATGAGAAATGGGAGAGTACATTTTCTGTATAATTTAACAGAAGAAAGGGGCAAAGAACAAAGAGAGAAAAAGAAAATATTAAGTTGAATAATGAATAAAGATCAATCCTCTGATTCCTTTCTCATGATTATTCTGCGTATTCTTTTTAGTTAAAGATGTTTATATATAATTACAAGGCATTTCAGTGATAACACAACGTGTTCCGAGGCACAGGGTTCCAGTACTGGGTGATACACAGCAGATTCCATGCGTGCTGCGGCACACTCAACCAACTTTACAGTTTGAGCATAAGCATTCTAACTAGAAGGAAATGACCCAGATGCCAGTAGAATACTAGCAAGTGTAATTGAGCAAAAATATTCCTACTGCAAAGTATTTAGCTATAAAGATCACACAGATCACCTATCTGGTTCACTAATGTCCTTCAGAGGAGGAAATCTGCCATCCTTACCTGGTCTGGCCCATACATGAGTCCAGACCCATAGCAATGTGGTTGCCCCTTAACTGTCCTCTGAAATGGCCTAGCAAGGGATTCCATTGTATCAAACGGCTACAGAAAGAACACTGTGGGTGTACCCACACCACAATGACTGCAGCAGTGTAAGAAGGTGGTTCACCACCACCTTCTCAAGGGCAGTTAGGGATGAACAATAAATGCTGGCCTTGCCAGTGATGCTCACATCCCAAGAATGAATAAAAAAGTCAGTGAGAAATTATACAAAAAAAACTGATATCTTTGACAATATATGGATCTGTGACTCTAATAAGAATCATGAATTCCCTTTTATATACTTGTCATGTTCCAATAAAAGGGAAATAAGCTCTTGATGGCAAGTTTTCAGTTTCAGAAGTTAGGGATCTGTTGTATGCTTCACTGAGTGGAAATCACCTAAATTGCTACTTCCTTTAAGGAACCACAGTCTGAAAAATTCCAGAATTTGTTTCCCCTTACAGTGAGAGACTAGGAATTGTAAAGGAGTAAAGGGATTTGGATGTCTAAGTGCACAAATCACGAATACCTTGTACAAAAAGTAATCAAAAAGCTCATGGAACGTTGGCCTTTATCTTACGGGGCTGGAATACAAAGGTGATGAAGCAATGCTTTGCTTGTGTACAGCCTTGGTCAGACCCCAACTGGAGTATTGCATTCAGTTTTTGGCACCACATCTCAGGGAGGACATATTAACCTTGGAGAGGGTACAGCTCTGATTCACCAAAATGATGATAAGGCTTAAAGCTTTAAATAATGAGGACAGATTGCATAAACCTGGCTTGTATTCCCCTGAGTTTAGATGATTGAGGGGTGATACAATTGAGGTGTTTAAATTATAAAAGGATTTGATAGAATAAATACAGAGAAGTTATTTCCTCTGGTGGGAGAAACCACAACAAGGAGGCACAGGCTGGAATTTTATGGCCCCCCCCCACAAGAGCGGGATGGTAGCACAGGTGGCTGTAAAATTGAGTGGGAGGTGGGGGGTACCATTCCCGATGCCTTCCCGCCCCCAATGAAATTTTACGTGAGGCGGCGGTGGCGAGAAATGGCCTGCATGGCCCAGGCCAGTCAAGGCCCTTAAATGGCCAATTAACGGCCACTTAAGGGCCTCCTCCTGCTGCTGCTGGTATTTTATCAGCAGTGGCCAGGCAGAAAAGGCTCCCAGAAGGCCTTCTTGCGGGCTGGGGCGAGGCCCTCCTGATTGGGCACCTTGTGCCCCACAGAGGGCCCTCCCGGCCCAACTGATCCCTCTGGACAACACTCCCCCCAACTCCTAAGCGACCCCCCATTGCCTCGCTGGGTCCCAGCCGATTGTCCCTGGCGAGACCCCAAAAACTTACCTTGCTTCCAGAGCTGGTGTCCCTCTTGCTGCTGTTGGCTGGGTGCCGTCCCAGCAGTGACCACCGCCCCCGGTTGCACTGCCGGAACTGAGAGTTGAGGGCCCAAAGCCAATTAAAGGACTGGGAAGCAAAAAATCTCAGCGTGGCTTGCCAGGCCCAGCGGAGGTGGGCTTACCCCCGACTTTTCAGCCAGTGGGCTGGGCCTCCTGCCCAACGTAAAATTCTGTCCACAATCTTAAAATTAGAAATAGGCTATTCAGGAATGAAATCCATAAGCACATTTTCACACAAGGGTTATGGGAAATCTGGAATTCTCTCCCCCAAATGACTGTGACTGCTGAGTCAATTGAAATTGAAGAATAATATGGGTCCCCCACGGAGAGAGAGTTACTGCAGCGAGAAGCAGAATCATAATCGGTGGCAAATCCCTGGTACATGGTGTGGCCTGATCCGGGTTAACTCCTGCTGTCCGCAGCTCAGTTTCTCTCACACTGGGTATTGATGCTCAGTCCTGGTGTCTCTCACTCCAGGTATTGGTGAGACTGAGTTTAATTTGGTAATGGTATCACGGGATATGGATCAAAGATGAGTAAATGGAGTTGAGGTACAAATCAGCCATGATCTAATTGAAAGGCAGATCAAACTTGAGGGACTGAATGGCCTGCTCCTGTTCCTATGTTCCTGGTAAAAATGCTGAAACCTATCAGATGGATCATAAGACAGCAGTTACAAAACATCAATCCCATTTTGTTAATGGTGCAAAGTATTAGTTGCCTTTTTGTGACTGATCAACAACACAATACATGCAGTCATTGGCAAAAATATAGCCAAAGCTGCAATAAAAAGCTAAAATAAAGAAGATGGTGTTCAGCTTATCTTTCAAAAATAATAGCTATGTTATACGTAAGTTACCAGTTGTGATTGTTCATGTGGGTGAAATACTGAGCAAAGGCTAGGCACTTTGACACAGGAAGAGAAGCGAAGTCAGAAGTTGCATCACACTAACCTGCTCTCCCTTACCTCTGAGTGCGTGTATCAAGCCTTTTGGGTTAACTTGCCGTTTGACTGGGGTTGAGAGGAAAATTGCTAGAAAGTGAGCAATGAGAAAAGAACAAAAAAGTACAGTTACAAGATTCAAGTCTACAAACCTAATCACAGCATTCAAATGACAGTTACAACTTTTCTTATGTTTTATAATGACACTTGGGCCCCTTCATTAGATTACAGCCTTGTAACACTCTCAAGGTATCCTTTATTCTCCATAGGAACCACAAAATGACTCTCTGAATCTCTATAAAAAGCCTCATTATATACTGTGTGAATCAGATAATGCTCTAATTGTGTTTTATGGATGTCATCATTCATTATTATACTCCCTTGGAAAGGTCATGAATTGCATTGCTTCCAGCTGCCAGTAGTGATCACCTCATAGTACTTCATTTCAGCAGTAGCACCACAGTAAGATTGTTAGTCATTTTGATTTTTTTAAATATATGTGATCTGAGAAGCAGGAGGTTTTTCTCTGCATTTTTTCTGGTCTGAACTATCCACTCCTAAAGCATACATTCTTCATTTCCCAAGCCACTACACTGACTTTCCTGTAGCCAACTTGAGCACAACTTTCACTTCTCTTTGATCTGTTTCCATGCATCCCCATTTCTGCATCCCTGTCTGTCATTATGTTGTAGCCATCCTACATGTCTTTCCAACCTCTTATTGTGTTTGCATCTGTCATTCTTTCCCTTCCCCCTTCCCTATTTTAGTCTCTCTGGCTTCACTTCAATTTTCACTACGTCTTTTAGAAAGGATTTCATTTTTTTAAAAAACATGCATGGGCTGCATGTGTAAATGCACCACAAGTATAAATTGCGTGATACTAAGCCAAACAGACAAAGAAGGCTCCAGGTGCGATCCTTGATCTGTGTTGAGTTAGCTGATCTAAACTGGGGCAACAGTGAGAAGCTGCAATTGGCCTCAGTGTCCCTGGAGCCAGTGAAGGATTCTGTCAATATGAAAAGAAATTAAAGCAGAATAGCAACATGTGGGCGTAAGGAGCAGATGGAATAAATAAATGTCTATTTGTTGCAGTATCCTTAATGAAAAAAATCTCCAAAGATATGGATATCAAATACGTTGGTGTTGGTGGACTCCTTGATCGACAGAAGCTATTCTATTTAATTCTGCTACATCTTTTTTTATATCATTTAATTTTAATTATGTTAAATAGCCAGGCATGCTTGATAGAATAAGATCTATCCTTGGAGACCCAATCAGGACCAGCCACAGATGGTAGCTCAGGTTCTCTTGTAGTGGGGGGTAGTCATTAATTCTAAGGGACTATTAATGTGGATTGCTTTGTGATTACTGCATCAATAATGTCCTGTTCAACTTTGTAGCTTCTCTGAATAAAAGAGATATTTTCCCATTATCTCCCAAGGCAGCAGAATTGCGTCAGTAACACATGTTACTAAGGAATAACACAGATTGACATCAACCAACATTCTTTCTGGCCCAACCATCAATTTGGAATTAGTGGCTACTTAAAACAATAATATTTCTAATAGGTTGCAGGAAAATGTGTGCACAGCAAACAAACTAATATTTTCAGTACAACATCCCATGAGGGCCCTTGTTTCTTTTGCAAGATTCCAGTACTTTCTCTACATTAATGAGCTGTTATTGCTGACAAAATGAAATCCTGGCCATTGACTTAGCTGGAGCAAGTTTCCAAAAGATTTTACTTTTAACAATAAAGCTTGCTCACTCACAACAATAAAATGTCAGTTACTTTATTGGCTTTTCATGGAGAAGACCAGTAAAGTCCAATTGTGCAGGATGGTTTGACCACAGGATTATGCCCTGATCTCTGAGATTTGAAGAGGAACTGCTGAGTGGAGCAAAGGCACTTCTGGGTCAGAGGGAAGAAACTGGCAAATGAGTGGCTAGATCATTAGAGTTGGAGGCCTGGGAATGGGTTGTACGTCAACACCATTCAATGAAAGGGAGAAAATAATGACAACAACTGGTATTTATATAGAGCCTTTAATAAGAGTAAAACATCCCATAGTGCTTCACAGGAGCACTATCAAATAAAATTAGACACTGAGTCACATAAAAAGATATTCGGGCAGAAAACCAAAAACTTGATCAAAGAGGTAGGTTTTAAGGTGTGTCTTAAAAGAGAAATGAGAGGTCAAGTGGCAGAGAGGTTTAGGGAGAGAATTCCAGAGCTTAGGGCCCAGGAGCTTTAGGCACAGTCGCCACTGGTAGACTGATTAAAATCAGGAATGCACAAGAGGCCAGAATTGGAGGAGATAGGGAGGGGCAAGACCAGGGGGGAGAATTTGAAAGCAAGGATGAGAATTTTAAAATCAAGGTGTTACTTAATCAGGAGCCTATATTGATCAGCGAGCAGAGGTGAATGGGTGAATGGGACAGCAAAGTTTTGGATGACTTCAAGTTTACAGAGTGTGGAAGATGGGAAGCCTGCCAGGAGTGCATTGGAATAGTCTAGATAACAAAGAGCTGGATGAGAATTTCAGCAGGAGATGAGCTGAGGCAGGGGCAGTATTGCGTGATGTTAGGAAAGTGGAAATAAGTCTTAGTGATGGCTAGGAAATGTGGTCGGAAGCTTATCTCAGGATCAAATATGAAATCAAGGTTGCACACAGTTTGGCTCAGCCTCAGGCAGCTGCCAAGGAGAAGGATGGAATCAGTGGCTAGGGAACAGAGATTGTGGCAGAGACAGAAGACAATGACTTCAATCTTCCTAGTATTTATTTGGAGAAAATTTCTACTCATCTGGTACTGGATGTCGACCAGTCTGACAGATTAGTAACAGTGGAGGGGCCAAGAGAGGTTTTGGTGAAGTAGAGCTGGACATCATCAGTATACATGTGGAAACTGATGCTGTATTTTCAGATGATGTCGTCATGTAGATAAGAAATAGGAGAGAGCTAAGGATAGATCCTTGGGAGACGTCAGAGTAATGGTGAAGGTGATTCTCTGGCTACAACTGGATAGTTAAAAATGGAAATATACGAGTGTAGACCCACCTAGTTGGACAACAAACAATAAGGTCTCTAAAAATGTTTTAAAATATGTCAAACTAAATGTATTTACTATTCATCAGCATACATCATCTCACTTATCTTAACAAAATTGCCTATATGAGGCATCTGATTGAGCAGTTACTAAGTTTGATGAAATAACTAAGCTTCAGTCCAGTTTCAGCAAACACCTGAACTTGAATTTGCTGCAGACACAGGCTCAAAGACAATATATAAAGGATATGACCATCAACTTTGATAGTGTTATGACCAGGTGAGAAAGAGGTCTAGGGTTCCCTTTCAGCCTTCACGTGGTCTTATTGTAACAGGATTTAATTTTAAACACATCATGTTTTTAGCTCCCCCTTGGTGAATCCTTATTCACCGCTTTCCAATTATAAGGCAAAGAAACCAGCACACACAAGTTTTCTTAGGTTTAAAGAAGAGAGATTGAAATTTATTAAACTTAAACTTAAACTCTAATTAAGTTAACGCCTACGGATACACGGCGCACCCATGCTAGCAGGCATATGCGATACACACATGCAGATAGGGACAGAAAGAGCAGAAGAAAAATAAAGTGGAAAAGTTTGAGGCAATCTCTGAAGAGGGTTTTTTGTTACTGTGCTTCGAGATCGCTGTAGTCCTTGATTATAGATAGATCTTGCTTTTCATTGGGGCCCAGTATTCTTCATAAACCATGTTCACTGTAGGAGACTTTTCTCTCTTGGGTTTCATGTGTCTTCAGTGGGTTTTGGAGTTCTGTGAGACAGAGATGGGAGCAGATAGGCGAGGCTGTGGTGAGCCAGCCAGGACAGGTCTTTTCAATCCAGGTTCAAACAGTTTTCTGCCCAAACTGTGTGTACAAATTCAAAAACCTCAAGTTTCCCAGCAGGTTAGTCATGTGCCTAACTGGTTTGACCATGTCTGTTTGTGTATTCGGCCATCTTAGCAGTCAACCTGGAATGTGAGCTCCCCCACCTTCAACGTCTGGTGATCAAAAGTCCATTGTGGGCTGAATGTCAGGGATGGCTGCCTAGTTAATATGCAAATGTCTTTTCCAGCCATGGCTCATCTGTTTAACAAGTCTTTTTCACTCCAGTAACAGTTTAAAATCAATGTTCATGATAAAATTAATGTGCCTCATTCTTGGCAGGTGGCGGCTTAGCATGACAATAGGTTGTGACCTTGATCTACATATTTTATCCAATTACATTCACCTTTTCTCAAGATGTTCATTCCTAATGTAATATAATCACTTTAAAACCTCAAATTTCATAACAGGATTGTGTCATGCAGGCCCCCACCTGCCAAGACTGAGGCACAGATTATTTTGCCACATGAACATTAAAACTTAAAATTGTGGCTGGGAAGAAAAGAGGGCCTATCATAAGGAAGTGCCAAGACCCTGACTGGAAAGACATTTGCATGCTCGCAGACAGTGTTGGAACAAAGGATCCAGACCCTGCTTCTTCAATACATGATTTGAGACCATGGTCAGACCAGTTTAATCACATGACTAACTGGCTGTTTAAATTTGAACTTGCTGAGAGAATGAAACTCAGAAAGCTGGACTGGACTGAAAACACCTCTCTCCTGTCTGCTCCCATCTCTTTCTCATGGAACTGAAGACCCATTGAAGACACATGAACCCCAGGAGAGTAAAGTCTCCTACAGTGAACAAGGTTTAAGAAGAATACTGGGCTACAACGAAAAGCAAAACTACTTACAAAAGGACTACAGTGAGCTCAAAACACAGTAAAGAAGAAATTCTGCTGATATTGCCTCAAACTTCTCCATTTTATTTTTCTTCTGCTCTTTTCTGTCCCTATTTGCATGTACGTATCGCATATGCATACTGGCGTGGGGCACAGAGTATATCAGTAGGCATTAACCAAATTAGAGTTTAAGTTTAAGTTTTAATAAATTTCACTTTTGTTCTTTAAACCTAAGAAAGCCTGTTTCTTTGTCTTATAATTGGAAAGTGGGGAACAAGGATTCACCAAGGGAGAGCTCAAAACACAGTGTGTTCAAAAATAAAACCCTGTTACAATAAGACCAAGTGAAGACAGTAAAAGACCCCAAGACACCTTTCTCACCTGGTCGTAACAAAAATTTGGGTGCTAGTGTCCGGGATTTTACCCACAGACAAATGAGAGAAATTGGAAGTGGGAAGCCAAATTGTTCCCAATCAAAAAAGAGCAAGATTAATACAGGTTTTCTTGTGGTGTGTGTGATTGAATACTAACATATCTGCAACTGAAGCTAGCAGCTCTCCAAGCCAGGGTGAAGTATCTTGAGATAAGTTAAAAGCGCTGTCCATGGAGGAGTTCAGAAAAATGGCTGAGCAGTGTGAGATCACTGTATGTGGCAAGGCGAGGAAGTCTGTACTTCTAAGGCTAGTGGCCCGCCATTTTTCCCTTGAATCAGAAGAAGCAGAGACAGTGTTAGAAGCAGACCCAGAGAGGGTACTGCTAGCAAAGATACAATTGGAACAAAGGAAACTTGAATTAGAAGACAGGGAAAGAGAGAGAGAGAGAGACATGAGAAGGAGAGAGAGACATGAGAAGGAGAGAGAGCCTTCCAAAAGGAACATGAAGAAAATGAAAGGCAGGAGAGAGAGAGAGAGAAAGACAGGAGAAGGAATGAGAGAGAGACAGAGAAAGAATATTCAAGAAAGAATCCCAAGAGGGAGAGCAGAAGTGGCTTGAATTAACTAGGGGATGACAGAGTAACTCCAATGAAAGCATGGCCAATATGGAGGAGCATAATTCAGGGCTGGGTACAGAATTGCTAAAACTCACTCGATTAATTCCAAAATTCAATGAGGAAGATGTGGAAGAATTTTTGTGTCTTTTGAGAAACTGGCAAGGCAGCTAAAATGGCCAGTTGAGACCTGGTCCCTTTTAATACAAAGAAAACTAATGGAAAAAGCCCATGAGGTTTATTCCTTGTTGCCAGATGACAGTTCACCAAATTATGAACTGACCAAAAATGCTATCCTCGGGGCATATGAATTAGTACCCGAAGCATATTGCCAAAAGTTTAGAACCCTCAAAAAGCAAGCCAATCAAACTTATCTGAAGTTTGAAAGAAGTAAGCAACTGGCTTTTGACCAATGGTTGAGGGCTTTAAAAATACAACTCAGCTATGAGACTCTCAGAGAAGTAATTCTGTTAGAGGAATTTAAAAACTCTCTCCATTCTCAATAAAGACCCATGTAGAGGAGCAGCGGGTTCAGGGAGCCAGGCAAGCGGCCGTTCGGGCCTATGAGTTTGCTTTAATTTATAAGTCGGTTTCCCAGGGGAGAACCTTTCCTAATCACTCCCACAAATCCGAAAAGGACAAAGGGTGGGAAGGTGATAGGAGCCCATACAGTTCTGGGAGAGAAAGGAAAGCAGGAGACACAGGGTGCCCTCTTCCAGCCAAAAAGGAAGGTGCTGTGAGCAAGAGTGAGACCCGGTGACCTGTTTGCTTCCATTGTAATAAAGCAGAGCATTAAAACCTGACTGCTGGAAACTAAAGGGGAACCGGTAGGGTTAATCAGGGCACACCTGCTCAGTGAAGATGGGACCCTGATGCAAAGCACAGCAGAACAAGCTGTGGCTTTAACTGCAGTAAGAGTACAACCCAGGAAGCTTACCACGGCCAGTGCAGGAAAAGTTAATAGAGTTCCTGAAGGTTATCAGGGTTTTATGTTTGAAGGGAAAGTAACCCCATAGCCCTTAAGTCCATAGTGATTCTCAGGGACACAGGGGCCACTAGATCCCTTTTACTGGGAAAAGGCCTGACTTTTCCCCCAGAGAGTGCAGTGAACACCAAAATGGTGGTGAATGGCATTGGAGGGCAGTGTATGCCTGTACCTGTACACCGGGTACACCTGGAGTGCAACCTAGTTTTGGGACCAGTGGCCATAGGGATTGTCCCTAGTTTGCTCCTAGGCAATGATCTGGTGGGGGTGTAGGTGGTCGCTCCCCCCCAACAGAGAAGGAAAGACCGCTGGACGTCAGAGTGACAGGGTAGTGGCAGGAGACGGTCCCTGCAGTGTCCTGAATGTGTAGTGGATCAAGCCAGCTCCTCCAGAGGAGACTGCATTGGCACTGCAGGCAGATGACCATGAGGTCTGCCTGTCCAAGACTTTCTTTGGAAAGTTAGGAGACCCAGGAAATGAATTAAATGGATTTTCCTGAGCTGAGGCTCAGTGAGCTAACCCAGTATTGCAAGAGTTAGCATAGACTGCCCAATCTGAAAGTGAAGCAGAGGGAGTCCCTGATTGCTACTATTTAAAGAATGAGGGACTGATGAGGAAATGGAGTTCTCCTCACAGACCTGAGGACAAAGAGTGGACAGTAGTTCACCAGCTGGTGGTGCCGCAGAGGTACCCGGGAGAAATATTAAGAGATTACAGTGATTGTACATGCCGGTATACGAAAGACCAAAGCCTGCATAAGACAGCAGTTTGACTGGCCAAAACTCCACAAAGATGTGTTGGAATACTGCAGGAGTTGCCACATGTGCCAGGTTGAGGGGAAACCCCCACCTACAGTGAAACCTGCACCCCTAAGTCCTGTACCGGTGTTAGGAGGACCCCCCGGCAGACGGCTGGTGAACTGTAAGGGACCCCACGAGAACAAAAGGGGACAGCAGGCACACGGCTGGCAAAAATTTAGACAGAGAAGGGGAAAAAGTGACCAAGAGCACAGGCTAAAGGAAGTCTGGGAGGAATCCTGGATGAAAACCCCTACTGTCTGGTCAGCCCACCCCGAAAAATGCCAAATGTTAGACCCCATATCCTCCTATGTAAATGTAGACTCTGGAAGCACCCAACCAGATTTACTAATAGCATTTACAGGAACCTGCAGAGATAAAAGGAGACCTCTAGGTGGCACAGAAACTGTGAGGGTGATGCCTCACCTAGGCGAAGTGTCACAGGAGAGTGCAGTCAAGTCTGCGCCAATACCTACAGGTAGGAGTGTCGCAGCCAACAAAGGGGAGATTAACAAAGAATTCTCCCCCAGTCAGAGGAAAAGGGAAGCACCCATGCCCTGAAGTCAAAAGTCTTTGCATGACTCAGAGAGTTCAGGATAGACCTGCCCACCACTAACTCTCCTGAAAAAAAGGGGAAGTTAAAGCAGCACTGGCACCCAGAAAATACCATTTTTAGTAAGCTTTAAGATTGATGAATGAATGGAAATGAATGAGAGAAATGCATGGTTTTTCATTCTGTATCTTATATTTCTCTCAAACCGTGTTATGAAGTGTACCATTGTTTTTCAAATCACATTTCATTCCCCTGGGTGTGGAGGTGTCATGCAGGCCCCCACCTGCCAAGACCGAGGTACACATGATTTCACCACATGAACATTAAAACGTATAATTGTGGCTGGGAAGAGGGCCTATCACAAGGAATTGCCAATCCCCTGACTTGAAAGACATTTGCATGCTAGCATACAGTGTTGGAACAACAGTCCCTGCTTCTTCAATGCACAGAAGACCTGGTCAGGCCAGTTTAGTCTCATGACTACTAAAAAAAGCAAAATATTGCAGATTTTGGAGATCTGAAACAAAAACAAGAAATACTCAACAGGTCCAGTGGCATCTGTGGAGAGAGAAGCAGAGTTAATGTTTCAGGTCAGTGACCCTTCATCAAAACTGGCAAAGGTTAGAAAAGTAATAGTCTTTAAACAAATAAAGCCGGGGTGGGGCAAGAGATAACAAAAGGCAAGGTGTTGATAGGACAGGGTCACAGAGAATAAGTGACCAGAAGGTCATGGAGCAGAGGCAAACGGTATGTTAATGGTGTGCTGAAAAACAAAGCGTTAGTACAGAGAGCGTGTTAATGCATAGAAAAATGAACAGCCCTGGCCCAAAGCACAAACATGTAAAAAACAGTGGGCAGGCACCTGGTAAGAAAAATGAACGATGAAACAAATTAAAATAAAATAAAAAGAAACCAGAAAAAATAAAAAAATAACTGAAAATAATAAGGGGGGGGAGGGCAGTCATGCTCTGAAATTATTGCACTCGATGTTCAGTCCGGCAGGCTGTAGCGTGCCTAATCGGTAAATGAGATGCTGTTCCTCAAGCTTGCGATGATATTCACTGGAACACTGCAGCAATCCCAGGACAGAGATGTGAGCATGAGAGCAGGGGGGTGGGTATTGAAATGGCAAGCAACCGGAAGCTCGGGGTCATGCTTTCAGATTGAGCGGAGATGTTCCACAAAGCGGTCATCCAATCAGCATTTGGTCTCCCCAATGTAGAGGAGACCGCATTGTGAGCAGTGAATACAGTATACTACATTGAAAGAAGTACAAGTAAATCGCTGCTTCACCTGAAAGGAGTGTTTGCAGCCTTGGATAGTAAGGAGACAGGAGGTAAAAGTGCAGGCATTACACCTCCTGCGATTGCATGGGAAGGTGCCGTGGGAAGGGGACGAAGTGTTGGGTGTAATGGAGGAGTGGACCAGGGTGTCACAGACGGAATGATCCCTTCGGAATGCTGACAGGGGAGGGGAGGGGAAGATGCAATTGGTAGTAGCATCATGCTGGAGGTGGTGGAAATGGCGGAGGATGATCCTTTGGATATGGAGGCTGGTGGGGTGGAAATGAGGACAAGGAGGGTTCTAGGAGGGAGGGGAAGGGGTGAGGGTAGAAGTGTGGGAAATGTGCCGGACACGGTTGAGGGTCCTGTCAACCACAGTAGGGGGGAATCCTTGGTTGTGGAAAAAGGAAGAGATATCAGAAGCGCTGTCATGGAAGGTAGCATCATCACAGCAGATGCGTCGGAGATGGAGAAACTGGGAGAATGGAATGGAGCCCTTACAGGAGGCAGGGTGTGAAGAAGTGTAGTCGAGGTAGCTGTGGGAGTCGGTGGGCTTATAATGGATATTAGTAGACAGCCTATCCCCAGAGATGGAGACAGAGATGTCGAGGAAGGGAAGGGAAGTGTTGGAGATGGACCATGTAAATGTGAGAGAAGGATGGAAATTGGAAGCAAAGTTGATAAAGTTTTCCAGTTCGGGGCAGGAATAGGAAACGGCACCGATACAGTCATCAATGTACCGTGCCTGCCCTCTGTTTTTTCATGTTTGTGCTTTGGGCCAGAGCTGTCATTTTTCTGTTCATTAACACCCTCTTTGCACTAATGCTTTGTCTTTCAACACACCATTAACATACCATTTGCCTTTGCTCCATGACCTTCTGGTCAGTTATTCTCTATGACCTTGTCCTATCAAAACCTTGCCTTCTGTTATCTCTTGCCCCACCCCCACTTTATTTTCATAAAACCTATTACATTTCTAACCTTTGCCAGTTCTGATGAAGGGTCACTGACCTGAAGCGTTAACTCTGCTTCTCTCTCCACAAATGCTGCTGGATCTATTGAGTATTTCCAGCATTTCTTGTTTTTGTTTCAGATTTCCAGCATCTGCATTATTTTGCTTTTATTTTAGTGCTTAATTCATTGCCACTTCTCTTCCAGTAATGCCTACCTTGAAGAAGTTCTGCTTTTCTCTCCAACGGGATTTTCGTTTATCTCTTTTACCTTGTTCACCTTCATTGCTTTCTATTTCCCTCCTAGTGTTTGATAAAGTGTCTACTAAAACTTGTTTTCACAGCCACAGCTCCTTCCTCAGTGACTGTCTCTGGCTCCGACTTATTCCATGTGGATTCCAACTGAAATTTCATCCTTCATGCTTTGAATTCACCCAGGATTATAGGTATCTCCGAGAAATACAACGTTCCTCGGACTGCTATGGTCGCCACATCCTGAGATCCACACTCAGTGCCATGCGCCACCACATGTACACACTGGACCTCTCTTTCCAAATGCACCGCCTCACTTTATCTCACAGCTGTTCTACTCCACAGTTTCATTTCATCCTTCGACTTATTCAACGCATTAACAAAAAACTTATTTTCTTCCTTTCAGGTGTTAAGGAACACAAGCTCCAGCAGCTGATGGGGACTAATGCCCCTTCTTCCCCTTCACTTCCCCCTGACCCCATCCCTTCTGATCTGACCCCTTGCCGTGTATTCACTATACCCTCTGACCTTCCCCTCTCTGATGCTGAACGTTCTGTACTCAGCAAAGGACTCAGTTTTATCCCCTTACGCCCCCACCTCAATGAATTTCATGGTCAGCATGATGATGAGCTCTTCTTCCGTCGCCTTTGCCTCCGGGCTCACTTCTTTGACCAAGAATCCTCCCCCTGACCAGCAGACCCATTCACCTGCCTCCAGCATTCTCCCTCCACCTGGGCCCCTTCTTCTGGGCGATTACCCACTCTTGATCTCTTCATTGAAAACTGTTGACGAGACATCAGCTGTCTCAGTTTCACCGCCCCCCTCACTCACTCTAACCTGTCTCCCTCTGAACTTGCTGCACTCCGTTCTCTCAGGTCGAACCCCGACATTGTCATCAAACCTGCAGACAAGGGTGGTGCTATTGTTGTCTGAAGTACCGACCTCTACCTTGCAGAGGCTCAGCACCAACTATCAGACACTTCTTCCTACCTTCCCCTGGACCATGACCCCACCACCAAACATCAAGCTACTGTCCATAGGACTGTCACTGACCTCATCTCCTCTGGGGATCTTCCCTCTACAGCTTCCAACCTCATGTTCCCACAACCCCGGACAGCCCGTTCCTACCTCCTTCCCAAAATCCACAAACAGGACTGTCCTGGCAGACCCATTGTGTCAGCCTGCTCCTGCCCCATTGAACTTATTTCTTCCTATATTGACTCCATCTTTTCTCCCCTGGTCCAGTGTCTTCCCACCTACATCCGTGACTCTATTGATGCCCTCTATCATTTTGACAATTTCCAGTTTCCTGGCCCCATCCGCCTCCTCTTCACTATGGACGTCCAATCTCTCTACACCTCCATCCCCCACCAGGATGGTTTGAGGGCTCATCACTTCTTCCTTGAACAGAGGCCCAACCAGTCCCCATCCACCATCATCCTCCTCCACTTGGCAGAATTTGTTCTCACAGTGAACAACTTCTCCTTCAACTTCCCTCACTTCCTTTAAGTAAAAGGTGTTGCTATGGGTCCCCACATGGGTCCTAGTTATGCCTGTCTTTTTGTGGGATATGCTGAACATTCTTTGTTCTGTTCCTGCTCAGGCCCCATCCCCCAACTCTTTTTCCGGTACATTGATGACTGTATCGGTGCCGTTTCCTGCTCCTGCCCCGAACTGGAAAACTTTATCAACATTGCTTCCAATTTCCACCCTTCTCTCACATTTACATGGTCCATCTCAGACACTGCCCTTCCCTTCCTCGACTTCTCTGTCTCCATCTCTGGGTATAGGCTGTCTCCTAATATTCATTATTAGCCCACCGACTCCCACAGCTACCTCAACTACATTTCTTCACATCTTGTAAGGAAACTATTCCTTTCTCCAGTTTCTCCATCTCCAATGCATCTACTCTGATGATGCTACCTTCCATGACAGCACTTCCGATATGTCTTCTTTTTTCCTCGAGGATTCCCCCCACTGTGGTTGACAGGGCCCTCAACTGTGTCCGGCACAGTTCCCGCACCTCTACCCTCACCTCTTCCGCTCCCTCCCAGAACCGCGACAGGGTTCCCCTTGTCCTCACTTGCAACCCCACCAGCCTCCATATCCAAAGGATCATCTTCCGCCATTTCCACCACCTCCAGCGTGATGCCACTACTAAATGCATCTTCCCCACCCCTCCCCTGTCAGCATTCCAAAGGGATCGTTCTGTCCGTGACACCCTGGTCCACTCCTCCATTACCATCAACACCTCGTCTCCTTCCCCTGCAATCACAGGAGATATAATACCTGCACTTTTGCCTCCTCTGTCCTCACATGGGCGGCACAGTGGCGCAGTGGTTAGCACCGCAGCCTCACAGCTCCAGCGACCCGGGTTCAATTCTGGGTACTGCCTGTGTGGAGTTTGCAAGTTCTCCCTGTGTCTGCGTGGGTTTTCTCCGGGTGCTCCGGTTTCCTCCCACAAGCCAAAAGACTTGCAGGTCGGTAGGTAAATTGGCCATTATAAATTGCCCCTAGTATAGGTAGGTGGTAGGGAAATATAGGGACAGGTGGGGATGTGGTTGGAATATGGGATTAGTGTAGGATTAGTATAAATGGGTGGTTGATGGTCGGCACAGACTCGGTGGGCCGAAGGGCCTGTTTCAGTGCTGTATCTCTAAACTAAACATAAACTATCCAAGGCCCCAAACACTCCTTTCAGGTGAATCAGCGATTTACTTGTACTCCTTTCAATTTAGTATATTGTATTCGCTGCTCACAATGTGGTCTCCTCTACACTGGGGAGACCAAACACAGATTGGGTGACCACATTGTGGAACACCTCCGCTCAGTCTGAAAGCATGACCCCGAGCTTCCTGGCGCTTGCCATTTCAACACACACCCCTGCTCTCATGCTCACATCTCTGTCCTGGGATTGCTTCAGTGTTCCAATGATCATCAACGCAAGCTCAAGGAACAGCATCTCATTTACCAATTAGGCACACTACAGCCTGCTGGACTGAACATTGAGTTCAATAATTTCAGAGCATGACAGCCCCCTCCCCTTTTTGTTTTCAGTTATTTAAAATTTTTTTTTTTTTTAGTTTGTTTCATGATTCATTTTTCTTACCAGGTGCCTGCCCTCTGTTTTTTCATGTTTGTGCTTTGGGCCAGAGCTGTCATTTTTCTGTTCATTAACATCCTCTCTGCACTAACGCTTTGTCTTTCAACACATCATTAACATACCGTTTGCCTTTGCTCCATGACCTTCTGGTCAGTTATTCTCTCTGACCCTGTCCTATCAACACCTTCCCTTTAGTTATCTCTTGCCCCACCCCGGCTTTATTTGCTTAAAACCTATTACATTTCTAACCTTTGCCAGTTCTGATGCAGGGTCACTGACCTGAAGCGCTAATTCTGCTTCTATCTCCACAGATGCTGCCAGATCTGCTATTTCCAGCATTTGTTTTTGTAGTCACACGACTAACTGGCTGTTTGAATTTGAACTTGCTGCAAGAAACTCAGAAAGCTCTTTGCTCCTGGACTGAAAACGCTCAGGATTCCTGGACTCTCTGTCTGCTCCCATCTCTTTCTCATGGAACTGAAGACCCATTGAAGACACATGAACCCCCGAGTGAGAAAAGTCTCCTGCAGTGAACAAGGTTTAAGAAGAATACTGGGCTACAACGAAAAGCAAGACCACTTATAAAAGGACTACAGTGAGCTCAAAACACAGTAAAGAAGAAACTCTTCAGATATTGCCTCAAACTTCTCCATTTTATTTTTCTTCTGCTCTTTTCTGTCCCTATTTGCATGTGCATATCGCGTCTGCATGCTAGTGTGGGGTGTGGCGTGTATCCGTGGACATTAACTGAATTAGAATTTAAGTTTAAATAAATTTCACTTTTGTTCTTGAAACCTAAGAAAGCCTGTTTATTTGCCTTATAATTGGAAAGTGGTGAACAAGGATTCACCAAAGGGGAGCTCAAAACACAGTGTGTTTAAAAATTAAACTCTGTTACAATAAGACCAGGTGAAGACAGCAAAAGACCCCTAAGCACCTTTCTCACCTGGTCGTAACAATTGTCAGAATGCAATCTACATTTAAAATGTCAGATTTTGTAAACAGAAAAAATGTACAATATTCTCTCAATATTTTAGGAAACTAATAATTTGTTAAATACAAAGAAACTACAAATGCTGTATATCTGAAATGAAGAAGTGCTGGAAATATATAGCAGGCTCAACAGCATCTTGAGTGTGAAACCTTCAGTCTGATGAAGGATCCCCACCTGAATTGTAACCCCACCTTTTCTCTCTATAGCTGCACACAGACCTACAGTAGTTTTTCTGTGCAAGAAGCTCTTAAATCCAGATTCCATTAACCCGCAAGAGCTCTTCCCAAGGTCTAAACAATGGAAGATGTGTGCTCTCATTTTGACAAAGTGCGTAGCACTTCAATCATACCATTATTCCATTCAGAAGGTAAATAAATTGGTATTATTATGTAAGACCACATGAAATAGAAGTGCAAAATGATGAACTCTACATGCCAATTCCTTTAGTTTATTTGCAGTTCTCACACAAACTGGTTATGTGGAATGCTTCTGTATGGCAACTAGTCAGATATACAACAAGGCTTCACTTATCCAAATAGCAACTATTTTGTTTCTTTTTACCCTTTGTTGATTGCACTGTTCAGTGTGGGCAGCAGTGGTGCGGTGCTTAGCACCGCAGCCTCACAGCTCCAGCAGCCTGGGTTTGGTTCTGGGCACTGCCAGTGCAGTTTGCAGGTTTTCCCTGTGACTGTGTGGGTTTCTGCCGGGTGCTCCAGTTTCCTCCCACAGCCAAAGACTTGCAGGTTGATAGGTAAATTGGCCATTGTAAATTGCCCCTAGTGTAGGTAGGTGGTAGAAGAATTGTGGGGACGTGGTAGGGAATATGGGATTAATGTAGGATTAGTATAAATTGGTGGTTGCTGGTTGGCACAGACTTGGTGGGCTGAAGGGCCTGTTTCAGTGCTGTATCTCGCTATGACTCTAAATTTCCTTATTCTTCATAAGAATACTTGACTGTATTGTAAGCTGAAAACAACTTGAGATGTAGTTTAGGAATTCTATGTGTAAATTGAAAGGTACAATAACATACTCAATCTAGAAGTACAATTTCAAAGAAAAAAGTTTAAGGAAGTGCAGAAAAATAACTGAATTTGTAATTTCAACTCCAGAAACAGTTTTTATTTTCATAATCTTTATTTGGAAAAAATAAATACCTGAGGGGTATATCAAATACTGTCTTACTTTTAGGAGTAGAAAAATCTGTACAATAATTACAATATTTTACACATTTACAAATTTTATACAATTATGCACATAACTCCATGTGGAAAAATTTACATATCTCAGTCTTCTGCTACCAGTTACTGCAATTGAGAACACAGTGGATACAAAATAGTATCTCATTTACATCTAGGACTTGCAACACTGCATTCTCTGCTTCTGGATGGCTCTTTAATTACATTAAAAATTATTTAGATACATCAGATCTGGGCATCTGACTGACTTAAAAATCTTAGTGTATGTCATTGACGTTTTTCATCAAATTCCATGATCGGGTAACCACATTTCAATATGCATCTCCAATTATTTTAAGAGGAATTGAAGTAGAGAAATTTCAGAGTAGCAATGTGCAGAGAGCAGCTTCAACACCTAAGTGGGAATCCTCCAATTGCACAGTCATCATAAGAGAAGGGAACCTGGGAAATAATGAATTACACATTAGCAACAATTCCAGTGACAAACATTTTCATGTCATTACCTCAGATTATACTAATGATCTAATTAAGGTCATTGTTTTATTCTATAGAGCATGTTTATTTAGAAGTGTACAATATCAATTATTTCAAGTCTTGCCTTTAAACACTTTAGTGGATAGATAAGTTTTTTTTCCAGCTCACTCACCTCCCAGTCAGAAGATTCAGAATCCCACACCTGTTCTTCTTCCCACATTATGCGTAGGGATGGATCTGTCACATTAATGAGCTCCGTCTGTATTCTGGAATTATCTCTTCCCAAGGTCAGGTGGTATGGTGTACAGCCATTGTACATCAGCACATTGGGGTCTGCTCCACACCGCACCAATAGTGACACCATTTCAGCATCCTGCTCCTCCACTGCAAAATGGAGGGCTGTCCGACCACTTGATGGCTCCTGTGGAGAAAAACACACCTTACAGTTAGTACTTGCCATGCAAGAGAAAACCAAAAAGTTATTGCTTAATATACCAACAATTGAGATAATTATCAATTAGGAAGTAAACAATTAATATACCTGAGCATTAATGTCAGCTCCCAGCTGAATTAAATCTTTCACCATTTTGTGAAGTCTGTTTTTGACTGCCAAGTGCAAACATGTAAGGCCTGAAATGGAAAGTGGAAAAGTCTCAAATATGTGCAACTAACCAATATTCATTGTCAAATATGTTAAACCTCATTAAATTTCTTGCCTTTAAAGTTTTAAGTTGTATACTTATTACCAAAAACAAGAACCTTCCAAAACAATTAGCTGGTCACAAAATAGTGTAGCTACAGCTATTGACTTTTTTTTTTAATCCATTATATTTTATACTAAATTTACATTTTGACAATGCAGAAACTGGAAAATTATAATTCCTATTTGATCCATAAATATAGTGAAGAATTGTACCATTGTAGTTCTTGCTGTCCAAAAGGTTTCGGATATCGTGCCTTGTGCAGAAATCGCTGATGGTCTTCACGCACGAGAACAAATTCATCTCACAAGCAATGTGCAGAGGTGAGTTTCCATGAATGTCCCTCAGTCCCAGATCTCCTGCAGCCCAAAGCAAAGAATACAGCATCTCAGGCTGCTGCGTGATCACTGCCAGATGCATGGGAGTCTAAACAAAACAGGACAAAGAATTCTGGTGAGAATACTGCAGGGAAAACCATAGAAATGCATAGAACTGAGGAAAATTGAGATATGCAGCAGTTATTTGTGCCCCACTCATCAGTTATTGCATTTATTAATATGCTAGGGGTTTTCCAAATCAAACAGGAACCACTCCATTTAGCTGCTTCTGGCGGAATATATTCTCAGAACCTTACAATCAACCAAGTGTAGTCCCCAATTTATTAAATTAAATTTAAAATAATGCCAGTACTGTGCACAAAACGCCAACTAATATTAGTACAAAATACCATAAACCTGAACCTGTAGTGAATCAGCTGCAAATATTTACCTGTTTCAGGTTATTCTGGTGGTGAAGGTACTGATCCCCGTCTTGGGTGTTGTTGAGGATTTGGAACACAATATCACTGGCCGTGTGGATGATCGCCAAATGTAGAAATCTGAAAGAAGGGAATTGCCATGTTAAAACTTGCTGCATCGGGGGAAACTCTACACAGCAGCTCAGCGCCAAACATGGAACTCTCCAGGATTGCGCAAGCTCGGGTTTTTTGGGTACTTTCCACCCTGTTAAATATTTATCAGACAAGCGCTGGCTGGCTACCTGCCAGGGACTTTCCAGCCTCAAACAGGAACTGCACCGCCCAGCACCACTACTGCGAGAACATCGTGTTCTCAAAAACTTTTTCAACAGACCAATCCTCACACAGTGATTCATTTATATAACACTTCGCTCAGCTATTTTCATTTTAAAAAATCAATAGAATAAAACGCCATCGCAAAGTATTAATTTTCCACTTGGTTTTGCACTGTGGATCTTTAGTACTTGTTGGCGTTTAGAGACCTTCAGCGCTTGGTAAAGTGTTATTTTATAAGAACTGGTTACTTTTTCCAGCTATCTTAACCTGCACTTTCTCCCACGCAAGATTTTGGGGACAATATGCATTTAAAAAAAATTTATTTAGAGGTACAGCACTGAAACAGGCCCTTCGGCCCACCAAGTCTGTGCCGACCAACCACCATTTATACTAATCCTACATTAACCCCATATTCTCTACCACATCCCCACCATTCTCCTACCACCGACCTACACTAGGGGCAATTTACAATGGCCAATTTATCGATCACCCTGCAAGTCTTTGGCTGTGGGAGGAAACCAGAGCACCCGGCGAAAACCCACTTTACTTTTTTTTTGACAAGTACGTTATTCTAAAGGAAAATCTCCCAACTACTTACGTATCTCCATCCTCCGAGACGAAGTCTTTCCAACTCTGAGCTGCCTCCGCCTTGTCGGCCAGGCTCAGCTCCCGAATCTCCTGCAACACCTCCTCGTCCTTCTCATTCATTGAGCCGATGCCGCTGTCACAACGATCCTCCCAGAGCGCGGTCTGCTGCCCAGATCCAAGCTGCAATGAACCACACGGATAATCCAGTTTCCCTTTACTTTTGCTGTGCCCATCCAAGCTGTTGATGCAGCTGTCAAATGTGATGGGATCGGCCATGACTTCTACACAAGAGGTTATTTCCCCGCGAAAGATAGGCAAAAAAAAAACAAAAAAAATCAATGTGTGAAAGACAATGCCAAATTCTCTCTAAGTAACGAACTCCTCTGCCACGTCTCAGGACTGTGAAGCTGCTCTGCAAGACAAGCTATTTTAAAACCTCCCATTTCGGGGCTTTTTCTGGGCGGGGTTTCTTTGTCTCCGCCTCCAAATCTAGTCACGCACAGTGTGCTTTTGGCTGGGAAATTCCAGAGAGCAATTAATGTGCTCAATTAGAAAGAGAACAAATGTACCGAATGGGGAAAGGAGGGAAAATTCCCTCCAAAGGTCCTCAGTTCAGTAATGCAAAGGACGTCCCAGCAGGAATGACTTGGCTACACGTTAATTAAATGTAAAGGCTAACTCTTAACGACTTATAGCACTAGTATAGTTTATGCACATTATTCTGCATATTAATTCACAAAAGATTTGCAGGGTTTTTTTTCGGTAACATTTTCTGGAGCCCTTGCGGTGAACTGCTGGTGGCGTGGGAGGACATTTCGGAAACTGTGAAAATATTAAAGAAAGTCCCATTCATTGGTGTACTGTGTGCACGGGAACATCCCGGCTCAAAAAGGGGAGAGGGGAGGGGGGGTGGTGGTGATATTCGGCACTCAAGATTATGTATCCTGTTCATCATCCCCAAACCAATACCTTGGAAAGTCTGCATGGGAGGGGGGAATTTAAACGAAGGTGGTTTTGAAACAGGATGACCTTTGATTTTCTAATTAATGACTTCTAGGGCAAGGAAGGTAATACATTAAAAATCAAATGCACAAAGACAATTCATCATCGTTTTGCAAATGCATTCTTTTGTGTTTTGCAATTTGTTAAAGATGCCCAACATTCTCTGAAATTGCATAGGATGCATTAAAATAACTTTTAATTACTCTTCGAAAAGCAAGCTCCTGTGTTTTGCCCACTAAAACCTCCGGTGAAATACATTTAAGCAATTTAGACCATTGACAAGAAACTTATGATTGCAATATTTTACTGTTTCAAAATTTGTTCTCTCACAGAATTGTTACAGTGCAGAAGGAGGCTATTTGGCCCATCGTGTCTGTACTGACTCTCCGAAAGAGCAATTCACCTAGTGCCATTCTCCACATAACCCTGCACGTTCTTCCTTTTCATATAACTGTCTAATTCCCTTTTGAATGCTTCAATGGAACTTGCCTTCACCACAGACTCAGGCAGTGCATTCCAGACCTTCACCACTCGCTGTGTGAAAAAGATTTTCCTCATGTTGCTTTTGCTTCTTTTACCCATTACTTTAAATCCATACCCTCTCGTTCTCGATCCTTTCACAAGTGGGAACACGAGACCTGGGTGTCCTTGTACACCAGTCGCTGAAAGCAAGCATTCAGGTGCAACAAGCAATTAGGAAGGCGAATGGTATGTTGGCCTTCATTGCTAGAGGATTTGAGTACAGGAGCAGGGATGTCTTACTGCAGTTATCCAGGGCCTTGGTGAGACCACATGTGGAGTATTGTGTGCAGTTTTGGTCCCCCTATCTGAGGAAGGATGTTCTTGCCATGGAGGGACTGCAAAGAAGATTTACTAGGCTGGTTCCTGGGATGGCAGGATTAACGTATGAGGAGAAATTGGGTTGACTAGGCCTATATTCACTAGAGTTTAGAAGAATGAGAGGGGATCTCATAGAAACCTATAACATTCTAACAGGACTAAACAGGCTAGATGCAGGGAGGATGTTCCCGTTGGCTGGGAAGTCCAGAACCAGGGGTCACAGTCTCAGATACGGGGTATGCCATTTAGGACTGAGATGAGGAGAAATATCTTCACTCAGAGGGTGGTTAACCTGTGGGATTCTCTACTGCAGAAGGCAATGGAGACCAAATCATTAAATATATTCAAGAAGGATAGATATATTTCTTCATGCCAAAGGGTTTAAAGGACATGGGGAAAAGGCACAAACAGGGTACTGCATTAGACGATCAGCCATGATCTTTTTTGAATGGCGGAGCAGGCCCGAAGGGCGGAATGGCCTACTCCTGCTCCTATTTTCTATGTTTCTATGTTTCTAACAACAGTTTCCCCCTATCTACTATGTCCAGATCTCTCATAATTTTGAATACCTCTATCAAATCACCTCTCAGCTTTCTCTTCCCCAAGGAAAACAGTCCTAACTTTTCCAATCTATCTTCATAACTGAAGTAAAAGCAAAATACTACGGATGCTGGAAATCAGAAATAAAAACAAGAAATGCTGGAACCACTCAGCAGGTCTGGCAGCATCTGTGGAAAGAGAAGCAGAGTTAACGTTTCAGGTCAGTGATCCTTCTTCAGAACTAGCAAATATTAGAAATGTAAAAGGTTATAAGCAAGTAAAGCGGGGGTGGGGCAAGAGATAACAAAAGAAAAGGTGTAAATAGGACAAGGTCACAGAATAGCTGACCAGAAGGTCATGGAGCAAAGGCAAACCATATGTTAATGGTATGTTGAAAGACAAAGCATTAGTACAGATAGGGTGTTAACGGACTGACAGTTGAACAGCCGCAAGTACAAACATGAAAAAAAAAACAGTGGGTAAGCCCTTCATCGGGTCACTGACCCGAAACGTTAACTCTGCTTCTCTTTCCACAGATGCTGCCAGACCTGCTGAGTGGTTCCAGCATTTCTTGTTCATAACTGAAGTTCCAGTCTTTGTTTGTTTATGGTTATTGTCACAATAAGAGATATCACTCTACATTAAAATACAGTTGAAAACCATGCAAAGTTCTTGCCTGGATAGTGTCATGCAGGCCCCCACCTGCCAAGCATGAGGCATATTAATTTTGCCACATGGACATTAAATTTCAAACTGTTGTTGAAGTGAAGAAAGGACTTGCTTTAAAAAAAATTGCCTGATCTTGGCTGCAAGGACATTTGCATATTAACAGACAGTGTTTGGAAGGACAAAGCAGCCATTCCCTGACACATTCAACCCACAATGGACTTTTGATCACCAGGTGTTGAAGGTGGGAGAGCTCGAATTCCAGGTTGACTGCTAAGATGGCCGAACACACAAACGGACAAGGTCAAACCAGTTAGTCACATGACTAACCTGCTGGGCAACCTGAGTTTTTGGAATTTGTACAAACAGTTTGGGCAGAAAGCAGAATGCTCCTGGACTGAGAAGATCTCTCCTGGCTGGCTTGCCACAGCCTCTCCTGTCTGCCTGCTCCCATCTCTTTTTGCAAGCCTCTGAATCCACTGATAATACATGAACCCCAAGAGAGAAAAGTGTCCTACTGCGAACAAGGTTTAAGAAGAATACTGGGCCCCAACGAAAAGATCAAGGACTCTACCGTGAGCTTGAAGAACTGTAACAGCGACTCTTCGATATTGCCTCAAACCTTTCCACTTTATTTTCTTCTGCTGTTTTCTGTCTCTATTTGCGTGTGTGTATCGCGTGTGCATGCTAGCGTGGGCACGTCGTGTATCCATAGGCTTTAACTGAATTTGAGTTTAAGTTTAATAAAATTTCACTTTTCTTCTTTAAACCTGAGAAAACCTGTCGTGCTGGTTTCTTTGCCTGATAATTGGAAAGTGGTGAAAAAGGATTCACCAAGGAGCAGCTAAAAACACAATGTATTTAAAATTAAACCCTGTTACTGTAAGCTCAGGTGAAGGCTGAAAGGGAACCCTAGACCTCTTTCTCACCTGGTCATAACAGTAGTAATAGAATATTTTCACAGTAAATATTTGAAATGCATCTCCGAAGGGAAAACCATGAAATTTGCACAGTATATATTCAAAAGTGCATACAAAGGAAAATACAAAACATACTTCTTGAATAGTTAAGGATTTACTAATTTAAAAAGTTTTGTTTAAATAGTTAAACAATTTTATTTCAACATATGTATTGATCTGTGATACCTTTCCAAAATCCTGAATATGTTGCCGCCTTCAAAATTGTGCCCATCTTCCTCACAAGTCCTTATTTGAATCTCTCTAATCAGGTTTCTGTCCTGCCTTAGCACTGAAGTTGCCTTTATCAAAGTCACAAATTAAATTCTATGTGACCGTGACTGTGGTACATTAGCCTTCTTCATCTTTCTCAACCTGTTTGCAGCCTTTGACACAGTTGACTACACCATTCGGCTTGAAAACCTTTTTTCTATTGTCCAGCTGTCTGGGACTGTCCTTGCCTTGTTCCACTCTTAAATATCCATTTGTAGCCAATGAATCTGCTGCAATGGCTTCTCTTCTTGCCCCCGGACCTCAAAGTCTGGAGTCTTTTTAAGTCCCCTCCTATTTCCAATCCACATGTTTCCCTTTAGCAACATGACCTGAAGATATGATGTCAGGTCCCACATGCGCACTGACGACACCAAGCTCTATTACACCTCCGCTTCTCTCGACCCTTTCAATGCCTCTGTATTGTCAGACTCCTTCTCTAACATCCTGGATGAGTTGCAATATTCCCAAATTAAATTGGGAAGACTGAAGCCATTGACATCTTCCCTGCTACAACTTCCATTCCCTAGCCACTGACTCTATCCCCAACATCCAGTCCTGGATGAGTTGCAATATTCCCAAATTAAATTGGGAAGACTGAAGCCATTGACATCTTCCCTGCTACAACTTCCATTCCCTAGCCATTGACTCTATCCCCTTCTCTGGTTACTGTCTCAGGCTGAATCTGACTATTTGCATCCTCGCTGTCCTACTTGATCTCGACCTGAGCTATCGACCACATATCCTTTCCACCTCAAAAACCTCCTTATTCCACCTCTGCAACATCACCCATCTCCCCACGCCTCCTCAAGCTTCAGCCCATCTGCTGCTGAGACTCTCATTCATGCAGACTCAACTATTCCAATATTCGCCTATAATAAAAGCAAAATACTGCGGATGCTGGAAATCTGAAATAAAAACAAGAAGTGCTGGAAATACTCAGTAGGTCTGGCAGCATCTATGGAGAGAGAAGCAGAGTTAACGTTTCAGGTCAGTGACCCTTCTTCAGAATACTTTTAAAGTTTTTTAATATCAAAAATAAATACATTAAGAAACTATTAAATGATTGTATATAGTTTTTTTGAAGTTATTTTTCATGGTTTTAAATCAGTTTACTCACTGGTGGAAGACTGGGCACTCTTATTAAAAATGCATATTTTTGGTGCCATACCCATTTTCAGCTGTATTAATAAAACTGTACCATATACCCCTCTTAAATACATCAAGGGATACTTTATAATGGAAAGAAAAAAGAACAGATTAGGCTGCCCAATTGTGCTAGTTTATGGAATTTTACTTTTGTGATTATGCAAATTAATTTTTTTGGAAACTTGAGCTGTAATCTAACCAGCACAATTGCAAATGAATTTTGGGCACAACTTCCCAATTGTGGCCAATGTGGAAATTCTACAGCAGTTCCTTTAAATTAAGACTAATAGAAATATGCCGTTGTACATAAAGTCCTTGAGCATTTTTGAAATAATACAACTGCATGTTGCAATGTGGGTCCCAGGCAGGAGTTTGGGACTATTTTACCATGGTGGGGCATTCCATTTCTGGAAAGCCTGACAAAGCTTGTCTGGCTACAATTGTGCTTCCTGTTGACAACAAGAGGATTGCATAGATCGTGGTCATTGAATGGTTCAGACCTGGCTGTAGGAGGCTTTGTGAAAGTAATCAGGATAACAGATTACTCAAACTCAGGATTGGCCCAAACTCCAGAGAGTGCCCTCTACTGGACCAATATGATTTCCTGTGCCATTAATTTCTCTTAATTCCCTTATTTATCTTGCCAACTTTTTTGTTCCCTCTTCTCCTGAAGGTGTTAATTTCTTCATGAGATATGAACCCATGGGTACTGGTTGTCCTCTGGCGCCTCAGCTAAATGGCCGTTATCCTTGTGCGAGCATTGAAAGTGACTTTTTAAATGTAAGTGAAAAGTGACATACTGTATCGGATTAAATTTACCAAAAAAAGTCTTTAATAAAGATCTTCTTGAAAGGCTGCTACTGAAACTAAAAGGAGTGGGAATTCAGGGTAAAACCTGGATGTGGATAAAGAAACAGTCAAAGGTACTTGTTTGGGAAGTGATTTTAGGGTGGGGAATGTACTGAGTGGAGAGTCCCAGGGTTCAGTACTAGAGCACTTACTCTTCCCAATCCACATTAATGGCTTAGATGTAAAAACCCAATGCAAACTGGTTAATTTTGTTGATGATACAAAACCGGGGAGAAGATTAAAAAAGACAGGGCTCTACAAAAATAGATAATAGTTTTCAACCTTCTTATTTGGAAGGAGATCTTTGTGGGCATCCTACATGCTCTTCAATCTACTATTATTGGGCGTAATTGTTAGATCTGGACTACACTAATTCAGAATGGCAGAGAGTAAAAGAAGCAGTTTTCAGTTTGTATGAGGTGTGGTCTGCTTATGGAAATTGTCATCAAGCTGTTTACATTAAAAAATGGTGTTGGAAAAAAAACTATTCCCATAAAATTGACAATGCCAGTTTCTTTATTGATTAGTTGGAATCTTCTTGAAATAATGAAAAATAATGATTGAGACTGTAAGTAGTCAGGATTTTGTCAAGGCATTAAATTAAAAAATATAACTAAAGTATCAGCAAAATACTGCGGATGCTGGAAATCTGAAATAAAAACAGGAAGTGCTGGAAATACACAGCATCTGTGGAGAGAAAAGCAGAGTTAATGTTTCAGATCTGTGACCTTTCATCAGTGTTTGTATGATTTCTGATGAAGGGTCACAGCCCTGTATTTCCAGCACGTTCTGTTTTTTATAACTGAAGTATCGACTCATCCTGGAAAGAACGAAAGAAAGAACAGATATTTACATTGAACCTTTTATGACCTCAGGATATCCCAAAGCACTTTATAGTGAATGAAGTACTTTTGACATATAATCACATGTAGGAAACGCATCAATTTGTGCACATTTCCAGTACCTAGTGTACTTGTGATGCTATAGATATTCGTCTGGTTTTAGGCCCAGAATTGGTGCTGCACCGGCAGTATGCGTCCAACTTGGAGACCTGAAGCTGGTCTGAAATTGGACTATGGACCTTATTTCAATAATTTAGGCAAGCAGCCAGCATCTGCTGCCCCCTCCACAGTCCACTTGAAGGGATGAATTTTGAGCTGCTTGCCTCATTGACAACAATACTTTGAGATGTGCTGGGGTGGGGTTTGGGAAAGACAGCAGGAGGGGGGCAGAAGCATTGAGCAACACCCAACAGGATTGTTGTGGAGCCAGGAGGTGCACTCCTGGCCCTACTACCACTGCATGATTTAAAATTACTTATTTGCTGGTGGTTGCTTGCAGGCCACTTCCACACCAGGAAAACTTGAATGGAGCAGGCCCAATGCCTGCTTCACTTAATGCGGCTCAATCTTTCAGAGTGCTCCTAAAACAGGTGTTAGCCAACACATTACCATATACAAGTGGCCTATTGCCTGTATTAGGCAGCTGCCCCGGATGATTGAAAATTGTCTGAGGCCAATTTCTACTGTCTACTGTCTAAACAACATCTACTTATTTTGTAGCTATTTTCAATAGTTTTCCCACACTAGGAAATTATCAGAGGCCGCACTTTCATTATTCAAAAATATTTAATAAACCATTTGAAAATTGAATGTGTGGACAGATTGCTTGATTTGAACAAAATAATGAATCCAGTTTCCAGTAAACCAAACAACAAATTTTGTTTCTATATAATTTCATATAATGAGGGCCAATATGTATTTGTTCAACTGGGCATGAATGGACATGTCAGCTGATTACCTGTAATGCTGCTTACTGATATAGCAGTGATAAGTACAGACTTAAAATTTACAAAATCTTTTGGTACAAAATTCCTCGGGTATTCTAACTGGAAAATCCTAGGGAGAAAAATCACCTGAGTAGTCCCCAAAATTCTTTAAAGCGAGATGGTTCTGCAGAACTATTATTTCCATCTGTAAAGGAAATATATATATTATATATATATATATATATATATGTGTATATGTATTTTCTGCTCCACTTTGGAGCCAGTTTACCTTCAAGTTAACATTGCTGTAATGTCAGACACAGATAGCTGGCACAGTGACCATTTTTCAGTCATTTTCATCGTAGCTGAGATAGCTGAACTGTTCTCTGGATATTGAGAAGCATGGACAGAGTCAGACACAGTCATCCAATCACAGTGTTAGGATTGGGAAAATATGTAAGTGGGAGCCTTGAAAAAATTGAGGTTATGGTAGCAGTGGCAACTTGAGAGAGCCTGGGATGCCAAGCAAGTTAAAATTTAAGTATAATTTTACCCTCAATGTGCACTCCCCAGGCACATTGTGCTGAATTTTACTAGCCCTCCGGCGTCAGGGTTCATCCGAGAGAGGCCTGCCTTGACACCCTACGCCGAGAATGCCCCACCGCATTTTACCAGTGGTGGCGGAGCCTCTGTGCGGCACCATTGCAGGCCAGAAGGAGTGACTGTCACATGGGTACGGGAACTGGTCTTGTTTCTGTTGCCTACTCACCTATTTGCATAATAAAAATAAGGCTGTATTTGCTGACAACACAACCACTGGGTGGCGAAGTACTAGCATATGCGCAAATGCAACCTCTTCCACTGAGACGTCACTGTCTGCAATGTTCAAGCAGCTGCCATGATTAAAGATGGCGCTGCTCGATTTACCACAAAAAACAAATTCAACCCGAAAATACCCTCAATGGCTGCCATCGCCACCTCCATACCCCCCCCCCCCAACCGTCCCCCGCTCTCTCCTGCTGGTAAGGAAGGATGGAATGGATGAGCCTCTGTTTTTCTCCAGTACTGAATTGCAGTGTATTGGATGTTTAATCAGTCTGTAACTGTCTCTGTTGGGTGAGTAGGCAACAGAAACAAGACCAGTTCCCGTACCCATGTGACAGTCACTCCTTCTGTCCTGGGTGTGCAGAATTAACCGTGAGTCCCTCTATCCAGCTTTACCTGCTATATCTGGAAAAATGCTGAACCTTTCACTTGTTGGTCTGCTCAAACTGAGCTCAAGGCCTGAATATTGAACAGAATGACTCATTAATTCTTTGAATAATACTATGATTGAACAGCAGGTTCTGATTGATTTGGCCAAAGACTGGAAAAATTCCTGTACATCAATCTTTCAACAGGGAGTGTGAGGATCATCTGGCTCAGAGTGTTTTCGAGATATAGGCGTAGGCATCGACAGCTAACTCCTGAGAATTTACAGCAAAGACTGTGAGCATGAGGAGATCTAACAACTGGGAGCTGAAACTCTTGAACTGGCTCTATTGTCACTGTGTTTGTGTGTCCGGTATAAGCGCAGGAGTTCTGTGCCTCTTGTTTAGAATAAACCGATGAAAAGCGCCATTCGGTATTACTCTCATTGTGGGTTTTACTCCAGTTAGACAAACCTTTGCTGGCTGAAATTAATTCTGCAAGATCCCAGCAAAAACACCAGGAAGTGGCGTGGCCTAGAGTGAGCGGCCAGAGACCGCGGTGGGAGTGGAGAGCGAGCGGCCAGAGAGCGGGGTGGGGGGGGGTGCAGGGGTGTGGGGGGAGGTCTGGAGTGAGCAGCTGAGTGGGGGGAAGTGGCCGGTGGGGCAGGAGAGAATAGCTGATGACATTTTCCCGCGCATGTGTCAATTACTCCTGGCAAGACGTAGGCTGTGCATGCGCAGCATCTCACTGAGAGCAGGAGACCGTTTGCGCATGTGCGCAGCTTGGAGCGCTCTGATGACATCAGCGGGCCACTGTGTTGTCAGGACTCACTTTGTAAAATTAATTCAAATGCATGTTAATGAACTTACCTGGACCAGGTGGTCATCCCACGCCGATATTCTGGCCAGTGGCTGAAAGCCCCACACCTTCGGATCCCTGTTTGGGGAACCGAGGCGAGACACTGGTAGGGAGGGAGGAGGAGTGCAATTTTCAGGTTGGGAGTGGGGGAGGAGCGGAGAAAACTGATTCCATTGGCTGAGGGGATGGTGGGAAGGGGTTGAAGGGCAAAGAACTTTAAGATTGGGGGTGATAGGTCAGAACCGGCAATGTATTGTTTTCGGTGGGGAGTGGGGGGGGGGGGAATGGTAATATGAAACCTTTTTATATCATTGTGGGGGAGGGCAGTTGAAAGAGGGGCCTCGCTTTTTTTTGTCGTGACCTTTCACATTTTCCCTTTAAAAATGCAAATTTCTTCTAAGGGCTTGAAGCCCTTTAAAAATGGCGCCGGCACCTGCGTGGTGGCGCTGGACGCCATTGTCGGGGATGGAGCAGCTGCCCCCTTTATGTTATCGGGGATGGCCACTCCACTCCCTCTATTTAAATGAGCCCCCGCGATGGCAGTTCCGCACGAGCGGACTGCCAACTTCAAAGCGCACCGCGGCGATTTGTGGCACGCTCATAAAATTCAGCCCATTGTGTCTGAAGGAGAAATTAACAGGGCTAAGTGGCAACTAGTCCTCTGGACCTGACAAGCTGGATCCTAGGTATTAGAAGAGGTCACTGCAGAGATAGTGGATGCATTGGTTTTGACGTTCCAGAATTCCTTACATTCTAGAACAGTTCCCAAAAGTTGGAAGGTAGCAAATATATTCTCACTAAAGAAAGAAGGAAGAGAGAAAACTGGGAACTATAAGACTGTTAGCCTCACATCAGTTGTAGGCAAAATGTTAGAATCTATTATTATGGTCATGATAACGGCACTAGAAAATCTTAATATGAGTAAGCAGAGTCAATATGGATTTATGAAAGGGAAATTGTGTTTGACAAATCAGTTAGAGTTTTTGAGAATGTAACTAGTAAGATGGATAAGGAGGAACCGGTGGACGTAGTGTATGAGCATGAGGAGGAGGAGGAAGACAGGAAGAGAAGCAAGAGGAAGGGAGGGGGCAACTTAGACAACCTCTTTCTATCTGGCTGCTCATGAAGAACTCATCCAAGCATGACCAGTAACACAACCCCAATTCACTGTTCGCTGATGATTGTACGATGTTAAGCACCATTCGTAACTCCTCGTATATGAAGCAGTCCATCTCCCTATGCAGAAAGACCTGGACAACATTCAGGCTTGGGCTGATAAGTGGGAAGTTACATTTGTGCCACACAAGTGCCAGGCAATAACCATCTCAAACAACAGAGAATCTAACCATCTCCCCTTAATGTTCAATGGCATTACCATCACTGAATCCCACTCTAATTGCTCTCGAGAAGGTGGTGGTGAGCTGCCTTCTTGAACCGCTGCAGTCCATCTGGTGCGGGTACACCAACAGTGCTGTCAGGGAGGGATTTCCAGGATTTTGATCAGTGACAATGATAGAATGGTGATTTATTTCCAAGTCAGGATGGTGTGTGACTTGGAGGGGAACTTGCAGGTGGTGATATTCCCATGCGTCTGCTGTCCTTGTTCTTCTACGTGGAAGAGGCCATGGGTTTGGAAGGTGCTGTTGAAGGATCCTTGGTGATTTGCTGCACTTCATCTTGTAGATGGTACACAGTGCTACCACTGTGTGTTTGTGGTGGAGGGAATGAATATTGAAGATGGTGGATGGGATGCTGAACAAGCGGACTGCTTTGTTCTGGAGGTGTCGAGCTGCTTGAGTGTTGTTGGAGCTGCACCCATCCAGGTAAGTGGAGGGTATTCCATCGCACTCCTGATTTGTGCCTTTTAAAATGGTGGATAAGCTTTGGGAGTCAGGAGGTAAGTTACTCGCTGCAGAATTCCCAACCACTGACCTGGTCTTGTAGCCGCAGTATTTATGTGGCTGCTCCAGTTCAATTTCTGGTCAATGGTAACCCCCAGGATGTTGATAGTGGGGGATTCAGCAACAGTAATGCCATTGAATGTTAAAGGGAGATGGTTAGATTCTCTCTTATTGGAGATAGTCATTGCCTGGCACTTGTGTGGCGGGAATGTCACTTGGCACTTATCAGCCCAAGTCTGAATGTTGTCCAGGTCTTGCTGCATAGGGAGATAGACTGCTTCATATCTGAGGAGTTGCAAATGGTGCTGAACATCGTGCAATCATCAGCGAACAATTAATTGGGGTTGTGTTACTGGTATCGTGCTTGGATGAGTTCTTCACAGACAGCTGGATAGAAAGAGGTTGTGGCAGCAGTGTATACCATCTACAAGATGCACTGCAGCAATGCACCAAGGCTCCTTAGACAGCACCTTCCAAACTCGCGACCTCTACCACCTCGAAGGACAAGAGCAGCAGATGCATGGGAACACCACCACCTGCAAGTTCCCCTCCAAGTCATACACCATCCTGACTTGGAACTATATCGCCGTTCCTTCACTGTCACTGGGTCAAAATCCTGGAACTCCCTTCCTCACAGCACTGTGGGTGTACCTACCCCAAATGGACTGCAGCGGTTCAAGAAGGCAGCTCACCACTACCTTCTCAAGGGCAATTAGGGATGGGCAATAAATGCTGGCCTGGCCAGTGATGCCCACGTCCTATGAATGAATTAAAAAAAAGTTGCTTCCTCCCTTTCTCTTCCTTTCTTCCTCCTCCTCCTCATGCTCCCGCTCTTCTGTTGCTCACTGTATAACCGGTGGCAAGGGCTGTCCCAACATGATGGTGAGGTTGTGCAACTTTCAGCAGACCTTGACAAATCTTGATATCCACACAGGTCTCCTCCAGAGCAGTCTAGTCAGTGGAAGTGTTCCTTCAGAATGCCAATGCTTTTTTCTATCACATCTCATGGCTTTTATTGTATACATGCTGCGCAGGTGTGCATGAGTTGCACATTGGAGTCATTAGTCATGCCGTCAGCGGATAGTCCTTGTTGCAAGTAGCTACTCTTTGGCTTGTCATGGTGGCTCAAATACAAATGGCACAATAGTCTGTCGCAGAAGGAAGACATCATGACTTCTGACAGGATACTGGGCATTGATGTACGTGATTCACTGCCTATGGTTGCACACCAGCTGGATGTTGAGGAAATGGCATCCCTTTTGGTTCTGGTATAGGGCAGAGTTGACATCCGATGCTGGCAAAGTGATCTGAGCACAGTCAATGGCACCCTGCCTGCAATCCTAGCAATGCTGCATGCTCACTCTGCCTGCTTGTCTCTGGCAAGAGAGAATTAAATGTATTAGGCTTTCTTTGACTAGAGATCCTCAGTGATCTCCCTTACACAGAAGTGAATGGCAAACTGTGAGATGTTGCAAATATCACCAGCCTGGAAGGATCCAAATGCATAAAAGATCATTGCTGCGGTCACCTTCACAGCCACTGGTAATGCGGTTCTTGCCCTGGCTGCAGCAAGTGGAAGATTTCAGTGAAGACATCCTTACTGAAGCATAGACGTCTGACACTGTTCCTCACTGAGGTTTAGGTAGGAGAATTGCCCCCTGAACAATCTGGGCGGATGTGGCACCTGACTGAGAGCCCCTCTCCTTCTTCTCCCTCTTCCAGAAGCATGTCCTACTCTCTGTGACCTCTGTTCATTCTCCAAGCAATGCTGTATTTCAAGCAGAATGCCTACTAATGCACCCATGTCTGGGAGCAACTGGCTTGTGCAGAAGCCTTGAGTAAGCAATAAATCCTTCAACACCTGCCACACCATTCCCTGTAGACTTTAGCAACTTGAAACAATTATAGAAAGCACCAAACACTTGTAGAATCATAACAACAACCAGAAGAAATCAACCTGTAAGTAGTTGATGATCCCTTTAAATAGTGCTGGTAGGAGCCCTTTCAGTTGCTGAACACATGTTCAGCTATGTGAGGTTGAGTGAGGGTATTGGCTGGAGCAATGAGCTCCAAAATGCTGAGTTGCATGCTGATTGATGTCATGATCCGTTCTGAAAACCTTTAGCAGACGTTCACGTGTGTATGGTAATGCCTGCACCAGTATGGCATCCAGTGTGATTCCCCCCAGTTATGTGCGCATTTTGGAGCTCTAAGGGCACTCATAGGACCCAAAGAATGGGTACTAACTAGCCCAAATTCTCACCATATGTAATTCGGTAACGTTTATTGTAGCATTTGATAACTGGTATTTCCATCTTTTGATAACTCCTCTTACATATTTGTCAAAGTTGGTGGTGTAGGATAAATTTTGAAAGTTGTGTTTCTTCTGGTAGTCACGTGCAAACTTCTGCAAAACATGTGCAATGTTCTAGCTTTGGAATTCCCTCCCCAAACCTGCCTGCCTCTCTCTCTCTACCTTTCTCTCCTCCATTAAGTTGCTCCTCAAAACATACAAAGTTTTTGGTCACCTGTCCTAATATCTGTTTATTTGGCTGTGTGTCAAATTTTGTTTGATAACATTTCTGTTAAAGGCACTATATAAATGCAAGTTGTTGTTCTTCAAAGTTGCAGTTTGAGAGAGTAGGAACACAAAATGTAACAGTCAAGAACATTTAAACTACAGTGACGTTAAAGATTAATTAGCAATATTTTACATCCTTGGAGTAGAATATCTCTAGTACTTCTCAATTTCATTCTTAGGCTGCTGGTGGACATTATTATCAGCTCATGATGCTGAGAGAAACAGTCGCATTACAGTAATGAATCGACTGTTATATCAACAACAGTACTTTATTGCAATATAACTGGCATAAAAGGCAATTATTAGGGGTTGACATATTTTCTCTGGAGGTTCTGCCAATCTTCCTGTGGAGAATCCTTGTGAAAGTTCCAGGTGAGGGTCTGTAGAGTCACACCGATGGGACAACGTGTTAGGACTCTTAGGGCTGAATTTTACCAGCCCTCTGGTGATGGGCTGGGAAGCTGGGCATCCATAAAATGGTGAAGGAAGGCAGGAGGGTGTTGCCTTCCCGCTGCCATGCTATCTTTCCAGTGGTGGGGAAGGTGGAGGATGGCCCTTCCACCCAGAGGCCAATTGAGCCACTTTAGTGGCCAATTAAGGGCCTTTTCCCACCACCGCTGGCATTTTCACAGTGGCAGGAGAGCCCTTTGCCATGTGGGGAAACTGTCAGGTAAACCCTAGTGACCTCCCAGCGGGCTCGGTGGGGCCCTCCTATTCAGGCACTCTTTGGCCCATGGAAGGGCCCCCTAGTGGCATTGGCTGCCCCTGTGACAACGGCACTTGCCCTCACTAACACCCACTCCTTGCCAGGGCCTGCCTGACTGGTCCTGGCAACCCCAGACCCCACTTACCTGGTTGTGAGGGCACATCCTTCTATTGTTCATCCAGGTGCAGTCCCAGCAGTGGCTATCTCTCCCAGTGGCGCTGCTGAGGCTGCTGAGCTGCCGGCCCTCCGATTGGCTGGCAGCTCCTCGGGATGGACGGCTGTCCTCAATTGGACTGGCCACCCTGACAGCAGCCAATTAATGAAGCGGGGTCACTCCCTGCTTTCGGGCCTGTCGGCAGGGCCCCCACCACAACAACAAAATGCAGCCCATAATTCTGGAGTTCTGAAGTAATAACAATTTCAGTTACAAAGAAGGAATTCTGGCCAAGTTCATGGACCAGATTTTGCTGGAGTGGAGCATTTCGTGTCGTGCCCCATTAGTCAGACTTGTTTAGGTTTTAAACATTTTTGCCCACAATGTTGTTGGAAATCCAAGCTGTTAACGGTGTTGTGAGGGCAACAGGGCATCTGGGACTTTGGTGAACAATAGGACAAGCAGTGTATCTCCTTAACCAATGAATTTATGGAATTGAGAAACAAATAGAGGAAGGACTGAGGAGCAGGGTGAATTAGAGTGTGTGAATTCACTGTCAAATCAGGTACAGAAAGAGAAACAAAGATCAGGAAAGAAAATTGGGATTAAGAGAGAGGGAAAAAGAAAAAAAATGGAAGGATGAAGAAGTTAAAATGTTAGATTTTTTAAATCTCCTAAACCAATTCACAACCTGATGGAATGAGATTGAATACTTAAAATTGTTCCCGTTTTGGGCTAGAGAAATTGATTAGCATATTAACAATGATTATAGTATTAAAAGGTACCTATGCTCTTAATTACCAAATGTAACTTTCTGTGGTGAGTTTAATGGGCAATTAATGTGCAAATGCAGCAACTTCATAAAAATCACAGGGAGTTTAAGCACAAGATGCTGTTTTTGCAAAGCTAACGGTGAAGCATTGCAAATTGGCCAGCAATGTGTGACAATTTGGAATACACAGGGTATAGTTTCCTCACTACAAGTTACTGGCTGATTTGCACATTCAAATGCCATTATTTCTTTCAGCAATATCTGGCCCAAGATCATTTGTGGTGTTATGCCACAGCTCTACAATCCAAGGGGTTGCTAATAAAATGCAAGTTAACAGCTCCCATTTACCTTTTACTTTCTGTAAACTTTTATCTGCTTTAAAAATTTCCAATGTTGGGTGCTTTTATCAAACTTTCCCTTTCTATCACTTTCATAACTACTGTAAACAGCAGGGACAGAGTGTCTTGAGAAGAATACAATAGGCATCAGCTGACACAGCGATTTACATTTAAAATGATGTATGAGTGCTCTACCTGGTGGCCACAAAATTGATTGCAGGACCAGTTTGTCATGGATATGTTAATTCCTTTTCAAATCTACTTTCTGCTGAAGGTACTTTTAAATTCTACTTTTAATTCTATATCCTTTGCAATAATATGATTAATAACTACAACATAAATGTAAATGTACAGTATGAAAGAAAAAAGGTTAGTATACAAATAAAGAGTGGTTCTCTAATAACAATGAGTGCTACTGGTTGAATGTTGATTTAATTTGGGGCTGTTCTCCTTGGAGAAGAGAAGATTAAGAGGGCATTTGATAGAGGTATTCAAAATCATGAGAGTAGATCGGGAGGAACTGTTCCCATTGGCAGAAAGATCCAGAAGCAGAGGACACTGATCGAGGTGATTGGCAAAAGAAGCAACCATTCTATGATTCTATGATAATTTAACGCCTTTAGATTGGGAATTCACTGCATGAAATTGAACCCATGGCCTGGTGTTCTATGGTGCACTGTTAGTGCACTAATACAGTAAGTCCTTTGCAGACTTTTCTTTTAAAGCACTTTCTTGCCCCCCTGTGTTAAAGTCTAGCTTGTAAACATAGTGCCACAGATGCATCATCGGTAGGGAAATTTTAGCTGCAACTTTTATAACCAGCAAAAGCAATGCAGATTGCAAGCCCATTTTACCTGTGCAATCAGTTGCCAGTGTGTGTGATTTGCTCTAAATGTTGTAGAGCGAATGGGGCATGTTCCTGCGAGAGCAAGACATCTCAAGTTACAGGAGGTACATGCTAATGGGATAAGTCACCCTGGTCTCTTGTAACTTACATGATTGTCTTTGGGGTTGACAGGAATTTCCCAGATTTTTTTCCTGAAATAACCAAAGGCTTTTGCTGCTTTTTCTCAGGAGAGTACCGGATGTGGGACAGGGTTCCGTAGCTATGAACTGTTCTAGGTGAGTCATTATGGGTTTGCTATTTGATTGTTCTTATTTCAAATAAATATTGCTTAATCCCTGATGAGAGAATCATGTTTGATATGAGGAAATCTAAGAAGAATTAAAACAATGTAATATGCGTCTGTGTTTGCATCCATGTGTATCATGCGTGTGTGTATATGTGTGCGTTCATGCACTTGTGTCCACCATGTGTGTGTGCGCTGCATGTGTGTATGTGTGCACTGTGTGTGTATGTGTGTACCATATGTAAGGTGTGTGTGTGTGCGTTTCAATCCTAAATGACTGATTCCTTATTCTGAGACTGTGATCCTTAGTTCCAGACATCCAAGCCAGGGGAAACTTCCTCCCAGCATCTTCCCTATCAAGAATATTTTATGTTTGAATGCGATCACCTCTCATTTTTTTAAACTCCAGGGAATATAGGCCTAATCTACTCAATCATAGGGCAATCCCCTCATCCCAGGAACTAAACTAGTGAATCTTTGTTGCACTTCCTCTAAGGTAGGGAGACCAGAATTTTACCAAAGCCTGACCTTCCTTAGGTAGGGAGACCAAAATTGTACACTATACTCTAGGTGTAGTCTCACAAAGGCCCTATATAATTGTAGTAAGACTTCTTTACTCGTATTTCCATTCCTTTGTGATTAAGGCAAAAATACCATTTTCTTTCCTAATGTCTTGCTGTAGCTGCATGTTAATTTTCTGTGATGCATACAAATACTGTGCCTTGGACACAGTAATCTTTGGGGATCAGTATTGAATCGACTTGAAATTGTCTGTGCGATAGAGAGAAGGAATTATTGGCGGCCTTTTGAAACCTTCTTGTGGACCCCTAGGTGTGCGCAGATCCCCGGTTGAGAACCCCTGTTATAAAATACATTTTTGTCATTTTCTGACATTATGTTGAACATGTTTTATTGTATTTTTTTGGATAGCTATATATCAGATATATACAGGTAAATAATATGGGTAGAAGTAGGAAAATTACGGTAAATCACAAACACAGATCAAATGTAAATTTCATTGAGGTAATTCTTGATCATGTCGAAGAACATGATCAAAAGAGAGGACAGGGAGATCAGCATACAAAGATAACTGTAACAAACATACAAACCTTTGAAGAACGAGAGGAATCCATTGTGAGAGGTCTTTAGAAGACACACTTGGAATTGGAAAGAATACTGAACTTAATCAAGTCATTTGCTTACAAGTAAAATCTAAATAAGATAACAAAGTATCAGAAAGACTAGTCCCTTATCATTTGTTGCATCTGGAAGGTTTGTCAGTAATTATGGGCTGAATTTTACCGGTCTCTCGACGCTGCGGGTTGCGGTGCGGGGGCCTGTAAAATTCTGCAGGGAGAGGCCCGCCTTGACCCGCGACGCGAGAAGGGCCCACCGCATATTACCGGCAGCGGGGGGACCTCAGTGCGGCCTCCTCCCCACCACCTGGCAGTGGGCCCTTCATCTGTATATTCAAATTAACACTAATGACATGGAAATAAACCTACCTGCAGGCTGCGGCCATCCCACACTGATTTTACAGCCACCATGCGTCCTTCGCGCGCCTTCAGAATTCCATACAGAGTTCTGAGGCGAGAACCTGGTGGGGAGGGGGGAGGAATAACATTTTTAGGGAAGGAGGGGTGGGGTAGAGGGGAAATCACTTTTTATTGGATGTAGGGATGGTGGGAAGGGGTTGAAGGGCAAATGAAGGTTGGGGGGACAAGTGCGGGTTGGTAATAAACTTTCTTTTTATGCTAAAGTCCCATAAAAAATCATCGGAGGGGATGGAAAAGGGCCTCCATTATTTATTTATTTTAAAATAAATAATACTTTACAATATCACGAGTATGGAAGTGCTGTTGAAGGAGCCTTGGTGAGTTGCAGCAGTGCATCTCATAGATGGTATACACTGCTGTCACTGTGCGTCGGTGGTGGAGGAAGTGAATGTTGAAAGTGATCAGTGGAGTGCCAATCAAGCGGGCTGCTTTGTCCTGGATGGTGTCGAGCATCTTGAGTGTTGTTGCAGCTGCACCCATCCAGGCATGTGGAGAGTATTCCATCATACTCCTGACTTGTGCCTTGTAAATGGTCATGCATTGGGAAGACAGGAGGTGAGTTACTCGCTGCTGAATTTTTGGTCTCTGACCTGCTCTTGTAGCCACAGTATGGTTAGATTCTCTCTTGTTTGAGATGGTCATTTCCTGCAACTTGTGTGGCACGATGCATCTGTGACAAGTAGATTGGTGAGGACGAGGTCAGGTAGGTTTTTCCCTCTTGTTGCTTCCCTCACCACCTGCTGCAGACCCAGTGTAGCAGCTATGTCCTTTAGGGTTCGGCCAGCTCGGTCCGTAGTGGTGCTATCGAGCTACTCTTGGTGATGGACATTGAAGTCTCCCACCCAGGGTACATTTTTTACACTTGCTACCCTCATTGTTTCTTCCAATTGGTGTTCAACATGGAGAAGCACTGATTCATCTGCCGGGGGCGGTGGGTGTGGTGGGGGGGCGGTAGGTGATAATCAGCAGGAGGTTCCCTTGCCCATGTTTGAGCTGATGCTATGAGACTTCATGGGGTCCAGAATCAATGTTGAGGACTCCCAAGGCAATTCCCTCCTGACTATATGCCACTGTGCCGCCACCTCTGGTGGGTCTGTCCTGCTGGTGGGACAGGACATACCCAATGATTGTGATTGTGATGGTGGTTTCGGGAACATTGTCTGCAAGATATGATTCTGTGAATATGACTATGTCAGGCTGTTGCTTGACTAGTCTGTGGGACAGCTCTCCCAAGTTTGGTACAAGTCCCTAGATGTTAGTAAGGAGGACTTTGCAGGGTCGATAGGGCTGGGTTTGCCATTGTCATTTCAGGTGCCTAGGTCGATGCTGGGTGGTCCGTCCAGTTTCATTCCTTTTCTTAGACTTTGTAACAGTTTGATACAACTGAGTGGCTTGCGAGGCCATTTCAGAGGGCATGTAAGAGTCAGCCACATTGCTGTGGGTCTGCAGTCACATGTAAGCCAGACCAGTTAAGGACAGCAGATTTCCTTCCCTAAAGGACGTTAGTGAACCAGATGGGCTTTTTACAGCAATCAGCAATGGTTTCATGATCACCATTAGACTAGTCTTTTTAATTTCAGATTTATTAATTGAATTCAAATTCCACCATTTGCCGTGGTGGGATTCGAACCCATGTCCCCAGAGCATTAGCCTTGAGCTGTGGGTTACTAGTCTTGTGATACTGAGTCTGTCACTGTATTGGATGTTGCCCCTCATTAAGTGTCCTTTTCAATTGCAGAGACTGATTTAAGTAAACTTAGAAGTTTGTGCATACTAAATGTGATATTTCCTGCTTATTGGGCTGGCAATAGAGACTAGAGAAGTGGCATTGGTGGGGTGGGGGGCTGAATTTTTAATTTATTTTTAATAAGGTCACTCCTTCTTTTGAAAGCACATGCCTTAGATCACTCAATAGAACACAAAACAATGGATGTTCTTCCCGTGTAGGTCAGTTCTGCAATTCAACCAGTGAAAATTGATTCATTGGGCTTACGCTTCTGAATGTTCACCAGGATACTAGGAACATAGGAAAATAGGAACAGGAGTAGGCCATTCAGCTCCTCGAGCCTGTCCCACCATTCAATGAGATCATGGCTGATCCATGGCCTAACTCCATATACCTGCTTTTGGCCCATATGCCTTTATATCTTTGCTTAACAAAAAACTATCTATCTCAGATTTTAAATTAACAACTGTTCTAGTTTCAAATGCTGTTTGTAGGAGAGAGTTCTAAACCTCTACCACCCTTTGCGTGAAGAAGTGCTTCCTAACATCTCTCCTGAACATAAAAACAAGAAATGCTGGAAATACTCAGCAGGTCTGGCAGCATCTGTGGAGAGAGAAGCAGAGTTAACGTTTCAGGTCAGTGATCCTTCTTCAGAACTAGCAAATATTAGAAATGTAAAAGGTTATAAGCAAGTAAAGCGGGGGTGGGGCAAGAGATAACAAAAGGGAAGGTGTAAATAGGACAAGGTCACAGAATAGCTGACCAGAAGGTCATGGAGCAAAGGCAAACCATATGTTAATGGTGTGTTGAAAGACAAAGCATTAGTACAGATAGGGTGTTAATGGACTGACAGTTGAACAGCCGCAAGTACAAACATGGAAAAAAAACAGTGGGTAAGCAAACTGAACAAACTGAGATGAAATAAAATAAAATAAACACACAAAAAATATATATATATAGGAAAAAGGAAAAGAAAAAAAACCTGAAAATAAAAGTAAAATGGGGGGCCCGTCATGCTCTGAAATTATTGAACTCAATGTTCAGTTCGGCAGGCTGTAGTGTGCCTAATCGGTAAATGAGATGTTGTTCCTCGAGCTTGCGTTGATGTTCACTGGAACACTGCAGCAATCCCAGGACAGAGATGTGAGCATGAGAGCAGGGGGGAGTGTTGAAATGGCAAGCAACCGGAAGCTCGGGGTCCTGCTTGCGGACTGAGAGGAGGTGTTCCGCAAAGCGGTCACCCAGTCTGCGTTTGGTCTCCCCAATGTAGAGGAGACCACATTGTGAGCAGCGAATACAGTATATTACATTGAAAGAAGTACAAGTAAATCGCTGCTTCACCTGAAAGGAGTGTTTGGGGCCTGGGATAGTGAGGAGAGAGGAGGTAAATGGGCAGGTATTATACCTCCTGTGATTGCAGGCGAAGGTGCCATGGGAAGGGGACGAGGTGGTGGGGGTAATGGAGGAGTGGATCAGGGTGTCACAGAGGGAACGATCCCTTCGTAATGCTGACAGGGGAAGGGAGGGGAAGATGCGTTTGGTAGTGGCATCACACTGGAGGTGGCGGAAATGGTGGAGGATGATCCTTTGGATATGGAGGCTGAAGGGGTGGAAAGTGAGGACAAGGGGAACCCTGTCATGGTTCTGGGAGGGAGGGGAAGGGGTGAGGGTAGAGGTGCGGGAAATGGGCCGGACACAGTTGAGGGCCCTGTCAACCACAGTGAGGGGGAATCCTCGGTTCAGAAACCTGAACAAACTGAGATGAAATAAAATAAAATAAACACACAAAAAAATATATAAAAAAAGGAAAAAGAAAAAAATACTGAAAGTAAAAGTAAAATGCTGAACAAACTGAGATGAAATAAAATAAAATAAAATCTCTCCTGAACAGTCTGGACCTAATTTTTAGACTATACCCCCTAGTTATAGAATCTCCAACCAGTGGAAATAGTTTATCTTTATCTAGCCTGTCTTTTCCTGTTAATATCTTGAAGATTTCGATCAGATCACCCCTTAATCTTCTAAATTCTAACGAATCGCTGCAGTGAATAGTAGCAAAGATATCAATAGGGTAGCAACACGTAACCAGCACTTGCACTTTGTGCTTTAGAGGTTTTGTCGAGAAGTCTGTTTTTTCCTTTTTGTTTCCCTTATTTGAATTGTTAGATTAATGGAAGTGATATTGACCTTGATCTTGTGATCAGAGGTGAATGAATGGCACCGGGGTTCCTTATACTTACAGTTGCCCAAAGATATTTTATGAGCTTTTGCATTGGAACTTGCAATGGTTAGAAATCCATCTACAGGGATCTGGGACGTATGTGAACAGGGCAAGAAACTTAGTATCACCGTAACCAATCAAATTGAAAAATCCTTACTGAGACATGTAAGGCGGGATTTCCATTCTGGGGTCGGAACCCCAACATTGCATTCACTTCCGGGTCCCGACCCCGCACCACATCGGTAATGTGCATGCATTGCAACTTTAATTAGCACAGCAGTTCATTGGCCCCGAGTTGTGTATGTAGCCCAATTTAAGCGACCACCCACTACCGTTACCGCCCTCTCATTTAAATAAAAATCCCGTCTGCAGAGTCTGAACCAGGAAGTGTCAGAGTTCAATGCCAAATCATGTTCAGTAAGTGAAATAAAGATAGGAAAAGAAAGATGGGATTAAGGGATAGATAAAAGAATCAAAATGAAAGAGTTAAAAAATTACTTTTTTATTTTTTTAAATCTCCAACAATAATTAAAATCTGAATGAATGAGATTCCTCATTTATAAAATGTAATTTTCATTGCCAGAGAGGTTATTTGATAGTAATTAAGACTTTCCATGTTAAAATTTACTCATACTGGAATGGACAAAGTCTTAACTTTTAGTGGTGAGTTTATTGATTATCTATCATGTAAGTTCAACAACTTCAACCTTTTCGTGTGTTTCAATGCTGTGTCTCTCAGCGAGATGTTGTTATTGAAGAGCTTCTGGAAGAGCTAGGCAGCTCTCACAGCAATTTCTCGATTTCTATGTTTAACTGTGCATATGTGGTTGTTGAAGTTGCTGTCCAATTTACATTTTAATAACGATGAATGCTGATACCCTCATTGTTACTTTTACTGAAAAATCTGGGCCATTGTTCCTATTTGAATTGTATTGTGTAATTCCTACTTGAAAAACAGATCTTTTGAAGTCATTTTGTTTGATCTGGCAAGCTCATATCCGAATCCCCTGAAAAAGATTCTGCATATTCCACTGTAACAGAGGAAGATTTTCTTGTTTGATCTTTACAGCAATATTGTCGAAGCATGTATTTAGGATTTGGGCTAGAAATAGTGAACACAGGTAACCTTCTCCCTTAATGTAATACTTAAATTATGTCGGACTCAGTTAAATGGAAGCTTTGCACAGCTGCTTCAATTCAGTTAATTTTATATCCTTAGAGTGTTGCAGGAGTAATAGAATTGAATGGGTAATACAAACAAAGTAAAATTTCAGTGGAACAAAGTGCAATTGTTTTGTACATTCTTTATCTTTTTTGAATGGATTCTACAAGGATCCCCAAGCAGAACAGGTAAGAGTGATGATAAAAGGGATCTATGACAGGTCCTTTATAGACTCTGAAGGACTCAAATACTACACTATTAATTATAACCACCATGGAAAGTGTACTTATACAGCTGTAATCTCGTTAATGGGAAGAGGATTAAAGTCAAAGTACGAGAGAGTGTGAAACAGGTATTTCCATTCTATTTTGGACAAAACCATTCTCTGTATAGAGGGATCCAGCGGCAACAGTGGAACTAAGATAAGTTTTATCTTTATCCATGTTGGAACCAAGCGCGTTGGCCCTGGCGACTGGGTGGGGGGGGTGGAGGTGGTGGAGTTGCAGGTAGACCTTTTTCCAGCAGCAGTGACATAGCTGCCGGTGGGGGGGAGGGGTGGTGGGGGGGTGTCCCTCCATGGGCCATGGAGTGTCCATGAAGGAGGCCTCCCCCAAGAAATCAGCTGGGAGGCCACCAGGGTTTACTTGGCAGTCTCCCCATGTGGCACAACTCCTTCCCAACACTAGCAAAATGCCCCCCAGGGTCCTGCCATCCACCCACGTGGGGTCAGGTCCCACTTTACGTCCCGGCGGCAGTTCTGAAAGAGGTAGCTGCAGAGAAAGTGGATGTGCTGGTTATGATTTTCCAAAATTCCCTAGATTCTAGAATAGTCCCAGAGGATTGGAAGTTAGCAAACGTAACACTGCTATTGGATACGATTGGGGGGGACGACCTACCAGAGGAAAGCCACAGTGGCCAGGTCTCTGGCACTGAGCCTGGCTCAGTGGCTCAGAAGGGAAGGGGGGAGAATAGGAGAGAGATAGTGATAGGAGATTCAATGGTTAGAGGAACAGACAGGAGATTCTGTGGTCACGAACGAGACTCCCGGATGGTATGTTGTCTCCCGGGTGCCAGGGTCAGGCATGTCTCGGATCGTGTCTGTAGGATTCTTAAGGGGGAGGGGGAGCAGCCAGAGGTCGTGGTACATATCGGTACCAATGACATAGCTAGGAAAAGGGATGAGGACCTGAAAAGTGAATATAGGGAGTTAGGTTGGAAGCTGAAAGGCAGGACGAGCAGAGTAGTAATCTCAGGATTGATAACGGTGCCACGTGCTAGTGAGGCTAGAAACAGGGGGCGAGTGCAGCTGAACGCGTGGCTACAGAACTGGTGTAGGAGGGAGGGATTCAGATAAGTGGATCATTGGGATACCTTCTGGGGAAGGTGGGACATGTACAAGAAGGACGGGTTGCATCTGAACTGGAGGGGCACCAATATCCTGGGCGGGAGGTTTGCTAGAGCTCTTCGGGAGGCTTTAAACTAGTTTGGCAGGGGGATGGGAACCGGAGCCACGGATCAGTGGATGGGGTAGCTGTTGAACAGGCAGATACAGAGTGCAGAGAGTCTGTGAGGAAGGTTAGACAGTTGACAGGGCAAAGTTGCAGCCAGTATGATGGGTTGAAGTGTGTCTATTTTAATGCAAGAAGAGTCAGGAATAAGGGTGATGAACTTAGAGCATGGATCAGTACTTGGAGCTACGATGTTGTGGCCATTACGGAGACGTGGATATCTCAGGGGCAGGAATGGAGGTTGGATGTTCCGGGGTTTAGATGTTTCAAAAGGAATAGGGAGGGAGGTAAAAGAGGTGGGGGAGTGGCACTGTTAATCAGGGATAATATCACAGCTGCAGAAAGGGAGGTCGTCGAGGAGGGTTTGTCTACTGAGTCATTATGGGTGGAAGTCAGAAACAGAAAAGGGGCAGTCACTTTGTTGGGAGTTTTCTATAGACCCCCCAATAGCAACAGAGGCATGGAGGAACGGATTGGGAGGCAGATTTTGGAAAGGTGCAGAAGTAACAGAGCTGTTCTCATGGGTGACTTCAACTTCCCTAATATTGATTGGAACCTCCTTAGTGAAAATAGTTTAGATGGCGCAGTTTTTGTCAGGTGTGTCCATGAAGGTTTCCTGACTCAATATGTAGATAGGTCGAATAGAGGAGAGACTATGTTGGACTTGGTGCTTGGCAACTGACCAGGCCAGGTGGCAGATCTCTTGGTGGGAAAGCACTTCGGTGATAGTGATCACAACTCCCTGACCTTTACTATAGTCATGGAGAGGGACAAGAGCAGACGGGATGGGAAAATATTTAATTGGGGGAGGGGGAATTACAATGCTATTAGGCAGGAACTGGGGAGCATAAATTGGGAACAGATGTTCTCAGGGAAATGCACGACAGAAATGTGGAGGTTGTTTAGGGAGCACTTGCTGCGACTGCTGGATAGGCTTGTCCTGATGAGGCAGGGAAGGGATGGTAGGGTGAAGGAACCTTGGATGACAAGAGATGTGGAACAGCTAGTCAAGAGGAAGAAGGAAGCTTACTTAAGGTTGAGGAAGCAAGGATCAGACAGGGCTCTAGAGGGTTACAAGGTAGCCAGGAAGGAACTGAAGAATGGACTTAGGAGAGCTAGAAGGGGACATGAAAAAGTCTTGGCGGGTAGGATTAAGGAAAATCCCAAGGCGTTCTACACTTATGTGAGGAACAAGAGGATGGCCAGAGTGAGGGTAGGGCCGATCAGGGATAGTGGAGGGAACTTGTGCCTGGAGTCGGAGGAGGTAGGGGAGGTCCTAAATGAATACTTTGCTTCAGTATTCACTAGTGAGAGTGACCTGGTCATTTGTGAGGACAGCGTGGAACAGGCTGATATGCTCGAACAGGTTGAGGTTAAGAGGGAGGGTATGCTGGAAATTTTGAATGATATGAGGACAGATAAGTCCCCGGGGCCAGACGGGATATACCCAAGGATATTACGGGAAGCGAGGGAAGAGATTGCTGCGCCTTAGGCGATAATCTTTGCATCTTCACTGTCCACTGGAGTAGTACCGGATGATTGGAGGATGGCAAATGTTGTTCCCCTGTTCAAGAAAGGGAATAGGGATAACCCTGGGAATTATAGACCAGTCAGTCTTACGTCGGTAGTGAACAAATTATTGGAGAGGATTCTGAGAGACAGGATTTATGATTATTTGGAAAGGCATGGTTTGATTAGGGACAGTCAGCATGGCTTTGTGAGGGGCAGGTCATGCCTCACAAGCCTTATTGAATTCTTTGAAGATGTGACAAAACACATTGATGAAGGAAGAGCAGTGGATGTGGTGTATATGGATTTTAGCAAGGCGTTTGATAAGGTTCCCCATGGTAGGCTCATTCAGAAAGTAAGGAGGCATGGGATTCAGGGAAAGCTGGCTGTCTGGATACAAAATTGGCTGGCCCATAGAAGTCAGAGGGTGGTAGTAGATGGAAAGTATTCAGCATGGAGCTCGGTGACCAGTGGTGTTCCACAAGGATCTGTTCTGGGACCTCTGCTCTTTGTGATTTTTATAAATTACTTGGATGAGGATGTGGAAGGCTGGGTTAGCAAGTTTGCCGATGACACGAAGGTTGCTGGAGTTGTGGATAGTGTGGAAGGCTGTTCTAGGTTGCAATGGGACATTGACAGGATGCAGAGCTGAGCTGAGAAGTGGCAGATGGAGTTCAACCTGGAAAAGTGTGAAGTGATTCATTTTGGAAGGTCGAATTTGAATGCGGAATACAGGCTTAAAGACAGGATTCTTGGTAGTGTGGAGGAACAGAGGGATCTTGGGGTCCATGTCCATAGATCGCTCAAAGTTGCCACCCAAGTTGATAGGGTTGTTAAGAAGGCGTATGGTGTGTTGGCTTTCATTAACAGGGGAATTGAGTTTAAGAGCCGCGAGGTTATGCTGCAGCTCTATAAGGCCCTGGTTCGACCACACTTGGAATATTGTGTTCAGTTCTGGTCGCCTCATTTTAGGAAGGATGTGGAAGCTTTAGAGAGGGTGCAGAGGAGATTTACCAGGATGCTGCCTGGACTGGAGGGCATGTCCTACGAAGAAAGATTGAGGGAGCTAGGGCTTTTCTCATTGGAGCGAAGAAGGATGAGAGGTGACTTGATAGAGGGGTACAAGATGATGAGAGGCATAGATAGAGTGGATAGTCAGAGACTTTTTCCCAGGGTGGAAAGGGCTATCACCAGGGGGCTTAATTTTAAGGTGATTGGAGGAAGGTTTCGGGGAGATGTCAGAGGTAGGTTCTTTACACAGAGAGTGGTGGGTGCGTGGAATGCACTGCCAGCGGTTGTAGTAGAAGCAGATACATTAGGGGCATTTAAGCGACTATTGGATAGGTACATGGATGATAGTAGAATGAAGGGTAGGTAGTTAGTTTGATCTTAGAGTAGGTTAAAGGTTCGGCACAACATCGTGAGCCAAAGGGCCTGTACTGTGCTGTACTGTTCTATGTTCTATGTTCTATTCAAGAAAGGAGGAAGAGAGAAAACATGAAGCTACATGCCAGTTCATCAGACATCAGTTTTGGGAAAATGCTGGAATCTATTGTTAAGGAAGTCTTAACAATGCACTTAGAAAATCGTAGTATAATCCAACAAAGTCAACATTTTTTTTACGAATGGAAAATCATCTTTGTTATATTTATTAGGATGTAACTATTATGGTAAATAAAGGGGAACCAGTAGATGTAGTATGCTTGATTTCCAAAAGACATTCAATAAGGTGCTATAGAGAAGGTTAATATGCAAGATAAGGGCTTATGGAGTGGGGAGTAATATATTAACATGAATAGAGGATTGGTTAACAGACAGGAAGCAAAGAGTCAGGATAAATGGGGCATTTTCAAGTTGGCATGGCGTGACTAGTGGAGTGCCACAAGGATCAGTGCTGGTGCATCAGCAATTTATAATCTATGTTAATGACTTAGATGAAGAGACCGAGATTAATATATCTAAGTTTGCTGGTGATACACAGCTAGGTGGGAATATAAGCTGTGAGGAGGACACAAAGAGGCTGCAAAGAGATAGACATTTAAGTGAGTAGACAGCAAGGTGGCAGATGGAGTATAATGTGGGAAAGTGTGAGGTTATTCATCTTAATAGTAAGAATAAAAAAGCACAATCTTTTTTAAAAGGTGTGAAGCTTGTAAACGTTGATATTCAGAGGGACTTGGGTGTATTCATACAAGGAACACAGAAAGTTAGCATGCAGGTACAGCAAGCAATTAGGAAGGCAAATAGCATGGTGGCCTTTATTGCAAGGGGATTGGAGTATAAAAATAAAGAAGTCTTGCTCAATTAAGCAGAGCTTTGATGAGACCACACCTGGAGTACTGTAGACAGTTTTGGTCTCCATATCTAGGGGAGGATCTACTTGCCTTGGATGCACTACTGCGAAGATTCACTCGATTGGTTCCTGGGATGAGAGGGTTGTCCTATGATGAGGGGCTGGGTAAATTAGGCCTATACTCTCTAGAGTTTAGGAGAATGAGAGGTGATCGCATTCAATCAAACAAGATTCTGAAGGGGCTTGACAGGGTACTGTTTCCTCTGGCTGGGGATTCTAGAACACTGGGGCACAGTCTCAGGATAAGGAGACGATCATTTAGGACTGAGATGCGGAGAAATTTCTTCACTCAAAGGCATGTGAATCTTTGGAATTCTCTACCCCAGAGGGTTGTGAATGCTCCATCATTGAATACGTTTAAGGTTGAGATAGACATAACTTTGGTCACTCAGGGAATCAAGGGATATAGAGAGCAGGTGAGAAAGTGGAGGTGAGGCAGAAGATCAGCCATGATCATATTGAATGTCGGAACAGGCCCGAGGGCCGTGTGGTCCTCCTGCTCCTGCTCCTGCTCCTATTTCTTATGTTCATGACTACTTACTTCCCGAGAAAAATTGCAGCCAGGATTAAGAGAGAGATAAGAGACAGAAAGAAAATGTTTGAAAATAAAAAATTCTATTTACATTTTTTAAATTTCCTACAATAGTTAAAATCTGAAGGAGTGAGACTCCATACTTGTAAAAGTTAATTTTCAGTGCAGAGATGTTGTTTGGCAGCAATTAAGACTTAACACACCATTAAAAATCCACTTACACTAGAATGGACAAGCCTTAACATTTTCTGGCCAGTATAGTAGGAATCAATTGGGTAAGTACCGCAACTTCACATCCATCCATGTGTTTTAAAGCTCAGTCTCTGGTTGAGATGCTGGTGTAGCGAAGCCTCTGGAGGAGTTGGGCAACTCTGACAGCAACTTCACAATTTCCATATTTAATTGTGCATGCGTGATTGCCAGATGCTGTTGTCCAATTTATCTGTTAATAATGATGAGTACTCTTAGATTCACCATTATTTCTGCTTCAATTCCAGGTCATTATGACTTTTCCAGGAGTATATTTAAACCCTTTTTTATAGTTTTCCCTTTTTTGAAGAATTAGTTTTCCTTTGTCTCTTGCCAGTTTTCAATTCTCCTTCCCTCTCTTGAAGCCATTTGCCAGAACTTTCAATATTGGCAGGGGTGTTAAACAGATGATATTGCAGCAGTTGCCCATTATGCACTCTGTCATGAACCCAATCGCTTGCATTCACCAAAGAGGGGAGCGGGCGGCCAGGGGGGTGGGAAGTGGGGAGTGAGCAGCTGGAGGGGGGGAGGGGGGAGGAGGAGAGTATTTTCCTGTGTATGTCCCAGTTAGTCATGCCACAGCAAGACGCACTGCTCTCCGGCCACTCCCCGTACCCGCTGCCACCAAGATCTTCCCATCCAGCCGCTCCCCCCAGGTTCAGAGCCCCCCCATCCGGCCGCTTCCCTCCAGGTTCAGAGCCCCCATCCAGCCGCTCCCTTCAGGTTCAGAGCCCCCCAATCCGGCCGCTCCCTCCAGGTTCAGGGCCCCCCATCCGGCCGCTTCCCTCCAGGTTCGGAGCCCCCCATCCGGCCGCTCCCTCCAGGTTCAGAGCCCCCCATCCGGTTGCTTCCCTCCATTTTCAGAGCCCCCCATCTGGCCACTTCCCTCCAGGTTCAGAGCCCCCCATCCGGCCTCTTCCCTCCAGGTTCAGGGCCCCCCACCCGGCCGCTTCCCTCCATTTTCAGTGCCCCCCATCCGGCCGCTCCCTCCATGTTCAGAGCCCCCAATCCAGCCGCTTCCCTCCATTTTCAGAGCCCCCCATCCGGCCGCTTCCCTCCAGGTTCAGAGCCCCCCATCCAGCCGCTCCCTCCAGGTTCAGAGCCCCCCATCCGGCCGCTTCCCTCCATTTTCAGAGCCCCCCAATCCGGCCGCTCCCTCCAGGTTCAGAGCCCCCCAATCCGGCCGCTCCCTCCAGGTTCAGAGCCCCCCATCCAGCCCCTTCCCTCCATTTTCAGAGCCCCTCAATCCGGCCGCTTCCCTCCATTTTCAGAGCCCCCCAATCCGGCCGCTTCCCTCCATTTTCAGAGCCCCCCAATCCGGCCGCTTCCCTCCATTTTCAGAGTGCCCCAATCCGGCCGCTTCCCTCCATTTTCAGAGTGCCCAATCCGGCCGCTTCCCTCCATTTTCAGAGCCCCCCAATCCGGCCGCTTCCCTCCATTTTCAGAGTGCCCCAATCCGGCCGCTTCCCTCCATTTTCAGAGTGCCCAATCCGGCCGCTTCCCTCCATTTTCAGAGTGCCCCAATCCGGCCGCTTCCCTCCATTTTCAGAGTGCCCCAATCCGGCCGCTTGTTCCCCTACTTCTCAACTGTATGTCAGGTATTCCAGGTATCTGGTCCCTGCCTTTTGCATTCCCTTCTTCAGGCAGTTCTGATTTTAACAACCTCCCCCCAAGAACCACAGTTGAAATATCTGAAGTACAGTTGCAAAGTGGGGAACAATATCAACAAAATGACCTGAACAATTCTGTGTTTAATTGTTGAGCAATTTTATTAAATACATGAGGCATTAGAGGCACTGCTGTGCATGGATACATGAATTTTGTGTCTCCAGCATTCCCGTGAAACAGACAGACCGAGTCTCTGCTACGCAGAACTGAAGAGATTGTTCCTGAAGAGCCTTGTGGTGAATGAACGTTTGGCTCTCTATTCCACTACAGTATTGTCCATGTGAAGAAAGCAAAGTCACCAGAGTCTTGGCTGCAGATGATGCATCCCAATGTCTACTTCATCCATAAATGCAAGGTTCCTTTCCACATTGTGACAAGCTCCGCAACATGAACTGGTTGCTCAGCACATCCGTGTGTCTTGTCCTGCACTGCTTCCATTGCTTGAATGCTGTCCTTAAGTCTCAAGGATAGTTTTCTCGAGGGCATGTTTTACATGAAAAGAAATAAAGAAAAAACATCAGTGTCAGAGCTTCCCCCCCACCTCCACTGAAATTACTGTTGCGTATGCTTTTTTAAGTTCTGCAGTGAACTTCACCAATGAAGCACTTATTACCCACCTCAGCTGTAGGGGTCAGGATGATGTTACTGCCCCTAACCTGTGGTGGTTCAATGCTGATCTCAGGGCCAACATGAATGATGTGAGGGTGCTAGAAAAAGAAGCACATTTCTTTTTGACAATGAGCATAAAGCAGGCCATTTAGCCCAGCTGTTCTATGCTAGTTGTTATGCTCCTCATGCGCCTTCCCATCCGCTCTCATCTAATACTGCCTACCACTATCAGCATCGCCTTCTATTTCATTCACTCTTATTTACCTTTGCCTTAAAGCCATCTAGCCAATGTTGGGGATGGAGTATGGTGTGGCTGCACTCCCACTTCACCAGCAAGAGCATTCACATTTGTGCTACCACTGGACACTGCATGTTTGTTTCTTTTAGTATTCAATCTCTTCTTGCTGAATGTTCCCCAAGCGCTTGACCCCTTTGGACACCCTCTCCGCAATTGCCAGCTGCTGCCTGTCAAGCAGAGTCTCACAAGGCTCTGCATGGATGTTTCAAAGGTGGATGGGGAAACAGGTGATTGTACATCCATGTCCACTGCTCTGATGGGTGCAGCAACAGGTGGCTGAATATCAGTGTCCATCTGTAAGGTGATTGGCTCTGTCAGTGTGCCTGAACAGCAAGGAGAGGGTCCCACAGATGGGGGAAGTGGAGCTGTGAACAGGCAGGTGTAAGGATGGTCCATCAGCTCATTAGGCCAGGGGGTGGGACGTTCAGCATCCATGGATTGTGGCACATGGCTGATGTCCACCTCGGGGCCACCTCCATCTGAAGGTGCCTCCGGGAAATTGTTGGGCAAATTCATTGGCTCCATCTCAACGGCCAGTCCTTGCTGCCAGCGGAGAATCTGCCCCCACAGCCAGTCCAGTTTTCGCATGAAAGACGCCGTTCCGCTCTGCAGAAATGAAACTGACCGTTGAGATGGAAAGCTGTTCCTAGTTGTAAATGGGTTTTAGTGCAGTGCACTGGTCTGGAGCATATGTACTGCCTGCACACAGCCACACACAATGGAAAGGGATTTTAGTGCAGTGCACTGACCTGGAAATGGAATGCATTTCAGAGCAAACAACAGTAGATCAACTTACCTTCAAACAATCTCCTCTTTCCAGTAAAAATGAAGAGAACTGAAATCTCCAAAACGACTATGGCTGCAAGAAAACTCTCCTCTTTCCAATAAATGCAAGGGAACTTTCCTCTTTCCAATAAATGCAAGGGAACTCTCCTCTTTCCAATAAAATCGCACTAGAATGCTCCTCTTTCCAATAAATGCAAGGGAACTCTCCTCTTTCCAATAAATCGCACTAGAATGCTCCTCTTTCCAATAAAATGCCAGAAAATACAACGACTACGACCACAATGAAACCTCTCCTCCTTCCACTTTCAGAAACTCACGCCGAAGGTTGACGCATGTGTGAATACTTGATGGCGTTGCAGTACGCGTAAAGCACGTGTGCGGAGGCTGACCAGGCACGTTACATGATGACGTACATGTTACGTGATGACGTTTTCCGCACATGCGCCAACCAGTCCTGGCAAGGCGCAGTGCCGTGCACACGCAGAGAGCAGGAGCCCATTTGCACATGTGCGCATCTTGGCGCAGTCCAATGACGTTAGCGGGCTGCTGCGTGGTCAGGAATCACTTTGAAAGGCAAATGCTTGCAGGTTATCAGTACCACATGAAGCTGTAAAGACATAACAGTGATGGCATGAACAGTGGCAGCGTCCAATGCCATTCTTTGGGCACTATTCAGAGAAGGCTTCTCCAAAATGTAGAGCCTCTTGGAGCAAGTGGCAGCTCCAGAAATTTCTGCACATGTCCCACAGAACACAGGAGCGTTCTGACACCTAACTCTATGCATTGATTCAGAATGGTTTTCTGGGGCTTTCCACTCTAGTGGTTGGGTATCTGTAGAAGGATCTAGATCTTCTGTGGTGCTGCCTTATGACTCTAATATCCTGAGTTACCTGCTGTTCCCCACACTCTTCTTCCTTCAACAAATACATTACGAATGTGTGACTGTCCATGGGAAAAACAATTTGCAACTTTCTCCTTCATTTTAGAGAAATTCCCCAAGAAACAGTCTCAAGGGAGACTTCCAAATGATGCCAGGAGCCTCAAAAATAAAATGCAAAAAAAAAATTGAAATGGATCTTATGTGCCTCTTTCTAAAAGCAGATGAAGAACAGCAATTCACCTTTAAGATCCCAGGATCAATCTTCCTCAGCTGTTTTTCTTAATCAACCCTGTTTCATAGTAGGCTGATCCTAGCTTGGAAATGATGACATTTACAACCTATGGACCGAAATTCCTTTTGGCAGTTTTGTGGTGGGGATGGGGTGGTTTAGCGGGAGCATTGGAGGTGGTGTCCTAACACCCACCAATGTGAAACTGCTACCACCACAACAACACAATTTCCTACCAAAACCTTCATTGGACATGCAGTGTGGTTTGGAGGTCAGAACGCTGGCTTAGGACTGCTGGGAGGAAGGAGAATATAGTTCTGCGGCAGGCCTTAAAGGGCAGCAGCCAGTTAAAGAGCAGCATTCCTCCTTATCAAGATGGCAGCTAATTTGAGGGCATCAGCAACAGGAAGGTTTTCCAATGCATCTGTGGAAGGGCTGCTGGCAGGAATGAGGACAAGAGGCTCCATAGTAGAGTGTTGCAGACTGTCATGAGGGAGATGGCAAATGCAGTTAGTGTAACTGAAAAACAGCCACATAGTGCAGAAAGAGCAACAACCTCACAAGGATGGGCAAGATAAGTCAAAGCACCTGTGTCAATCCACATCTTCTACCACTCAAACAGCTTCATTCACCTCTTTGCCTACAAAGTGATCTTTATAGCAAAGAAACACCAACCTTCAGACGCAGCACACAAAATAGCCTCAGTGTGGCCTGTGTCATAGAGGTTCCTGGCAGGATGGTAGAAGGCGAACTAGATGGACCATTGTCTGTTTTCATCCAGCATTTCCTATGTTCCTATGTGTTCCTCCTTCCACGATACCTCCTTCCCAGACCGCGTGGTCCTTGAATTGGGGCAAGAAAATGATGTGCCCCTTTAAAGGTCCTAATGATAGAAGAGTAGTGGATGGGCTGCAGCATCTAAGTTATTCCAAGTTATTTTTTAAGTTAATCTCAAACTTAGAACGCAGAAATGAAACCTGCAGATGCTCATCAGGAGCTGCCTCTGACAAGGCGATTATTTTGAAATGATTGCAGTGACAAACTTTTTTTCTTTTTAACTAATGTGGTTTCCCAAATCTGATTTCTCTTGTTTTTCAGCTCTCTGCTCTATTTTTGTGATGTGGTTGTACAGAGGAGCTATTTGCTGTCAATGTATGAAGTCTGTCCAGAAGTTCCCTTTGCCTTTAATTTCATGTAGCATTTGTTTCTACTGTGCAGAATTAAGCAGATATCTCAACTCCCCCCTGTCAACTTCGCACTCTGAATTTCAGTGACTTTATTTGCAGCATGTGACCCAATACATGGGCACATCAGGAAATGGCAACACGCCTCAGTTTGTTTGTTTGATTCTAAGCTGCGGGAACGATCCTAACTAGAACAACCTGGTTTGCTTCCTGAGCTAGTGATTTTTAGATTCTGATATTCTTCAGTATAAATAGTGGAGCTTTACAATTCTTAGGCAATAAAAAAACAAGCGAGGCCTGGACAACGTATGCCAGCCAAGAGCGACGTCTCAATTCATTCCATCTTCGCTGCCTCCAGAGAATACTTGGCATCAGGTGGCAGGACCGTATCTCCAACACAGAAGTCCTCGAGGCGGCCAACATCCCCAGCTTGTACACACTACTGAGTCAGCGGCGCTTGAGATGGCTTGGCCATGTGAGCCGCATGGAAGATGGCAGGATCCCCAAAGACACAGCGAGCTCGCCACTGGTATCAGACCCACCGGCCGTCCACGTCTCCGCTTTAAAGACGTCTGCAAACGCGACATGAAATCCTGTGACATTGATCACAAGTCGTGGGAGTCAGTTGCCAGCGTTCGCCAGAGCTGGCGGGCAGCCATAAAGACAGGGCTAAAATGTGGCGAGTCGAAGAGACTTAGTAGTTGGCAGGAAAAAAGACAGAGGCGCAAGGGGAGAGCCAACTGTGCAACAGCCCCGACAAACAAATTTCTCTGCAGCACCTGTGGAAGAGCCTGTCACTCTAGAATTGGCGTTTATAGCCACTCCAGGCGCTGCTTCACAAACCACTGACCACCTCCAGGCGCGTATCCATTGTCTCTCGAGATAAGGAGGCCCAAAAGAAACAAAAGAACAATTCTTAGGCAATAAAAAAACAAGCAGTAGTTCTCAGAAAGATTGTCTTCATGCAGCTATCTTGTTCAGAGTTGTTCAATTAATTAATAAATCTGGAATGAAAAAGTTAGTCTCAGTAATGACGACCATGAAACTATCAGATTGTCATTAAAACCCATTTGGTTCACTGATGTCCTTCAGAGTAGGAAATCTGCAGTCCTTACCCGGTTTGGCTTACATAAGACTCCAGACCCACAGTAATGTGCTTGACTCTTAACTGCCTTCTGAAATGACCTAGTAACACACTCAGTTGTATCAAATCACTATGGAAAAGTTGAATAAGAATAAAACTGGACAGACCAGCTGGCATTAACGTAGGTATTGGAAACAACAATGGCACACCCTGCCCAGTCACAGAATCACAGAATTGTTACAGCGCAGAAGGAGGCCATTTGGCCCATCATGTCTGCACCAGCTCTCTAAAAAAGCAATTCACTTGGTGCCATCCCCCCGTCTTCTCCCTTGCACATTCTTCCTTTTCATATAACAGTCTAATTCCCTTTTGAATGCTCCAATTGAACCTGCCTCCACCACACTCTCAGGCAGTGCATTCCAGACCTTAACCACTCTGCATGAAAAAGTTTTTCCTCATGTCACTTTGATTCTTTTAACAAATACTTTAAATCTGTGCCCCCTCATTCTCGATCCTTTCATGAATGGGAACAGTTTCTCTCTATCTACTCTGTCCGGACCCCTCATTATTTTGAATACCTCATTCAAATCACCTTAGTCAATCATGAAAAGACCTCCTCACTAATCTGGGGATTGTACCAAAATTGGGAGAACTGTCCCACCAACTAGTCAAGCAACAGCCTGGCATAGTCATACTGACTGAATCACACTTTACAGGCAATTTTTCAGACTCCTCCATCACCATCCCTGGTTATGTCCTGTTCCACTGGCAGAACAGACCCACCAGAGGGGGCAGCACCATGGTATACCGTCAGAAGGGAGTTGCCCTGGGAGTCCTCATGAAGTCTCATGGCATCAGGTCAAACGTGTGCAAGGAAACTCTTGCTGATTACCACCTACCATTCTCAGCTGACGAATCAGTACCCCTCCATGTTGAACACCACTTGAAAGAAGCACTGAGGGTGGTAAGGGCACAAAATGTACTCTGGGTCGGGGACTTCAATGTCCATCACCAAGAGTGGCTCAGTAGCAGCAGTACTACCAAGCTGGCCGAGTCCTGAAGGACATAGCTGCTAGACTGGGCCTGCACCATGTGATGAGAGAACCAACAGGCGTGAAAAAACTACTTGATCTCATCCTCACTAATCTACCTGTTGCAGCTGCATCTGCCCATGATAGTACTAGTGGGAGTGACCACTGTACAGTCTTTGTGGAGTCAAAGGCCCATTTTCACACTGAGGCTATCCACCATTGTGTTGTGTGGCACTACCATCGTGCTAAATGGGATAGATTCAGAACAGATCTAGCAGCTCAAAACTGGGCATCCATGAGGCGCTGTGGACCATCCGCAGCAGGAGAATTGTATTCAATTACAATCTGTAACCTCATCGCCCAGCATATACCTCACTTATATTACCATCAAGCCAGGGGATCAACAGAGGTTCAATGAGGCGTGCAGGAGAGCATTCCAGGAACAGCACCAGGCATGCCTAAAAATGAGGTGCCGACCTGGTGAAGCTACAACACAGGACTAATTGCATGCCAAACAGTGGAAGCAGCATGCAATAGACAGAGCTAAGAAATCCCACAATCAATGGATCAGATCAAAGCTCTGCAGTCCTGCCACATCCAATCATGAATGGTGGTGGACAGTTAAACAACTAACTGGAGGCTCCACAAATATGCCCATCCTCCGTGATGAGGGAACCCAGCACATCAGTGCGAAAGACAAGACTGAAGCATTTGCAACCATCTTCAGCCAGAAGTGGCAGCGGATGATCCATCTCGGCCTCCTTCTGAGGTCCCCAGCATTATAGATGCCAGTCTTCATGCCAATCCGATTCACTCCAAGTGATATCAAGAAATGGTTGGAGGCACTGGATACAGCAAAATCTATGGGCCCTGACAACAACTTGGCTGTAATACTGAAGACTTGTGCCCCAGAACTAGCCGTGCCCCTAGCCAAGCTGTTCCAGTACAGCTACAATGTTGGCATATACCTGACAATATGGAAAATAGCCTAGGTATGTCCTGACAACAAAAAGCAGGACAAATTCTATCTGGCTAATTACCGCCTCATCATTTTACTCTTGACCATCAGCAAAGAGATGGAAGGTGTCGTCGATAGTGCTATGAAGCGCCACTTAAACAGCAATAACCTGCTCGCCGATGCTCAGTTTGGGTTCTGCCAGGGCTTCACAGCTCCAGGCCTATTACAGCCTCGGTCTAAACATGGGTAAAAGAGCTGTCTTCCAGAGGTGAGGTGAGAATGACTGCCCTTGACATCAAGGCAGCATTTGACTGAGTATGGCATCAAGGAGATCAAGGATCTAGCAAAATTGGTCAATGGGAGTGAGGGGAAACCTTTCCATTGGTTGGAGTCATACCTAGCACAAAGGAAGATGGTTGTGGATGTTGGAGGCCAATCATCTCAGCTCCAGGACATCAGTGCAGGAGGTCCTCAGGGTAGTATCCTAGGCCCAACCATCTTCAGCTGCTTCATCAATGATCTTCTCTCCATTGTAAGGTCAGAAGTGGGGATGTTCGTTGATGATTGCACAATGTTCTGTACAATTCGTGACTCATCAGATACTAAAGCAGTCTGTGCCTGCATGCAGAAAGACCTGGACAACATTCAAGCTTGGGTGATAAGTGGCATGTAACATTCACCCCACACAAGTACCAGGCAATGACCATCTCCAACAAGGGAGAATCCAACCATCTCCTCTTGATGTTCCACAGCATGACCATTCCTGAAGCCCCCAAAATCAACTTCATGGGGGTTACAAATGACCAGAAACTTAAATGGACCAACCATGTGAATACAGTGGCTACAAGAGCAGGTCTGAGACTGGGAATTCTGCAGCGAGTAATTCACCTCCTGACCCCCCCAAAGCCAGTCCAACATCTACAAGGCACAAGTCAGGAGTGTGATGGAATACTCTCCACTTGCCTGGCTGAGGGCATCTCCAACAACACTCAAGAAGCTTGACACCATCCAAGACAAAGTAGCCCGCCTGTTCGGCACTCCATCCACCACCTTCAACATTCACTCCCTCCACCACCAGCACACCATGGCAGCAGTGTGTACCATCTACAAGATGCACTGCAGCAACTCACCAAGCCTCCTTCGACATCACCTTCCAAATCTTCAACCTCCACGACCTAGAAGGACAAGGGCTGCAGATGCATGGGAACAGCACCACCTGCAAGTTTCCCTCCAAGCCACACACTATCCTGACTTGGAACTATATTGTTGTTCCTTCACTGTCGCTGGGTCAAAATCCTGGAACTCTCTTGTAACAGCACTGTGGGTGTAGCTACACCAGATGGACTGCAGAGGTTCAAGAAGACAGCTCACCAACACCTTCTCAAGGGCAATTGGAGATGGGCAACAGATGCTGGCCTTGCTGGTGACTCTTACATCCCATGACTGAATAAAAGAAGTCCCATGACTATTATAGATTATGCACTAAGGTGATGGGCATCTTGCTAAAGTCCCCCTTGGTCTGCAGGAGGAAGAGGAGGAGGACATGAGGCCAGGCAGTGCAGCACCAGCAGCTGCAGGAGAGAGGGACAGGAGAACGAGGTGAACTCCTTCCCCCCTGTAGGTACAGGAGATCCCTCCTACTCTGAACCTTCCCCACCAGGATCTCCAGTGCCATGTCTGTGAATCTATGCATCCTCTCACAGGGTCTCCGAACCAACATAGAACCTGCTGCTGTGTGTCAGCCCGCGCATTGCACACCTTCAGTGGAAGTAGGCATCAGGAAACTGCTCCATAAAAATCGCTTCTAATCCTCGATTGTGTGTTTGACCTGCAAGTGTCTGTTTCAGCAGCTCCAGGAAAGTTCGAATTACGGTATTCAGCAACTAGGACCAAAATTGCACGTTAAATCTGGATTTTCAAACATGCCTGTCTTATTAACACAGCACCCATTTATTGCCTGTTTTTACCCTGACACCAAAATAATCTCCATAATTTTTAGTATCCAACCTGAATTAGTTTTTTTCAGAAACATTGCATTATTTTAAGATGAATATTTACTCCAATAATAAAATAATAAAAGACCTACTTTCAAGTGTTACAAGTCAGAGATGAGAAAAACAGAGGAAGTACTAGCAGTTTTCATCATACTGAGGATTGGGTTCATTTGCACAAAGAGATTTGATCCTGTGCCATTGCAAGGGCAATTAGGGATGGGTAATAAATGATGGCCTTGCCAGTGATGCCCACATCCCTTGAATGATTTTTAAAAATGCTTAGGGTTTCCAACTCTGCTTGGAGGCATTCCTAGAGATTTATGATGTTCTAACCACATGATGTCTGAACACGTATGCCAGCAAATCTTACTGCACTTACCTCATAAAGGTTTGGTCCCTCGTAGTTCAATATCTTTTTGCATGGTTTCGCACCAGCAGCTGTTGTGCAAGACATTTCAGGAACCAGGAGGCCACCCATGAGTAAATGAAGGGAAACCAAGGTTAGAGGAGTGACTCATAGAGGAGAAAGTAGAGGTGGGAGGAACTTTGATTCCACCAGTAACTATAGGAGCTCATTGAAATTGTACCAATAACTAATAGCTTCTTTTATTCGTTTGTGGGATGTGGGCGTCACTGGCAAGGCCAGCATTTATTACCCTCCTTCGCAGTAATACTGGTAAACCTCAGATTTCCCTCGTAACCAAAATGAAATAATAACTCATTGATAGTTTGTACGTAACTGCTAGTAGTAGCTATAATTTACCAATAACTAATACTAATCGTATAAACTGCTGATATTCACCCTTAAACTACAGCCAGAAAAAACCCTGCGGTCAGGCTCCCCAGTCGATGCCACTTTTACTAGCCCCAATCTTTCTCTCCCTATCTCCTTGAACTCTGGTTTGGGCTTAAGTTCTGTGTGAAGGTGACAACTTTGAAGGGGGCAGTTCAGTCAGAGCTGATCTATACTTGGACTTTACACATTAAAATTGGCTGGCACAGACCAACCTGAACCAATTGTGAGGTCATACAAAGGGCAGTGGGCTCAGTTCTTGGGCATTTCTCACAGGGCACATGGTCCTACACTAAGCTCAGCACCAACATTTCTGGATTTGGACTCAATAAAGGAGGGTTTTCATAGAACGATCAAAATTACAGCACAGGAGAAGGCCATTCAACTCCCGTATCGATATTGATGTTCTCTCCTGTAACCCTATTCTCCCCAATCCTTTTATATTCCTCCTTTTCAAATATATATTCCTATTCCTTTTTAAATGATATTCTAGAGGGTGCCTGAATAACCACTTGTTGTGAAGCATCCAATAGCCTAATAGCCCTCAGTTCAAAACCTACCTTCACCTTTCCCCACTTGGTTCTTCCAGTAATTATCCTTTGTCTCCATCCCCTTGTTCCCCGTTCACCCACCAGTGGAAATAATCTTTCACAGTTTACCCAGAGCACAGTCTCCATGTTTCACTCACTGCTCCTCTCACTGTTGCTCCCACTCAGCATGTTGCTGCTGCTGCTCCTGGCTCTATAGAAACTGCTGGCCCTCATGCCCACCCAATTTCCCAGTCTCCCTCTATCACCCCCATTCATGCCCCAAACTCCATTTCCTCCATTCCCTAATTTCCCTCTCATCCCGATTCCTGAGCCCGCTGACACCCGACTCCTGCTTACATCCAACACACCAGCTATTCCTGGCTTTGTACAGATGGGATGTTGTGAGGGGGAGGAGAACAGGGGCCTCATCCAGTCAGAAGCTATTTGTTATGGCAGCCAGTGACATCACCGAGCAAGGGTTGGGACACTTGCTGCAGGTAATTTAAAGTGCGATGATCTCCCAGACTGCTCACAGCATTGCCCGCGATATCCATGTCCCATTCTGAGAGAATCCTGGGCAATCTGGGAGGGTTGGCAACATTGGACATAATGCTCCCAACCTGTGGGCCCAGAGTTTTCTGATTTACTGAGTGGAACCTTGCGCTTGTGGAATTATGGGCCCCACTTCCATCAGGATGTTATCCTGACTTGCAAGTATGTCTATGTCATTAAGAACATCATGAGATCAGAATGATGTTATCCTGCCGTTCCTGCCTTTTCTTATGACATCAGACTGGAAGTGGGTCACCCCTGCTTCCAGTCAGAAAAAGTGGTGGAACCTGGCAGGACCAGGCCCCTCCACAAATTGCAGCCTTTCCACCTGGTTTACACTTAAATAAGGCCATCTCAGGGCCAAGAAATTTGGAGCTCAATTATTTAACTTTGCAGCCTAAATTATTTACCCTTGCCTGTTGTACAAAGACAAACACAATAGGATGGATTTTGTGTAGGAGGCGGGGCTCCTGGCGCCAGGCCAAAGAAGTGGGGGAACCCCATCTCTGCATATTCAAGTCCTCAATTAAAGATTCACGAGTCGGGATCCCCATCCATTCAAAGATGGGTATCCTGCCTCCATGAGCTGCCGGCTAATCAGAGGGCTGGCAGCTCAGCAGTATTGTCAGCGCCACAGGGAGCAGTGGCTACTGCTAGTACTGCAGAGGCCTTGGACCCAGGCCCAGCACTGGAACACTGGACAAGAGATAGGTGAAGCGGGGTCGCTGGGGCCAGTCCGGAAGGCACCCTGTGAGGGGGGGTGGGAGGGTGGTCATGAAGTCCAGGGGGAGGGGGATCCCATGGAGGTGGTTGTTCCTGGTGGGAGTCCTCTGTGGGCCACAAATTGCCCACAGAGGAGGGCCTCCGGGCTCAAGCCTGCAGGGAGTGCGTCTCGTGTTGCAAGGCACCCTGGCCGCCCGACAGAGTCCCCCACCACTGGTAAGATCACAGCAGCAGCAGGAGCAGGCCCTTAATTGGCTGTTAATAGGCCACTTAAGGGCATCAGTTGGCCTCTGGGCAGGAAGGCCTTGCCTTGGGAGGATTGCTTGGTGAAGGGAAGGCGACGGGCACTCTGCTCCCCCACCACCCCCCACTACCAACTGTCATGATACTTCATGCCCCCCTCCCCCCCCACCCCCACCACCTCAGGGGGGCCCATTAAAATCCCAGAAAATGAGATCACTGTGCTATCTGCCATTGTACCTAATCATAAAGTAATGCCAGAGATGAAAAAGTGCCAGCTAGTTTCAGAGTGCACTGCTGCAATAAAAGCATTATTTTGTTGATGGTATAAGTCGATGCTGGCTGTGTGATCTATCTCTTACACAACCATTAATAGTAATTTCTTACATTACTGTTACCAACAAGTATTATTAGGACGGCACAGTGGCACAGTGGTTAGCACTGTAGCCTCACAGCTCTAGGGACCCGGGTTCAATTCTGGGTACTGCCTGTGCGGAGTTTGCAAGTTCTCCCTGTGACAGCGTGGGTTTTTGCCAGGTGCTCCGGTTTCCTCCCACTGCCAAAGACTTGCAGGTGATAGGTAAATTGGCCATTGTAAATTGCCCCTAGTGTAGATAGGTGGTAGGGAATATGGGATTACTGTAGGGTTAGTATAAATGGGTGGTTCTTGGTCGGCACAGACTCGGTGGGCCGAAGGGCTTGTTTCAGTGCTGTATCTCTAAATAAATAAATAAATTTAAATTGGCCTGGTATCAACAATATGAGGGAGAAATATCATTTTAAAGTGAGAGGGTTTGTGCTATTGTAAAGTGGGTGATAGTGAATCAGCAGCCCATTTTTCATTTCTCCCTTACTCTCATTGCTCCAAATCAAGATATTTTTGGGCAACCACACAGCAGTGGCAGTGCACTATCTGTATGATATTAAACCATGATACTGAAGATAGTGGCATGAACGGCCTATCACAAGCCATGAGTGAGGCCCATGCTACTGCCAATCACAATCGTAATTCCACTTAAGAAACCTAATAACTAGAACAAAGGTGTTTAGTCAGATGGAGAGTGAGGGAGATCCACAGACACCTCAACTGCAGTAGCAAGCAACCCATGATGACTAGTCCCCAACAGCCAGGATGAGCAGCACGCCCAATACAAGAGCCTCCAGGAGGCAGCATACCAGAGGGCAGGAGCAAGAAATTACAGATGATATCATGTGAACATCTGCATTCCTATTCACTGGGCCAGCTGTATAAGCGAGACCATCACCAAGACTGCCTACTTCCACCTCTGTAAGAGCTCCCATTTCTGCCGGCCACAGCTCAAACGCTGCTGAAATCCTCATCTGTGCCTTTGTTACCTCAAGCCTTTGCTGTTCTAATACCTCCCATCTTCCACCCTATATAAACTGCTTACTGCATCCTACACTGCACCAAGTTCTGTTCACTCATCACCTCTGTGCCTGTTGACCTACATTGACTCCTGGTCGGGCCATGCCTCGATTTTTAAAATTTACATCCTTGCTTTCAAATCCCTTCATGACCTTGCCCTTCCCTATCTCTGTAACCTCCTCAAGCCACAACACTCTGAGATATTTGTGCTCCTGTAATTCTGGCCTCTTGCATATCCCCAATATTAATTACTCTCTCCGCCTCTCCACCTCTCTTTCCTCCTTTAAGACCCTCCTTAAAACTTACCTCTTTAACAAAGCTTTTAGACACCTGTCCTAATATCTCCTTATGGCCCAGTGTCAAATATTATTGATAACGATCCTGTGAAGCTTCTTGGGACATTTTACTATATTAAGAGATAAAAAGCAAGTTGTTGTTATTGCTGAATATAGGATCGTCACCATTTCACAGAACTGTAATCCACCTGGGATGTTCACAGATATTTAAGCAAGTTCAAACGATCTGTAGTTGAGTTAAAGAACAACATGGCCATGTGAGCACAATGGCGGAACTGGATATGCAACACTACAGACAGATGAAAGTGATAGAGATACCAATCAGGTTAATTGTTGGCCTCATCATCACACTGTACGAGCAGAACACATACTCAATAGGGACTGAGCCATCACAGTGAACTCCAAATGACCTTAATGACCAAAGCAGAAAAACACAATCACAATAACCTGCATTTATATAGCACCTTTAATGTAGTGAAACTTCCCAAGGCACTTCACAGGAGTGTTATCAGGCAACAACTGACACTGAGCCAAAGAAGGAGATATTTGGATGGATGACTAAAAGCTTGGTCAAAGAGGCAGGTTTTAAGGAGCATCCTCATGGAGAGAGAGAGGTGAAGAGCAGAAGAGATTTAGGAAGGCAATTCCAGAGTTTAGGGCCGAGACAGCTGAATGGTGGGGAAATGCAAGTGGGAGATGTACAACAGTTGGAGGAACGCAGAGTTTCGGAGGGCTGTAGGGATGGAAATCAGGGAAACAGCAGACTACTGAGAAACCATTGCCTTCATAGATTTAACCCAGAATGGTAATTGAGCACATAGACTGCCCATCCATCCCAGCAGACAAAAATCAAACCAAGCATATGCAAACTCCTGATTGGTCAGATTAAAGAAACAACCCTATCGGAAACAGTGTAGTTACCTTTCCACATATGGTAATCTATTCCCAAGCACCATGGGAAATGGAAGGATAGTGACATCTAGCAAGTGATGGATAAACAGCATCCATATCGAGTGCATGGCCTAATTCTTCATATTGTAGTGGGATACAATTCACGTTGTCCCCTGAAGCAAAGAACTCGTGGATCAGGCCCTCATCCGAGCAGCAACAACAACAAATACCAAGCAACATGGCATGTTCTCAGGAGAGAAAGATCTGGACAAGCCAACAGATTTGTGCCATTGAGTCAGCTCCCTTCTTGGGCAGCCCAATAATGAATTTATGCAGTGTCTAAAAGAGCCTGCTTCCCAATCTGATCCCAACCCAGCACGGTAGCACCACCAACCTTAACGAGATCTGCTTCATATTACCACATCCTGCCAGTGCTCACTTGTCACACAGCCTACTACTGAACAGCAGTAGTCTCCAGATAACCATTAAACAACTAGTGACTGGGCTCCCTCTCTCCCTGGCATCCCCACCAAGGGGCACATAACTGGTAGCATACTGAAAGACATTTGTATGTGGATGGAGAAGCACCAGCAATCATTTAAAAGATAATATATTGGGAGAAATAATGACATTCAGCGTAGATTTATGTTTGTTGCAGTAGCAACATTGACCTCACTTGCTTCACCGTACATTTAAAGGAAGGGCATTCATCAGTCATACAATTAGCCAAACATGGTAGTATACAGGAAGCCAGCTATCATCCACCATCAGAAAGTGTGAAACTCTGCAACAGCAAATTTAACCATTTGAGCTCTGAGAAATTCACAGAGGATTAGATGTGGGGGAGACATTGATATTTTTGCATTGGATATAATATTCAGCAATAAAAATTGCACAATGTTCCTGCATAGGTTATAGATTAGAAACGTGGGGATAGTTTTAAAATGACAAAAGAGTGTCCCTCTATCCATAATCACTTGTTCATGAGTGTAAAGAGATTACATTTTACCTCAAATGTATTGCTGTGCAATAAAGGAGAGAATACAGTACAGTATTTGCATTTTCAGACCAACTTCAATAAACAGTGAGGTGACATGATAGGCCTGTACATGCCCACAGTCACACACACTGTAAGGAAATGTGAAGCCAGTGAGTCATAATGTAAACAGACATTACTAAAATTCCATTTGGCACCATCTATTGGCCACAAGGCTGAACAGCAGGGTTACATAAACCTTCAATATCTCTCAGAAAACATAAAGTGACCAAATATTTTGGGCCTATAGTAAAGCCTGGCTCAGGTCTAAAATTAAAACCCAACCCGGGCCCGACCCGACAACAGCCAACCCAAACCCGACCCGGGCCCGAGTCCTTTAATTTCTTTTCATGCCCGACCCGACCCAAAAATATCAAACATACTATTAAAAAAAAATTGTAGATTAAAAAGAAAACAATATCACCAGCTAATGGGAATGGCAAATAGTAGTGCAATTGGTAAATCTACAACAGTAGTACTGAGTCAGAGAGTTCCCAAACTCTGCTAGGGTGCCTAAGGTAGACAAGATAAGTCAACAGGTGTGAGTATCAGCCATCCACATTACTCTTGCACTAGCAGACAGTTCAGGAACCCAGTCATGGTGTTGTCAGACAGCATAACCAAATTTTGTCTGTTTTAGATCCTCTGCTACTTATTTCTTCGTCTACAATATTGAGGAAGGAGGTACTTGTAGCATTCAGGTCCCTGTACAATTTGAGTTGACATAGAGGGAAATTTCTAGCTTACAAACTTATAGAAATGATGCCGGAAGACTAGCCGGCCCATCAAGACTGCCCCACACCAAGATAGCTGGACCAACATGGCTAAACACTTCTTCCATCTCCCTAACTCGCATCTAAATCTACTAGGAGTGGCAAAAAACATAAAAACCCTGGGCCCATATGGGGAAAAACTCAGTAAATTTCCTCTCCAATGCCCTGCTGCCCTGGCAGTCGAAAACCTGTCCAGGAGATTACATGGACCACGTGTTACCTATAAAGAAACTTACCTTCTATATGACGCAATCTTTCTCACAGTCAGGAACTGATCAAGCTCCCTCTTGAAGCCGCTGAGAAAGTCAGCACCCACTACACCAGCTGACAATATATTCCAGAGGCTTTACATTCTCTGGGAGAAGAACCACCTAACATCCTATCTATTCCTACGCGTATGTGGTTTTATATACTTTTTTTTAGTTAAGCTCATAGATGGTTTTCTCTCTGCAATGTTACTTTTCTGCTACTGTGAAACAATCAGTTGGCAAGTAATGGGGCAAAGGCTTGCTTTTGAAAATCATTCAACATTACTTCTACAGCCATTATAGCTTGTTTGAAATTATCTACATTTGATGGGAAAATATTGCATTAATAACGCTGCACTGTTTAATGTCTTCAAAATAGTTTTGACATGAACCGAAGTTTCTAGATATAGTCTATTCACTCCCATGGAATGGAACACCAACCCTTTGGGATCAGAGGAATACTTCATTCAAGCTATTAGGTTGACTAATATAGACTGTAATGGCAGATTAATATGCCAGGGTGTCTTAATTCATTACTGTGGAAGATTTAGAATTTATACTTGGATGGCCAGTGGTGATTATTCAACCTCCCCCCTCATCCCATATATACGAAAAAAAAGTGTGCACAATGCCAATTAATGTCTAGACTAGATACAATAAATATTGGTTCTATGTATTTTCAATTTTAATATTTGCATTTGAAACACTCGATTATCAAAACTAAGATAACTTGAGCATAAGTTAGTCTCTCACCCACTCAGTAATGGGAATTAAGTAAGTTGGGTCCTGTGTTTTGGCTTATCTCATAATTCCTAGTTTTGTCCACAAGACTCATGGATGTGGTCAATGACACTCGCTTTCAATCATAATGTGGCAGCTTTCCAGATATACATCACACAACAGCTACAACGTGACTTTCTACATAAACAATCCCATCATCGAATTCTGTGGTAGACTAATTTTTTTTTGTCCTCTTTCACTAACTGGGAGATCTAATTCTTGAATTTTTTTAAAGTGCTTACAACCAGGGTGGTCTGGGCAGGGCACTACAGCTATTTTTCCAAGTTTATACTTGCAATGTTAAAACAAACAAGTTCATAAATTATATTTTAAACATGTGTTATGTACAAAATGAGACATTAGTATTCCTTTAGAGATGAATTTTAACTCACATGACTGTTACTCAAATTATCCAGTAAATTTCATACCATTTTGGCGGCCACTATAACTGAAATATGAATGGACCTTACAATCTACTCCCGGGTTTTCTTTGGGCAGAGAAGGCAGCCTCTAACTTGTGTTATTGAATTTCATACTCTAAAGTCATTTTAAATACAATTGCCTTAGAAATGCAATTCACAAAAATTTCCAGACTTAAAACCAGTCTGGAAAATTAAAATATGTGTTCCCACATTTTAAAATGATTTTTTTTATCATAACAGTGAAAAGTTTGGTTTAAAAATGTCACACTTAAGTTTTAATACATAATATGCATTTATATTGGGGTTTTCACATAAGTGGACATGACAAGCGGCACAAAGACTGCCAAAGCTAAACAGTACAGTCCAGCCCAACCCGACCCAAGCCTGAATGTTGGACACAGAATATAGACCCAATCAGACCTGAACCCGACACATATAGTCGGGTTTGGTCGGGTTCGGGTCCAGGTCCGGTAGCCAGGCTTTAGCCTATAGTGCCTCATGAGCGCCTGAATGGCAGGTGCAGTGCACTGGAGACATGGGTGGAGACCTGTGCTACTGAGTCTTTGCTCCCATAACACTGCCCCTGAGTTTTCCACCACATTCTTTATTGAGGATAGCTGCCTTGCTGTGCAGGAGCAGATATGTGTGTTGGCATCCTTCCATCTATGAAAGATGATGGAATTGCAGCAAACAATCCATTTAGGTGGGGTGTCGTCTCTTGGTGCACCATTGTTGATGGCTGTGAAGACCAATCCTTGAGAGGCAGGTTATGCCACAAGTGCTGCATGTGGAGCTGCCAAGTGACGCTGTGAGTTGTTGTTTTCGGCCTTGGCACCTGCTACCAAGCTGCCGTAGCAACTGGTTGTCATGGTAGTGCACATCAGTTCACCGATGTATCACCATTTCCCTCTTTCGCCAGCTAGTGACTCCCAGGTGTGATAGTCGACATTTAGGGCCTTCATGCCACACTTGCAAGCATCCTTGAAGCGGAGTTTTGGGTGCCTCATTGGTCGTCTGGCCCTGGTTACCTCACCATACAGAAAGTCCTTGGATATGAGACTGTCTTCTATCCTGCGTACGTGTCTGATCCACTGAAGCTGCCTCTGTTTGATTAGTGCCAACACGCTTGAGAACTCCACTTTGAGAAATCTGCTGCATTTGTGATTTTGTCTGCCAGGTAATACCCGTAATGTGCCGCAGACAGCAAAGTTGGAAATTATTGAGCTTCTTTTCCCGGTAGCTGTAAGTCACAGCCATATAGCAAAGTGCTGAAAACACAAGCGTAATAAAGCATCAGCTTGGTCCTAAGGGTCAGCTTGGTGTTATCTCATGTGTTTCGTGAGTCGGCCATAGGTGGTAGCTGATTTCCCTATGTGTGTATCGAGCTCTGTATCAAGGGACAGATTGTCTGTCACCGTGGACCCAAGGTAGCAGAATCTGCTAACCACTACCAGTGGGGTGATATTTAGTGATCAGGGGCAGAGATGCAACACATTGTCCCATGACCACGGGGAAGGTGCTGGTGTTTAAATCCATTCTTTTGGTCGTGGTTACAACATGGGGATGACTTGGATTAGGAGGGAAGGAAAGGTAAAGAATGATGAAGCCTCAGTAAGGACCTGTTCACCTGCAGTATCTTCTGCCTCCACTAGCAGATTCCATCCTTGCAGGTTTATAGCCTGCCCTCAAATTAAGTGCCTTCCTGGATAGGGATTCTCCTCTGCTGCTGTTGCTGTCTTCTGTTAAAAAACTGCCATCACTTCCAGAGACATATGAGACTTTCATTACTGACGGCAGTATTAGAACACCCTGCAACATTAGCTGAGTCTGCTCCCTCTGCATTAATAAGGATTCACAGTGAAGTAGCTATGATACTGCTTAATGTTCTTTCATGCATTGCACGCTTCCAAGTACTATGTGGGAGCAATGTATGCAGATTATAGCCAGGGGCACATTCCTCAGTGGGCAGGTGACTCTACAGGTTTATTTAATTAAAGGAAAAAGAAAGACTTGTATTTATATAGCGCCTTTCACAACCTCAGGACATCTCAAACTAATTTACAGCCAGTGAAATATTGCCATTGCTGGAAACCCAGCAACCAATTTGTGCACCACAAGGTCCCACAATCAGTAACAAAATAATAACCAAATAATCTGTTTTAGAGATGTTGATTGAGGGATAAATATTGGCCAGGAAGAAGACATCTGCTTTGCTTTGAAATTCTACTATAGGAACCTTTAAGCCAAATTAAGAAGGTAGATTGGGCCTTAGTTTAAGGCTTCATTTGAAAGATAACACAGTACTCCCTGAATTCGAGCAGTGGAGTGGGATTTAAACCCACAACCTCTGCCTCAGAGACAGGACTGCTACCAACTAAGCCATGGTGATTACTTGATTTGAGGAAGGGCATTAAATTGTGAGGTAGGATACACTAAGCTGTTGCCAGCTTTATCTGTGTAAAGTTTCATACTTTCCCCTGACTGGTGAGAGCATTACATATTTCTACACTGCATACATCTCCTTTGAACAGTGTAGCACAGCTTTGAGTACCTTCCTTTAGTGGCAGGGAAACAGGACATCTGTCCTTTGCTTCAGTTCCCGCAACAACTGAATTGCCTTGTTACCAAAACAGGATGTCCTTATCTTACCAATCCTCCTCCTTGACATGGTGATGGCTGGAAAAAAGACTGATGAAGTAATCACCAATAATTCCTCCTTCACAGTTAAAATTTACAAAGTTGCTTTGCAGATAGACTAAATTAGACAACAGCATTCTCTCCCCATTTTTGGAATTTTTAAATGTACTTATTTATTCATTGACAGGATGTGGCTATCACTAGCAAGGCTAGCATTTATTTCTTCCCCAGCCTGAGATGCCAAGGCATACAACCTTAATATTGCCTCAGTAAACTTTGTTGCCTCTGCAGACTTTTCCAAGGCTCCAAGATGCCCAAGAACCTTCGGCAGCCACAAGCCTTTAAGGCCTACAGCAAAACCACAGATTTCTGCGGCCTCATGTCTGCACCCAATGCGAGGCCCCACACCCACCCACAGAATGCCCACTAAGAACTTAGGAACAGGAGTAGGCCATTCAGCTCCTTGAACCTTTTCTGCCATTCAGTTAGATCTTGGTTAATCTGTATCTTAACTCCATCCATCTGTCTTGGCTCCATGCCCTTTGATACCCATGTCTAGCAAAAAAACTATTGATCTCAGATTTAAAATGATTAATTGAGCAAGCATCTACTTCTTTTTGTAAGAGAGAGCTTCACACTTCTAACACCCTTTGTGTGAAGAAATGTTTCCTAACTTCTCTCCTGAATGTCCTGGTTCTCATTTCAAGGTTATGTACAATGTCCCTAGACTCCCCGATCAGTGGAAAAAGTTCTCTCGGTCTACCCTGTCAATTCCTTCCAAAATCCTAAAAACCTCAGTCAAATCACCCCTTAACTTTCTATATTCCGGAAAATACAAACCTAATTTATGTAATCTTTTCTCAGAATCCAACCCTTGGAGCCCTGGTAACAATTTGATGAATCCGTGCTTCACTCCTTCCAAGGCTAATATATGCTTTCTAAGGTGCAGTGCCCATAACTATATACAGTATTCCAGGTATGATCTAACTAGCGCTTTCCATAGCTGATGCAAAACTACTTTCCCTTTATATTCTAGCCCTCTAGTTATAAAGGCTAACATTAGGGGAGGCGGTGGCGTAGTGGTATTGTCACTGGACTAGTAACCCAGAGACCCAGGGTATTGCTCTGGGGACATGGGTTCAAATCCCACCACAGCAGAAGGTGGAACTTGAATTCAATTAATAAATCTGGAATTTAAAAAAAGCTAGTCTAATGATGGCCATGAAACCATTGCCGATTGTTGTAAAAACCCATCTGGTTCATGAATATCCTTTAGGGAAGAAAATCTGCTGTCCTTACTTGGTCTGGCCTACATGTGACTCCAGACCCACAGCAATGTGGTTGACCCTTACATGCCCTCTGAAATGGCCTAGCAAGCCACTCAGTTGTATCTAGCCGCTACGAAGTCAATAAAAAGGAATGAAACTGGACGGACCACCCAGCATCGACCTAGGCACCGGAAACGACAACAGCAAACCCAGCCCTGTCGACCCTGCAAAGTCCTCCTTACTAACATCTGGGGGCTTGTGCCAAAGTTGGAAGAGCTGTCCCATAGACTAGTCAAGCAACAGCCTGACATCGTCATACTCACGGAATCATACCTGACATACAATGTCCCAGCCTCTGGCATCACCATCCCCGGGTATGTCCTGTCACACTGGCAGGACAGACTCAGCAGAGGTGGCGGCACAGTGGTATACAGTAGGGAGGGAGTTGCCCTGGGAGTCCTCAACATTGACTCTGGGCCCCATGAAGTCTCATGGCATCAGGTTAAACATGGACAAGGAAACCTCCTGCTGATTACCACCTACCTCCCACCCTCAGCTGATGAGTCAAGTTGAACAGCACTTGGAGGAAGCACTGAAGGTGGCAAGGGCACAGAATGTACTCTGGGTGGGGGACTTCAATGTCCATCGCCAAGAGTGGCTTGGTAGCACCACTACTGACTGAGCTGGCCGAGTCCCCAAAGGACATATCCACTAGACTGGGAATGCGGCAGGTGGTGGGGGAACCAACAAGAGGGGAAAACATACTTGACCTCATCCTCACCAATCTGCCTGCCGCAGCTGCATCTGTCCATGACAGTATTGGTAGGAGTGACCATCGCACAGTCCTTGTGGAGACGAAGTCCTGCCTTCACATTGAGGATACCCTCCTTCGTGTTGTGTGGCACTACCACCGTGCTAAATGGGATAGATTTCGAACAGATCTAGCAATGCAAAACTAGGCATCCATGAGGCGCTATGGGCCATCAGCAGCAGCAGAATTGTACTCAACCACAATCTGTTACCTCATGGCCCGGCATGTCCCCCACTCTACCATTACCATCAAGCCAGGAGACCAACCCTAGTTCAATGAAGAGTGCAGGAGGGCATGCCAGGAGCAGCACCAGGCACATCTCAAAATGAGGTGTCAACCTGGTGAAGCTACAATACAGGACTATCTGCATGCCAAACTGCATAAGCAGCATGCGATAGACAGAGCTAAGCGATCCCATAACCAACGGATCAGATCTAAGCTCTGCAGTCCTGCCACATCCAGCCGTGAATGGTGGTGGACAATTAAACAACTAACTGGAGGAGGTGGCTCCACAAATATCCCCATCCTCAATGATGGGGGAGCCCAGCACATCAGTGCGAAGGATAAGGCTGAAGCACTTGCAACAATCTTCAGCCGGAAGTGCTGAGTTGATGATCCATCTCGGCCTCCTCCTGAAGTCCCCAGCATCACTGATGCCAGACTTCAGCCAATTCGATTCACTCTGCGTGATAGCAAGAAACGACTGAAGGTATTGGATACTGCAAAGGCTATGGGCCCTGACAATATTCCGGCAATAGTACTGAAGACCTGTGCTCCAGAACTTGCCATGCCCCTAGCCAAGCTGTTCCAGTACAGCTACAACACTGGCATCTACCCGGCAATGTGGAAAATTGCCCAGGTATGTCCTGTACACAAAAAGCAGGACAAGTCCAACCTGGCCAATTACCGCCCCATCAGCCGACACTCAATCATCAATAAAGTGATGGAAGCTGTCATCAACAGCGCTATCAAGCGGCACTTGCTTAGCAGTAATCTGCTCAGTGACACTCAGTTTGGGTTCCGCCAGGGCCACTCAGCTCCTGACCTCATTACAACCTTGGTTCAAACATGGACAAAACAGCTGAACTCAAGAGGTGAGGTGAGAGTGACTGCCCTTGACATCAAGGCAGTATTTGACCGAGTACGGCATCAAGGAGCCCTAGCAAAACTGAGGTCAATGGGAATCAGGGGGAAAACCCTCTGCTGGTTGGAGTCACACCTAGCGCAAAGGAAGATGGTTGTGGTTGTTGGAGGTCAATCATCTGAGCTCCAGAACATCACTGCAGGAGTTCCTCAGGGTAGTGTTCTAGGCCCAACCATCTTCAGCTGCTTCATCAATGACCTTCCTTCAATCATGAGGTCAGAAGTGGGGATGTTCGCTGATGATTGCACAATGTTCAGCACCATTCGTGACTCCACAGATACTGAAGCAGTCCGTGTAGAAATGCAACAAGACCTGGACAATATCCAGGATTGGGCTGAATATGGCAAGTAACATTTGCGCCACACAAGTGCCAGGCAATGGCCATCTCAAACAAGAGAGAATCTAACCATCTCCCCTTGACATTCAATGGCATTACCATTGCTGAATCCCCCACTATCAACATCCTAGGGGCTACCATTGACCAGAAACTGAACTGGAGTAGCCATATAAATATCGTGGCTGAAGAGCAGGTCAGAGGCAAGGAATACTGCGGTGAGTAACTCACCTCCTGACTCCCCAAAGCCAGTCCACCATTTACAAGGCACAAGTCAGGAGTGTGATGGAATACTCTCCACTTGCCTGGATGGGTGCAGCTCCAACAACACTCAAGAAGCTCGACACCATCCAGGACAAAGCAGCCCGCTTGATTGGCATCCCATCTATAAACATTCACTCCCTCCACCACCGACGCACAGTGGCAGCAGTGTGTACCATCTACAAGATGCACTGCAGCAATGCACCAAGGCTCCTTAGACAGCACCTTCCAAACCCACGACCTCTACCAACTGGAAGGACAAGGGCAGCAAATGCATGGGAACACCACCACCTGAAGTTCCCTTCCAAGTCACACACCATCCTGACTTGGAACTAAATCGCTGTTCCTTCACCGTCGCTGGGTCAAAATCCTGGAACTCCCTTCCTAGCAGCACTGTGGGTGTACCTACCCCACATGGACTGCAGCGGTTCAAGAAAGCAGCTCATCACCACCTTCTCAAGGGCAATTAGGGATGGGCAATAAATGCTGGCCTGACCAGCGACGCCCACATCCCATAAATGAATTTTAAAAAAATTTCATTAGTCTTATTGAATTTTTTTTGTACCTGACTACGACATTTTAGTATAAAATATAAACAGAATTTGCCCGAAATACTCAGCAGGTCTGGCAGCATCTGTGGAGAAAGAAAGCTCTCTATTGTGTTTGCTAAATCATTAATAAATATCGTGAATAGTCAGAGCCCCTGCACAGATACTTATGGGACACCACTAGACACTTCTTTCCAATTTGAGTGCATATCATTACCTCTACTCACTGTCTTCTACTGCCCAGCCAATCTCCTAACCAGGTCAATAATTTACTTTCAGTTACATGTGCTTTAATTTTAGCGAAGACTGTCTTATATGGAATCTTATTGACTGTCTTCCGGAAGTCAATTTAAACTACATCCATGGACATTCCTCTGTCTACTACTACCTCAGCAAATTCAATTAGATTTGTTAGACATAACCTACCCATTACAAATCCAGGGTGGCTCTCTTTAATCAGCTCAAATTTCCCTGTAGTGCTTAGTCACTCTGTCCTTAATTATGCCCCACAACAGGGGCTGAATTTTATTATGGCGGCATCCTTTGAACTCAGCGCGGCACCCACATTTAGCGGACGCCGCAGAGCCCCCGCGATATTATGCGCGGCAGCTCATTAGCATCACTGCGCCAAGCCTCCACCCAACGCACCCCCCCCACCCCGATATTAGGTGGGGAGAGGCAGGATATTCGGCGCAGTGAGGAACCCTTTGACAGTTGTGCAGCAGGTGCTGGGGCCCTATTTTAAGTGCTTCAGCACCTGCTTGCTGACAGCTTTCAAAGAGATACTTACCTGACTGCTGAAGAGTGGGGCTGCTGTCAATCTGGCAGCAAAGCAGAAAGTCCTGCTGAAATCCAGCAGGTCAGGCAGCAGCCGTGGAGAGCGAAGCAGAGTTAACTTGTCCAAGTTCACAGGCCTGAAAGTTAACTCTGCTTCTCTCTCCACAAATGCTGCCTGACCTGCTGAGTTACCCCAACACTTTCCGCTTTGCTGCCACATACTTACCCTGCTGTGTCCCAGTGTCCTGTGAAATTACGATCCTCTTCTCCCACTCAAGTGTAGCATTCCTTCTTGTAGGCATGCCGCACCTGGGTGAATAATCTTAGATTTGCACATTCTAGGACGTGAGACTTAAATAGACCATAAAAGGTATTATAGAGAACACACTGACACAAATGGGAATACACGGGTATCACAGCAATGTAAATACGTCTTTCACTAAATGTTCCTCACCAACATGTGTGTCCTTTTCTTTCTGCAAATGATGTGTGCCAGCATGTAGCGCCAATGTCACATCCCTTTTCACCTTCAGAAGGACCAATGTATGCAATAACATCATTGCCATGCCACCATTACTCATGAGCATCTCCAAGGATGCAGTGACATGGACATTGGCTCAGTCAGCTGCTGTCTCTAATGGTTTACACAGGGATGCTGCAGATGTGGACTGGTGCACAGCAGGTGAGTGAGGGTGATGTGTGGCTTGCAGAGCTCATGTCGATTCCTATGGAGCAGAGAGCCTTTGTTTGATAAGCCACTTCCCTACATCCCTACCTCACTGTCAGCCCTGCGTGCAGAGCCTGGGTGCCATCTGCCCTCCCATGCATCTTTCATATTGTAGGTCCCCAGCATCCTCATAGTCCGAGGAGGAATCCTGTTGATATCTCTCCTCATCATGCCAGGCCTGTTGCGTGCATAGTTGTGCAGAGCAGCAAAGAAAGGAGCTGGCCTTTTTGGCCTGTAATACAGGGCATCATCCTATCCATACAGGCATTGGAGGCGCTCTTTCAGCATGCCGATCTCCTGCTCAATGGTGGCTCACGTACTCAGTGGCTGGTGTATCTCTTCTCTGCAGCAGTGGTGGAGTCTCTCACTGGTGTCGGGAGCCATGTCTGCAAAGGATAGCCCTTATCTCCAAGAAGCCCCCCCTTCATCTGAGCCAGTTCAGTGAACAGGGGTGGCAGCCAGGACTGGTGTAAGACCCAGGTGTCATGGCAGCTGCCTGAGAAGCGGTCACACATTCGCTGCAAGCATCTGCGGTGTTCACATACCAGCTTCACCGAGATTGAGAGGGCTCCTTTAATGGTGATATCTGCAGGTGGTAGAATGGCAGTAGGCCTGATGGCCACATGAGTGCAGTCTATGAACATCACAACCTATGGTTCTCCGGCAATGGTGCCAGAACCAATGGCCCTCTGGGCCTGGCTGTGAGAGTCCGTCCTAGAGGGCATTGGTGACCTCGCTGATGCAGCGGTGCACTGCTGACTGTGTGACCCCCACAAAGGTCTCTGGTGGGCCTCTAAAAGGCTTGAGAACCACTGCCACTATGATGAACAAAGACATGGGATGTCCACCGGAACCCATGGGCTGCAGGTCATCCTTGAGCAGGGCACAGAAATGTGTCACCACCCTCTCTAAATGTGCAATCGCCTCTGACACTGGTGCTGTCACATCCGATGGCATGTCATGTGGGGCCTGTAGATGCACGGCAACCGTAATGGCGAGCTCCCCTTGGGGGCTGCTGCTCACGACCGGGGGTCTCTACGTGGATCGCACCTGCCTGTTGATATTGCCTCTGGCACAGACAGATCCTCATGTGCAGAGAAGCACACAATGTAGGATGAGCCATTCCTATTTCCATGTGATAAATAAAGTTGAACCCTGCGTGTATTCGAAGGTTCCTAACAGAGCATGGATTGGTGTTGATGGGTACATCAGCTGCTTTCCTGGATCAACTATGTGGTGTGCCATGGCATTGCCCATCTTGGCCAACACTCAGAGTGGCACAACATGACCACATCAAGATCCTACCAGCTGAATCGATTGCCCCCATCATCCATAAAACCTTAATGCTCCTGCCCTTTCTGGCACCTTTCCCACATACAGGGTGCCTAGTGTGCCATTGCCCCACACAAACACAGAGCGTACACTGTTAACGGAGGGATGGTACATGGTACCTCCCTTCAAGCCAGCAGAGCTTTCCCTCCAGTAATCCCAGACCCCCTCCCTTTCAGAATGCAGAGTGCAACCCCTGTGTATTCCCCACTCCTCCCTTTAAGAATGCAGAGTTAGACCCCTGCGTATCCCCCTCTTCCCTTCCAGAATGCAGAGTTAGACTCCTGCATACTCCTACCTGTAAGAATGCAGAGTTAGACCCCTGCATGTCCCCCCCCTTTAAGAATGCAGCGTTAGACCCCTGCAAAACCCCCCCTTTTCCCTTCCAGAATGCAGAGATAGACCCCTGCATGTCCCCCCCCCCCCCACTTTAAGAATGCAGAGTTAGACCCCTGTGTATCCCCGCTCCCTCCTCCCTTCCGTAATGCGGAGTGAGGATCTGCCGGCTTTTCAGATTGTGAACGGGACGGCACGTGACGGCTGCCCGTTCAACGAAAAATCCGGCAGTGTCGGTGGAGAGGCAGCGGGCTGCATAACCAGCATATGTAAATAATCATTGCCATATGTTGATTGTGGTGCCGCCGCCATGTGGCGGCGGTGGGTGGCACACTGAGGTTCCGCCACCGCCGGTAAAATGCGGCGGGCCCGTCTCGACGTCACGGGTTGAGGTGGGCCTCTCCCCGCAGCATTTTACCAGCCCCCACACCGCGATCCATGGTGTCGAGGCGCCAGTAAAATTCAGCCCCAGATGTTAGACCAACCACTCTGTAACATCCTGATTTCTCTCTCTCACCTTTCTTATATAAAGGAATTACATTTGCAATTTTCCAATCGAAGGAAAAATTCTTGAATCAAAAGAATTTTGGAAGATTATGTCCAAAGCATCTGCAATTCCCTCACCTACTTCCTTAAAACCCTGGGATACAAATGATCACGTCCTAGAGATTTGTCGGTCTTTAGTGCCATTGTTTTATTCTAATATTGTTTTCTTGCTTTCATTAACTTTAGTGAGTTCCAATCCTTGATTCATTATTAGTTTCCTTGGAATACCAGCTCTATTATCCTCTTCCTCTACTGTAAAATCTGAGACAAAGTAATTATTCAACAGTCTTCCTTATTTTTATCTGCAATATTATCTGCATCTGTTTTTCAAGGGCTCACATTACTCGTCACTATCTTTTTCTTCTAAAATAATTTTAAAACCTTTTATGTTAATCTTGATATTCCTTACAAATTATTTTTTGTAGCCACGTTTTTAGCTCTTACCAGACTTTTTTAAATCTTCCTTTGCTGCTCTTTATATTTCTCTCAGTCCCTTGGATCGACACTACTCTTAGTTTCATGTTATCTCTCATCTCTTTTGTAGATCATAGCTGTTTTATTTGGTAAGTAGATCTCTTTCTTCTTAGGGGCATATACTGATCCTGTATTAAGCTAAATTTATTTTTGAACACCTCCCACTGTTCATCCATTGTTTTAATCAATAACAGTTTTGAGCAGTTTACTATCTAGCTATGAGCCTCTGTCTCAAACCTTTAAAGGGAGATCTGCAAAAATCTAAGATGTTCATAAACATGTTATGTTTCTCCTCTTCAAATCTATCATTGAATTTGATTATATTATGATCACTGTTAGATAAATGTTCCCAATGTTAGACTATTAACCAGGTTTGGCCCATTATTCATTACTAAATCTAGAATGATCTGCTCCCTTGTGGGTTCTGCAACATATTACTCCAGAAAACGATTGAATGCACTCAAAACAATTACTATGTTTTGACTTGAATTACTTTGCTCTTCCCAATCTGTATGTAAACTAAAATCTCCTACTAAAGCAAGTCAGTTTTTTCACAAACCTCTCTAACCTCTGGATTAATACATTCTGCTACTTCATTGTTGCTAACAGGATTCTTGTAGAATTCAGTTTTGAGTCCTCTCATTCCTCAATTCCAAACATAGAATCTCTGCTGATTGCTTTCCCTTATCTATTTCATCTCTTACAATGTAGCAATAGCATTTTAAATCAATAAGGCTACCCCTCCTCCTCTTTCAGTTTCTCTATCCTTTCTAAATTCTAGATAACCTGGACATTTAACTTCCAGCTATGAGCTACTAGTAGCCATATAGACTGGACAAATCAAATTGACAAAGGTCGTTTGGAAGATGAGATTGTAGAATGCTTTTGCGTCAGTTTCTTGGAACAATACATTGTGGAACCAATTAGGGATAAAGCTATTTTAGATCTAGTATTGTGTAATGAGGCAGGATTAATTAGCAATCTCATAGCAAAAGATACTCTGGAAAAAATTGATCATAATACAGTTGAATTCCACATTAAGTTTGAGAATGACATACTCGAGTCCAAAAGAAAAATCTTAAACTTAAACAAAGCCAATTACATAGATATGAGGGGATGAATGGTTAAGGTGGATTGGGGAAATAAACTAAAAGGAATGAAAGTAAATAAACTGTGGGAAATATTTAAAGAAATAATTCAAAATGTTCAACAAAAATACATTCCATTATAAAAAAAGTGAGAAAGATCCATCTGTGGCTTACAAGGGAAGTTAAGGATAGTAATAGTTTAAAAGAAGAGGCTTATAATGTTGTGAAGAACAGCAGTCGTCCTGAAGATTTGGGAGAGTACTAGAAACCAGCAAAGGGCAACCCAAAAGTTAATAAAAGGGGAAAAAATAGCATGAGATTGAACGAGTCAGGAATATAAAAACAAATTGTAAGAGCTTTTACAAGTATATAAAAAAGAGGACAGTAGCTAAAGTAAACATTGGCCCCTTAGAGGCACAGACATGAGAAATTATTATGGAGAATGAGGAAATGGCAGAGGTGTTGAACAAATATTTTGTGTCTGTCTCCACAGTGGAAGATACAAATTACATACCGGAAATAGAGGGTAACCAAGGGGTTAAAAAGAGTGAGGAGCTTAAAGTAATTAATATTAGCAGCGAAAAAGAATTAGAAAAACTTAAGGGACTAAAAGCTGACAAATCCCCCGGACCTGATGGCTTACACCCTAGGATTCTAAAGAGGTAGCTGCAGAGATAGTGGATGCTTGGTTATGATTTTCCAAAATTCCCTTGATTTTAGAATGGTCACTGTGGATTAGAAGTTAGAAAATGTAACATTGCTATTCAAGAAAGGAAAAACGGAACTACAGGCCAGTTAGCCTGATGTCGGTCATCAGGAAAACGATGTAATCTATTATTAAGGAAGTCTTAGCAATGCACTGAGAAACTCATAGTATGATCAGATAGAGTCAACATGGTTTTACGAAAGGGAAATTGTGTTGACAAATATGAGTTTTTTGAGGATGTAACTAATAGGATAGAAAAAGGGGAACCAGTAGATGTAATGTAGTTGGATTTTCAAAAGGCATTCGATAAGGTGCCACACAAAAGGCTAATAAGGAATTGGGGGTGGGGGTGGGTAATATATTAGCATAGATAGCGGATTGGTTGACGGACAGGAAGCAGAGAGTAGGAATAAACAGGGCATTTTCAATGTGGCAGGCTGTAACTAGTGGAATGCCGCAATGATCAGTGCTGGGGCCTCAGCTATTTACAATCTATATTAATGACTTAACAAACTGACTGAGAGTAACGTATCCAAGTTTGCTGATGATACTAAGCTAGGTGGGAATGTAAGCTGTGAGGAGGACACAAAAAGACTGCAAAGAGAAATAGACAGGTTAAGTGAGTGGGCAACAAGGTCACAGATGGAGTATGATGTGGGGATGTGTGCGTTTATTCACTTTGGTAGTAAGAATTGAAGAGCAAAATATTTTTTAAAAAGTGTGAAACTTGTAAATGTTGATGTTTAGAGAGACTTAGTGGAACACAGAAAGTTAGCATGCAGGTACAGCAAGCAATTAGAAAGGCAAATAGCATGTTACATTTTTTGCAAGGAGTTTGGAGTACAAGAATGAGGAAGTCTTACTGCAGTTGTATAGGGCTTTGTTGAAACCACACTGGAGTACTGTGCACAGTTTTCACCTCCATATCTAAGAAAAGATATACTTGCATTGGAGGTAGTACAGTGAGGACTCACTAGATTGGTTCCTGGAATGAGAGGATTGTCCTGCAATGAGAAGCTGAGTAAATTGGGCCTGGAGTTTAGAAGATCTCATTGAAACATATAAGATTCTGAAGGGGCTTGACAGGGTAGACACTGAGAGGTTGTTTCTTCTGGCTGGGTTATCTAGAACATGGGGCACAGTCTCAGGATAAGGGGCCAATCATTTAGGACTGAGACGGGGAGAAATTTCTTCACTCAGAGGATTGTGAATCGTTGAAATTCTCTACCCCAGAGGGTTGTGGATGCTCCATCGTTAAGAATATTCAAGGCTGACATAGACAGATTTTTGGCTGCTCAGAGAATCAAGGGATATGGGGAGTGGGAAAGTGGAGTTGAGGCAGAAGATCAGCCATAAGGAATTGGGGGTTGGGGGGGGGGGGCGGGGGTGGGTGATGGTTGTGGGGGTAATGGTGGAGCAGGCTCAACAGGCCATATGCTCTACTTCTGTTCCTATTTCTTATGTTCTTATACCTCAGTAATGGCCACCAAGTCATTCCCTCTAAGCTCTATTTGAGCCTCTAATTCACTCAATTTATTTCTTACACATTACTTTTGTTCTTCAGTCTGCAATTCACACTTCCTCTAGACAGATCTCTTGTTTCTTTACTTGTCCCATTACCACTCCCTTTGGCCCTGCACCAGCGACTCTTAGTCATTTAATCTCTCCTGTCTTCCACCCTATCACAGATCTTCCCTTTTGTTCTTTTACCATAGAATCATAGAATGGTTACAGCACAGAAGGAGGCCATTTGGCCTGTCATATCTGTGCTGGCTTGCTGAAGGAGCAATTCACCTACTGCCACTCCCCCACCTTCTCTTCTACACATTCTTCCCTTTCAAATAATAATCCAATTCTCTCTTGAATGCCTCAATTGAACCTGCCTCCAGCACACTCTCAGGCAGTGCATTCCAGATCCTAACCACTCGCTGCGTGAAAAAGCTTTTCATTTTGTTGCCGTTAATTCTTTTGCCAATTACCTTAAATCTGTACCCTCTGGTTCTCAATCCTTCCACCATTGGGAACAGTTTATCCCTATCTACCGTGTCCAGACACCTCATGATTTTGAACTCCTCTATCAAATCTCCTCTCAACCTTTTCTTCTCCAAGGAAAACATTTCCAACTTCTCCAATCTATCTATGTAACTGAAGTTCCTCATCCCTGGAATCATTCTCATGGATCTTTTCTGTACCCTCTCTAACGGTTTCATGCCCTTTCTAAAGTGTGGTGCCCAGCACTGGACACAATACTCTGGTTGAGGTTGAACCAGTGTTTTATACAATTTTAACATAACTTCCATGTTTTTGTACTCTATGCCCCTATTGTTTGCTTTATTAATCACTTTCTCAACCTGTCCTGCCACCTTCAACGATTTATGCACAAATACACCCAAGTCCCTTTGCTCCTGCACCCCCTTTGGAATTATACCCTTTATTTTATATTGTCTTTCTGCATTCTTTCTACCAAAATGAATTACTTCAGACTTCTCTGCATTAAATTTCATCTACCACTTGTCCATCCATTCCACCAACCTGTCTATTCCTTTTGAAGCTCTACACTATCCTCCTCACAGTTCACAATACTTCCAAGTGTTGTATCATGCTCAAATTTTGAAATTGTACCCTGTACAACAGAGTTCTAGGTCATCAATATATATCAGGAAGGGTAGCGGCCCTAGCACCGACCACGGGGGCCTCCACTATAAACTGCTCCAGTCCAAGAAACAACCATTATCCACTACTCTGTTTCCTGTCACTCAGCCAATTTTGTATCCATGTTACTACTGTTTCTTTTATTCCGTGAGTTATAACTTAGCTCACAAGCCTGTTTTGCGGTACTGTAACAAATGCTTTTTGGAAGTCCATGTACACCACATCAACAGTATTACCCTCATCAACCCTCTCTGTTACCCTCTGTGTGTGGAGCTGGAGGACATAGGTGAGGTTTTAAATGATTACTTTTCATCTGTGTTCACTATGGAGAATGACGAAGCAGGTGTAGAGATCAGGGAGGGGGATTGTGATATATTTGAACAAATTAGCATTGAAAGAGAGGAAGTATTAGTTGTTTTAGTGGGCTTAAAAATGGATAAATCCCCAGGCCCAGATGAGATGTATCCCAGACTGTTATGTGAGGCAAGGGAGGCTCTGACACAAATTTTCAAATCCTCTCTGGCCACAGGAGAGGTACCAGAGGACTGGAGGACAGCAAATGTGGTACCATTATTCAAGAAGGGTAGCAGGGATAAACCAGGTAATTACAGGCCAGGGTGTCTAAAATCAGTGGTAGGGAAACTATTGGAAAAAATTCTGAGGGACAGGATTAATCTCCACTTGGAGAGGCAGGGATTAATCAGGGATCGTCAGCATGGCTTTGTCAGGGGGAGATCGTGTCTAACAAATTGGATTGAATTTTTCGAGGAGATGACTAGATGTGTAGATGAGGGTGAAGCAGTTGATGTAGTCTACATGGACTTCAGTAAGGCTTTTGATAAGGTCCTGTTTGGGAGATTGGTTAAGAAGGTAAGAGCCCATGGGATCCAGAGCAATTTGGCAAATTGGATCCAAAATTGGCTTAGTGGCAGGAGGCAGAGGATGATGGTCGAGGGTTGTTTTTGTGAGTGGAAGCCTGTGACCAGTGGTGTACCACAGGGATTGGGGCTGGGACATTTGCTGTTTGGAGTGTGCATAAGTGATTTAGAGTGAATATAAGAGGTATGATCAGTAAGTTTGCAGATGATACGAAAATTGGTGGTGTCGTAAATAGTGAGGAGGAAAGCCTCAGATTACAGGATGATATAAATAGGCTGGTCAGATGCGCGGAGCAGTGACAAATGGAATTTAATCCTGAGAAGTGTGAGATGATGCATTTTGGGAGGACTAACAAGGCAAGGGAATATACAATGGCTGGTAGGACCATAGGAAGTACAGAGGGTCAGAGGACCTTGGTGTACTTGTTCATAGATCACTGAAGGCAACAGCACAGGCAGATAAGGTGGCTAGGAAGGCATATGGGATACTTGCTTTTATTAGCCGAGGCATAGAATATAAGACTAGGGGGGTTATGATGGAGCTGTATAAAATGCTAGTTAGGCAACAGCTGGAGTACTGTGTACAGTTCTGGGCACCACACTATAGGAAGGATGTGATTGCACTGGAGCGGGTGCAGAGGAGATTCACCAGGATGTTGCCTGGGCGGAGCTTTTCAGCTATGAAGAGAGACTGGATAGGCTAGAGTTGTTTTCCTTAGAGCAGAGAAGGCTGAGGGGGGACCTGATTGAGCTATACAAAATTGTGAGGGGCATTGATAGGATAGATAGGGAGAAACTTTTCCCTTAGTGGAGGGGTCAATAACTGGGGGCATAGATTTAAGGTAAGGGGCAGGAGGTTTAGAGGGGATTTGAGGAAAAACCTTTTCACCTAGCGGGTGGTTGGAATCTGGAACACACTGCCTGAAGGGGTGGTTGAGGCAGGAGCTCTCACAACATTTAAGAAGTATTTAGATGAGCATTTGAAATGTCATAGCATACAAGGCTATGGGCCATGTGCTGGAAAATGGGATTAGAATAGATAGGTGCTTGATGGCCGGCACAGACATGATGGGTCAAAGGGCCTGTTTCTGTGCTGTATAACTCTATGACTCATCAAAAAACTCAAGCAAGATAGTTAAACACAATTTGCCCTTAACAAGTGCCTCCTGGCTTTCCTTAATTAACGCACATTTGTCCAAGTGACTCCTGAATTTCTCCTGAATTATCATTTCTAGAAGTTTCCCGACCACCAAGGTGAAACTGTTGCCACCCTTTTTTTGAACAAGGGTCTTACATTTGCAATTCTGCAGTCCTCTAGCACCACCCCTGTGTCTAAGGAAGATTGAAAAATTATGGCCAGTGCCTTCACAATTTCCACTCTCACTTCCCTCGGTATCCTTGTGTCTCATCCGGTCCTGGTGCCTTATCAACTTTAAGTACAGACAGCCTATCCAATACCTCCTCCTTAACAATTTTAAATCCTTCAAGTGTTTCAGCTACCGCCTCTTTCACAATGACCTGTGCATCTTCGTCCTTTGTAAAGACAGTTGCAAAGCATTCACTTAATACCTCAGCCATGCCCCTGCCTCCTTGCGTAAATCCCATTTTGGTTCCTAATTGGCACCACTCCTCCTTTCATCATCCTTTTACTATTCATATGCCTATAGACTTCCTTAAAACCTATTACATTTCTAACTTTTCCTAGTTCTGATGAAAGGTCATTGGCCTGAAATGCTGGGCTAAATTTTACGCCACCCCAGCAGGTCGGATGGTGATGTGAGGACGGCGTAAAATTGAGGGGGAGACTCTGGGAGGCCTTCCCGCCCCACTCCCACCTCCGGTCAACTTTACGGCGGGAGCGGCCCACCCGCCCAAGGCAAAATAAGGCCCTTAAGTGGCCATTTAATGGCCACTTAAGGGCCCTTGCCCGCCTCCACGGGTATTTTACCCGTGGCAAGCAGGTGTGCTGGGGACAGGGTGCCCGATTGAGGGCCGCCCCCGCCTTCCAACCCACCCCCGGTACCCAAAACACCCACCTCCCCAAACGACTACCCTTGCCTCACTGCCATGACCGATCACCCCCCGGCGAGGCAAGCCCAACTTACCTGAAGTCCTGGCTCCATAGCATCGGCTGGGCTGCAGTCCCAGCGGTGCTGCTGGGACTAAGAGCTGCCAGCCCGCTGATTGGCTGGCAGCTCACTGAGGCGGGACCTCCTCCCTTGAGTGGGTGGAAGTCCCACCTCGGGACAATTAAAGCCCGGGGACCCATAAAATGTGGGTCGGAACCTTGGGCTAGGCGGAAGCGGGTTCGTCACCAACCTTTACATCGGTGGCGAAGTCCCCTCCGCCTATGGTAAAATCCAGCCCATTAACTCTGTTTCTCTCTCTGCAGATGCCTGACCTACTGAATATTTCCAGTATTTTCTGTTTTTTATTATTAATGACATGTAGAAATGGGATTTCCACTGCACTTCCATCGAAGTTACAGTCATAGAGCGGGAGCAGCTCTGAGGGAGTGTTTGGGGAACAGGCAGGAAAGTGGAGTTAAGGCCACAATCAGATCAACCATGATCTTACTGAATGGCGGAGCAGGTTCGAGGAGCTGAATGGCCAACTCCTGCTCCTATTTCTTATGTTCTTCTGAAATTCCTGATTTGCCATATGGATAATGAGAATATAGGCCAGGAAACCTTCCAATAGGAAGAGGAAGTTGTAATATTTCCACAAAATAAATAAGAAAATCTCTTTGGATAGCAGAAAGCACTTACCGAATCCTAGGTGTAATTACAAAACTAATTGTTGGATATTTTTAAAAGGAATAACACAGAAAATCCCAAATAGGAGGAAATGGGAGAATTTTAGCTCCAATGAACCAATTATACATATCCATACATATTCTCTTTGGCCTCCTTATCTCGAGAGACAATGGGTAAGCGTCTGGAGGTGGTCAGTGGTGTGTGGAGCAGCGCCTGGAGTGGCTATAAAGACCAATTCTGGAGTGACAGGCTCTTCCACAGGTGCTGCAGAAAAATTTGATTGTCGGGGCTGTTACACAGTTGGCTCTTCCCTTGCGCCTCTGTCTTTTTTCCTGCAACTGCTAAGTCTCTTCGACTCACCACACTTTAGCCCTGCCTTTATGGCTGCCCACCAGCTCTGGCGAATGCTGGCAACTGACTTCGACGACTTGTGATCAATGTCACAGGATATCATGTCGCGTTTGCAGACATCTTTAAAGCGGAGACATGGACGGCCGGTGGGTCTGATACCAGCGGCGAGCTCACTGTACAATGTGTCTTTGGGGATCCTGCCATCTTCCATGCGGCTCACATGGCCAAGCCATCTCAAGCGCCGCTGACTCAGTAGTGTGTATAAGCTGGGGATGTTGGCCGCCTCGAGGACTTCTGTGTTGGAGATACGGTCCTGCCACCTGATGCCAAGTATTCTCCAGAGGCAGCGAAGATGGAATGAATTGAGACATCGCTCTTGGCTGACATATGTTGTCCAGGCCTCGCTGCCATAGAGCAAGGTACTGAGGACACAGGCTTGATAAACTCGGACTTTTGTGTTCCGTGTCAGTGCGCCATTTTCCCACACTCTCTTGGCCAGTCTGGACATAGCAGTGGAAGCCTTTCCCATGCGCTTGTTGATTTCTGCATCTAAAGACAGGTTACTGGTGATAGTTGAGCCTAGGTAGGTGAACTCTTGAACCACTTCCAGAGCGTGGTCGCCAATATTGATGGATGGAGCATTTCTGACGTCCTGCCCCATGATGTTCGTTTTCTTGAGGCTGATGGTTAGGCCAAATTCATTGCAGGCAGCCGCAAACCTGTCGATGAGACTCTGCAGGCACTCTTCAGTGTGAGATGTTAAAGCAGCATCGTCAGCAAAGAGGAGTTCCCTGATGAGGACTTTCCGTACTTTGGACTTCGCTCTTAGACGGGCAAGGTTGAACAACCTGCCCCCTGATCTTGTGTGGAGGAAAATTCCTTCTTCCGAGGACTTGAACGCATGTGAAAGCAGCAGGGAGAAGAAAATTCCAAAAAGTGTGGATGCGAGAACACAGCCCTGTTTCATGCCACTCAGGATAGGAAAGGGCTCTGATGAGGAGCCACCATGTTGAATTGTGCCTCTCATATTGTCATGGAATGAGGTGATGATACTTAGTAGCTTTGGTGGGCATCCAATCTTTTCTAGTAGTCTGAAGAGACCATGTCTGCTGACGAGGTCAAAGGCTTTGGTGAGATCAATGAAAGCAATGTAGAGGGGCATCTGTTGTTCACGGCATTTCTCCTGTATCTGATGAAGGGAGAACAGCACGTCGACGGTCGATCTCTCTGCACGAAAGCCACACTGTGCCTCAGGGTAGACGCGCTCACCAGCTACATATACACATATACAACATCGGAGTGTGCATTAACTTCCACGGTTACAAGAAACTGATTAAGTACACATTAGGGACTAGCTGGCCCAACTGGCCTAAGAGTACATCACACACATGTGCATGCTGAACTACTAGGGAAGATCTAAAACATCTGCTCTCCTGAGATTGCCATCGGTGAAGTGAAGAAGTGTGATGTGGCAGTGAAAGAAAATGGAAAGTCTGAGAAGATAAAAGAAACACAGTAAAACCCCTTGAGAAATTAAAGAAATCCAAAAGTTCATGGGAAATTAAGAAAAGCATTGAACCAAATGGCTTTTACTCATTAAGGAGTTACTAAAGTTACTGGAAATGCTTGTGAGCTGGGAGATTGTAATTGCGGCAGTATAAATCTCATTTATCCCTTATTGACTATGGTCTTGAATGTTGCACAAAGTGCTTCTGGGCAAGAATTGCCTTCATTATTTAGTAAACTTGCATGTTATTTTCTGTAGTAGAAAAACTGTTAAAGCAAGTAAATGAGACAAACTGATGCCAAGTCATACTGCTGCACATCAGGGAGTGTCTCTGCTGTCACCACTCATCTTTCACTGAGTGGCTGTTTTCTTCACTTTCTTCTGAAAAGGAAAGGAAAACTGGAACGATCTGGACAGATGGCTGTTTGATTGCATGTGTTTTATTGGGATTAATGAATGTAGCTTTCTGTGATTATAATAATTATGTGAAAGAATCATCTACTGAGTGGATAAACATTTTACCTTAGTGCTTATCTGCCCTCTAGTTGTGTAATAGACCGGAAGCTACGATATCTCAGTGAAGCGAAGCCCCCTATTGCTTTGCCATATTGGAGTGCACACTGCTAATTGGTTCACATTACAGCCTGTAGCAGCAAAATGGATTTCTTATATTAAGCTTCTAGGTACTGAAAGACTTTACAACCTTCAAAATATTCATCTCTCTTTTTTCACGCTGCAAGAATAATTTTCTGTAAACTCCTGGCTGTTACAAACTAGAATTAGAAAACCAAACAGATCTGTAGAATGTTTCTGAATTTGTCTTACTTTTTGCATCAACCGTCCAAAAAAAGTACTTTTTTACATTTTGGTTCTGGTTCCTAAAGGGTTATTAAAATATATGATATTTATTTACAAATCATTGAATGCATCGAATCATTCTACAAAACATTTTCATAGCTGCAACAGAATATATTAAACTGTATCTCATACTTTGTTGTTTCCATATTACTGGGGCTGGGGGGGATGCAATATGGCAGTACATGGGCCTGCCTGAAAAATAAAGGTTCACTTCAATAAAATTATTATAATTTAAATCCCAGAAAAAACAATAGGTAAGCGACTGCAATAGGGATCTAAGAAAAATACCAAAGGAAAAGTGCATGAGAATTGAATAAGAATACATTTTTTATTCATCATATGCTGATGGTAACACTGCATATGATCAAAAAATTCAGCTAACGAATGGTGCTAAGATACTGATGGTGATGTCACAGGTATATGTGCTTAGCAGTACAACTATTTAATGTTGTAAGGATCCACATACAACATTGGATAATAGTGTTCGAAACTTCTTTACAAGATAGAGAACAACAGTTTGATAATAACCTGTATCAGTGCTGTAGGCCAGCAAGGCAGCAGCATTTCTCCACCACTTTCACAATCTTTTGTCTAATATATCCAACTTCCCTTTCCCCAGATGAGAGGGGGGACAACTCAGAATTTTATGTCCTGTCAGAATATTATATATTAATTCTCTGTAACAAATCTGACAAACAAATGAAGTTTTAATGTTAAAATACTGTCAGACTTTTCAATACATACAAAGATATATTGGAACAACAAAGGTGGGAGGAGTGCACTGTTATTCTCCAGTTTAACTTCTCCACGGGTCACAACATATATTTAAGTGTGTACCCAGTTACTGATGTGGCCAATTATATACTCTATTTTTGTTTCAGAATAAAACCCACCCACCAGGTTTCTTTAATAAACAACAAAAGTATTGATTTATTAGATTTAGAGATACAGCACTGAAACAGGCCCTTCGGCCTGTTTATAAAACAATTATAAATTATAAAACAAGACTTAGTCAATAAATATTGTTACTACCAGGTGAGAAGAGGTCTAGGGGTCCCCTCTCGGCCTTTGCCTGGTTTAACCGTAACAGGGTTTAATTTTAGAAACACCGTGTTTTTAGCTCCCCCTCAGTGAATCCTTGTTCACTGCTCCAATTGTAAGGCAAAGAAATTGGACAGGTTTCCTTAGATTTAAACAAGAAAGGTGGAAGTTTATTAACCTTAAACTCTAATCCGGTTAATGACTACGAATATGTGACGTGACCAGGCTAGCATGCATACGTGAAAAACATACACGCAGATAGAGACAGAAAATGTAGAAAAGAATAAAGGGGAAAAGTTTGAGGCAATCTCGAGATTATAATTACAGTCCTTTAAGTTCAATGTGGAGTCTTTGGTTGCCGGTAGGACCAGCTGTTCGTTGGGCCCAGCTCACGCTTCAACTTGTTTTGATGTCGGAGTCTTTTCTCTCTTGAGGTTTACATGTCTTCCGTGGGTCCGGCGGCTTGGGAGAAAGCGAGAGAAAGACAACTAGGAGAGAGGTTTCCTTGTTCCAGCTTCAGTTGCAAACTGCTTTCTGAATTCAAACTGTCCTGTGGCTAGTTCAAAAAACCTGGACCAGCCAGTTAGTAATGTGACCCGCTGGTTTAGCCAGTCCTGGCTTTGAGGACTGTATCATCTTAGCAGTCCCTGGAATGCACTTCATTCCACCTTCAATGTCTGGTGATCAAAATCCATTTGAGTTAATTGGATCAGGGAGTGATTCTTTTGTCTCTTCAGTCACAGTCTCTTAGTATGCAAATGTTCTTCCAGCCAAGTGTCTGGTGATCCTCAAACAAGTCATTTCTTCACTCTAGCAACAGATTAAAATCAATGTTCATATGGCAAAATTAATATGCCTCATTCTTGGCAGGTGGGGGTCTGCATGACAATATGCAAAGCTTTAACATACAGTTTGAAATACGACAGTAAATATATATATATATATTCCCTTCTAAATAACCAACACACAAGCACACACAGATTAAAGGAAAAATAGACAAAAACAAGAAATGCTGGAATCACTCAGCAGGTCTGGCAGCATCTGTGGAAAGAGAAGCAGAATTAACGTTTCGGGTCAGTGACCCTTCTTCGGAACTGACAAATATTAGAAAAGTCACAGATTATAAACAAGTGAGGTGGGGGTGGGGCAAGAGATAACAAAGGAGAAGGTGCAGATTGGACCAGGCCACATAGCTGACCAAAAGGTCACGGAGCAAAGGCAAACAATATGTTAATGGTGTGTTGAAAGACAAAGCATTAGTACAGATTAGGTGTGAATACACTGAAAGGAAAAATAGAGGTGCTTTGGCCAAAGTATTTGTTAATTCTTGAAGAAAAAAGATAAGATGTGTTATGTTCCAGATGGCATACAGTCTGGCATCTGAGTACATGTAGATGGGTCAATGGGATCTTTTCAGAAGCAACTCATTCAGGAGATGTTGAGAGGAAGTCTTCCAGAAGCTTTTCAGGAGAAATGCTGCTTCGGTTTCTCTATTTATTACATTTGAGTCTCAGGGTTTTTCAAAGAGGTGGAGAAAAGATGAACTGGTCTTCTCTTTTAGCAGGTTGACCTCCAAATTGACTCAAAACAGTATTCAAAAATGAAACCCACTCATGAGCGCCATAAATCTTGACATGACACTTCTCTTGTAAACAACTCCCATAGTTAGAAGGCACCTGTTGTTTACTTAGCTGAAGACATGTGACATCCAGTAAATGTTGTTTTTAAACAGAGTCCTTCCAGTGACCCTTTAAAAAAAAAAGCCCAGCATCAATGGAATCACTTCAGTCCTCCAATTAATCCATCTTGACAATTCTAAAGCACGAGTAGTCAAAAAACAATTTAAAAAATAGAAGCAATTTCATAACACCTCCATCCTTGGAGGAATGAAACACCATTTTTAAATGCGTTTCATTATAAAGTGTAGAAAAATAGATGAAAAATATTAAAACACATTTACACACTCATTCTCATTCACTCTTAACCTGTAACTATGTTATGCCCTGTACTCAGATAACTCAAAGCAAAGTTAAATTCTAGACAAAGCATCAGCAATTGCATTATTTTTCCCCACAATATGGATAATCATTAAGTGATTGTGCTGCAATAGTAAACTCCATTGAAATAGTCTGGCATTCTGGTTTTTGAATTTTTCCACAAAGGCTAGGGGGTTATGATCAGTATATACCAGTGTTTCTCTGTAATCGTGGCGATCATGGACTTGAAAATGTTTAAAAGCTGGTGGTAAGCCCAGGATTTCTTTTCCCACTGTTGAGTATCTCTTTTGGTATCAATTTAGCTTTTTGGAAAAGTATCCCACTGACCTTTCTATGCCCGATTCATCATCTTGTAACAGGACAGCACTGACCCCCAGGTCGCTATCATCAATTGCTACCTTGAAGGGCTTAGTGAAATTTGGGGTGGCCAACACTGGTTCATTGATCAAAATGGCTTTCAGCCTCTCAAAAGATACTTGGCACTCTCCTGACCACACTATCTTGGCTTTCTTTTTTTGTAGCAAATCCGTCAGTGGAGCAGCTATAGTACTAAAATTTGGTATAAACTTGAGGTAGAAACCACACATCCCCAAAAACCTCATGATTTCTCATTTAGTCTTATGGCAGGGAACTCCTTCAATGTTTGTACTTTTGCTGATCTTGGCAACACTTGTCCTTGCCCTATTATATGCCCAAGGTAGGTTACCCACACCTTTGCAAGTTCACTTTTGGCAAGGTTTATCACCAAATCAGCTGACTGTCATTTTCTAAACAAAACTTTTAGTTGTTCAAAGTGGTCCTTCCAAGTGTCACTGTATACCAGCACATCATCAAGGTAAACCACACAGTTAGGAACATTGGCTACCACTTGGTTCATTAGTCTCTGAAAAGTTGCTGGGGCATTTTTTAGCCCGAATGGTATCACTCGGCACTGGAAAAGACCACCTGGTGTACCAAAGGCCGATAGTTCTTTAGCTCAGGGTATTAAAGGAACGTGCCAGTATCCCTTTAACAAATCTATTGTGGTCAGAAACATGGCACTGCCCACTCTGTCAATACAGTAGTCCAAGTGAGGAACTAGGTAGGAGTCTGCCATTCTTACTGCATTAACCTTTTTGTAGTCTATACAGAGTCTAGTTGAACCGTCAGGTTTATGCACTAACGCAACTGGGGAACTCCAGCTGCTTTGATTGGGTTCAATTAGGTAGTTTTCCAACATGTATTAGATTTCTGCTTTTATCTGGGCCTGTTTCTCTGGACTTAAGAAATAAGGATGCTGTTTTATAGGAGAGAATTCTCCTACATCCACATCATGTATGGCTAAGGTGTTACACCCTGGTTTATCCCTACAGACTCCTTTAAATGCTGTGAGTAGCCTTGTTAGGTCTTCTCGTTGTTCTGTATCTAAATGTGAAAGCATAGTGTCCAATCTCCCTGACAGTTCAGTATTAGCTAACCGGATAGTAGGAGGTTCAATTTGATAATTGTCTAGGCCTGATTCTGCTTCTTCCAAACTATCCCTTTCATCCTTCACTGTCCTTACTACCTGACATACCTGTGCTTGCTTACCCACCTCCCAGCGGTGATATTGTTTCAACATATTGATGTGACACAGCCGATTCTTTTTCTGGCAATCTGGGGTGTCAATCAAATAGTTTACTTTACCAATCCTTTTGACTACTCTATATGTTCTACTGAACTGTGCTTTCAGCAGTTCACCCTGTAAACCCTAATGCCTCATCTCCTGGTTGAAATGTTTGGGTCTTGGCATGCTCGTCTGCCCATTTCTTCATGGTTGTTTGGGATGCTTTCCCACTTTGCAGGCTTTCCTGAGCCGCTCCCGGAACACAGATAGATAATCTAACATGGAAGTTTTGTCCATCAGTTCTAAAAACCTCTCTTTGATTAGTTTTAGAGGACCTCTTACCTCATGTCCATAAACTAATTCAAAAGGACTAAAACTGATAGACTCATTAGGTGAATCCCCAGTGGCAAATGAAAGAATTCCAACCTTTATCCCAACCATGGGGATATTCATGACAGTATGCCCTGATCATCATTTTGAGGGTCTGATGGTACTGTTCTAAAGCTCCTTATGACTGCGGGTGGTAGGCTGAAGACTTTAACTGTGTTATACCCAAATTACTCATAACTTCATGAAAACTTTTAGACATAAAATAGAAACTTTGATCCAACTGGATCGCAATCAGTAATCTATAGCTAGTGAAGAACTGAGTTAACCTTTCTACTGCTACCTTAGCAGAAATTGTTCTCAAGGGAATGGCCTCTGGGAACCAAGTAGTCATATCCTTAGAAGTGAGTATATATTGATGTCCCGCTTTTGTTTTTGGTAAAGGTCCCACACAGTTTACCAACACCCACACATACCACACAGCTTGCTTGCTCTCTTCGACCTTGTTATTGTGCCGATACTGTTGGCTGCACCTAGTGCTTGCAGATGCTGTTATCCAGCTACAATGGCTTCATATTTCCTGCCATCTTCTAGCAGTGCATTAATGCTGTGACCTTTCTTTTTCTCCAAGAAATTTTTCTGAAACGCGTCAATGGGTGTTGATACAATCACCAGCTCCATTGGTCACTCTGACAGCTCAGTTTCTGAAAAATTGCATTCATTGCCCTTACTATGGCATCTTCTGATGAACTGATCCATTGATTCCTGTGGTTGCCACCTGTAGGACATCAATTCCAGGCAGTGAATTCTAAAATTCACTCATAATTGGAGCTGATATTCCAACACTTTCCATATCTTGGTGAGATTTTTCTGGTCCTCTTCAGGTAGGCCAGAGATATTGATTCTGTGTAACCCCTCATTTCCAACTGCTATCAATATTTTCACAGCCCGTTGCTCTGGTTCTACAATCCCTTGGTTGGTGAAGCACACCTGCATTCTTTGTTTAAAAAGTTTGACTTCTGATAGGATATCAATGGTCTTCCAGTTCATGCTGGGGAAATTTGGCATCTATCTTTCTTCTGTTCTTTTGCTTAAAACCTGCTTTAAGACTTGTTCTATGACTCTGCGCTGTTTCCCCTTTAAAATTTTTCTGTTACTTAGACTGGCAGCCTGGATGGAGAGCGTTCTGTGTTTATCTTTCTTGCAGCACTTAAGCTTGTTTACACAGCGTTACAATAGGCTGTTCAATTATTTTTTTTTCTGGAGTTTGTTTATGTTCTTCACGCTTGAGCGGTTTTATGTTTTTTAACTTTGGCTGTGTGAATGGAGACTCTGCAGTGTTCGGAGGTTTCCCACTCTTTTTGCTATTGGATGTCTCCTGTAATGGTGCTGACCTCGATCAGCCTGGGAGAAGAATTGGGTCTTGCCTGGTTTTTTTTACAGAGCCTTTGAAATAAAACAACTTTTTATGCACGTCAAAGCTTGTTTTTTCTAAACCAGTATCTCTTGACCATCTGCACAATAACTCACCCGATCGCAGGAATTTATTTGCAGCATGTCATTCTGTACTCTGTCTTCTACAGCTGGAGGTAAGTCTTTTCTTCTTTCCACTTTTTGGGCCAGTATTTCTTTTGAACTTGTTCTCTTTTAGCTGTAGGAAGGGTCATTTTCAAAGCTGTTTTACTCGTGTTCTTCAACTTAGATTTTGTCTTTGCACCACAGCTGCCACCATGTAATGAGTTCTTTATGTTATCCGATGCAACATAAATGAGATGTGTGGAGTCCAGTTCATTGAAGATCTCAAACAGGTTTATTAACAGCTAAACTAGTATGTACAGTACAGAGCAAACTATTTACAGAACCTCCCTCTAGGTGTTACAGTTGCAGAGTGACCGTGGCATGTAGTCACATGACTGCATCCTGGTACTTAGCTCATTAGCGTACTGAGATCTTAAAGGGTCATCACTCTTAAGTAGAGAAGATTGAGGAAATTCAACTTGGATATCCCTTGGTTCAGTGCTAGCATTTACATTTCTAGATTGTGCTAGGGTGTCACATATGGACAGGCTTTTGATTCTAACTGGAGTTTGGTTCTTGGAAGAAGACTCCCTGTTAGCTCAGATGTCTGCTGCCTTAAAGAAATTCCTGGGGAAACAATCATTTCCTGCAGCCCTGGTAGAACGAACAAGGCATTCTGTGGTGACACAAAGTATGGAGGACTCATTATTTACTGGATTTTAAAATGGTCCAGATACTGGATGCAGGCATAAGTACAGTGGAATGTTAAGGACAGTTGGAATGAGAAAGAAAGCACCTTTAGCAGGTCTGGCTGTTAAAGTAGAAGACCGAATTGGAATAGCAATCATAGGTGAATGAATTCCAGGAATGCCCAAAGCACAGTTAATAGGTGCTTCAGGTGTGATCAAAGTATCATTATGCAATGAGCTGCCCAAGTTGGAGAGGCAGAGTCCTCAAAATAACACATGACACAGAGAATTCTGAGGCACAAGAGGAAAATAATGATGAATCTAAATGAATTGTACTAGTCACTAGGAGTTTTAGTCTGTGATGAATGTGCTAGTTGCAGATTCATTCAATTGTGCTGTATTAGATATTGCTTTCACATCAACAATATGTAGAACTGACTGGAGTTTATTCTGAGGTACCAGATAGGGGACAGCCAGACTTGTCACATATATGGATTAGTAGTGAAAAAGTCCTTTGCGATGGGCTTTATAAGGCTAAAGCGAGGCTAGTTGCAAGGGGCTCTGAAGAGCAAGTGGGTGATACCAATGTTAGAGTGGACTCTCCCACAGCTGGAAAGGTAATCTTGAAAATTGTTTTAGCTCTTTGGCCACTTTTTCATGGGAGTGCAGATTCATTGACATAAAAGCTGCATTTCTGCAGGGTGATACTTTTCAGAGAGAAGTGTTTCTGAAACCACCTAAAGTGGCAGCAGATGCAGAAGGAAAACTATGGAACCTGAACAAATGCATCTATGGCCTTAATGATGCTTCCAGGGTGTGGTATTTCTCGGTGAGATTTATTTTGTTGAAAATTGGTTATGTTCCATTAAAAGTAGATCCCACAATATTTCATTGGTATCATAAAGGGAAGCTTTCAGGCATCTTCATGATGCACATTGATGATTTCTTATAGGGTGGTACTGTGGATTTTGAGAAATATGTTATTAATAAGATTAGGACATAATTTAAGATTGGGAGTCAGGCTTGTGGAGACTTTAAGTATATTGGTTTAGATATTAAGCAGACTAAGTCTGGAATAACTTTAAGTCAACAATCCTATTTAGAATGTTACTCCCATCCCGGTTAATCATGCTGGGTCATCACAGAAGGATGACGATATGTCTAAAACAGAGACTGAGCAATTGTGAAGCTTGATTGGTCAATTAAACTGGTTGTGTATGCAGACTAGACCTGATGCTAGTTTTGATGTGCTGGAGTTAAGCACGATGATGAAACATCTGAAATTTGAGAATGTTTTAAGGGCAAATAAAAGATTAAAAAAATTAAATCTGGAGAAATGTGTACTGAAGTTCCCATCCTTAGGTGACCCAAAGAAAATGAAACTAGTAATTTTTAGTGATGCTTCACATGACAATCTTGCTGATGGGTATTCGAATGCAGCTGATTTCATTAATATTTCTGATGGATGAAAATGGGCAATGTTGTCCTTTAGCGTGGGAAGGTACGAAAATAAAATAGGTTGTTAAAAGCACTTTAGCTGTGAATACACTAGGTCTTGTGGAGGCAGTGGACATGGGGTTCGATTTGTCAAATACTTTGGGTGAAATTCTGAACAAGAGACATGCTGAAAATAGGATATCCATTGAATGTTATGTCAATAATCGTTCTTTGTGGGACAATGTGCACTCTACAAAAAGTGTGAGTGAGAAAAGACTACATATTGCCCTCACTGGATTGAAACAATGCTGGCGAGAAAGGAAATCTCCAAACTCAAACGGGTAAATGCAAGTTATCAGCTATCCGGTTGTTTCACAAAGAGAAATGTTAGTACACTGAAATTGTTAGGGGTGCTAGTGGAGGGGCATCTCACAATGCAATACTTTGTACATAATATGGAATTTATTTTGAAATGTTGCTTGAGCATGTTAATCTAAGTTTTATTGTAAAAGAAAGAAGGGAATCTGTTAATCTGTTAATCGTATATTAATTGTTTAATTATATGCAGGTGGAGAGTGTTAATTGGGGTCTTACTTGATAACTTATAAGCAGAGAGACTGGTGGAGGTTTTTGAGTGAGGAGCTATATGTTTGTAATCCTTTTACTCTGTACAATAATTGTGCAACTGAGTAAAGATAGGCTCCAGCATTATCCTTCCACAACAAGCTTTCTGGAATCTAAGTTAAGAGACAAACACATTGGTGTGAGACTGAAGTCACATATAGGCTAGAACAGGCAAGTATGGAGGTTTGCAGTTGGGTTTTTAGAACAGTTTCATGATACCAGCTTTTTATCTCCAGATTTTAAAAACTGAATTCTAATCCTTAAATTGTGATAGTGGGATTTCAATCATGTTCTCTGTATTATTAGTCCAAGCCTTTGGATTATCTGTCCAGTAACATAACCACTGCATTACTGTATCCATGATCCCTTGAATAACTCTAGAATTTAACCAAGGTCACAGTTAGTAGAGTAACCGAGCTACATAGGAAGTATGTCCCTTTTGGAGACAGAGATTTGAGCATTGTGATAATAAAGCCATTGATGACGGAGGTGAGAACTGTACCCCATTCAGAACAATGTCAGGATTTTCTGGTACTCCCTTTTCTAGTCTTTTCCGTTGAGGTAGCATGTCACACACAGAAAGACACCAGCCATCATGCCTTGCTGATAACCTCGGAAGCCTATAAGTTTTGTCCAATAATTTTTCAAGTGCTCTGTATGGATGCTGGTAGTTTGGGGTCAGTTTAACTGTAGTACCTTGCACAGCTGTCAGTCCAGGATGGGCTCTTACTTTCATGGAGTAGTTGGCTTTATGGCTACCATTAACCCTGCTGCAATGCTTTTGACATCTGACATATATGAGAAAACTTCAGATAATTAATATTTTCTCATACCACCACTAGGTTCATTGGCGGAGTTATAACATTGTACTCATGATACCTAAGTGCCCAATCATGCATTGGTCATGGCATTCTCTCAGATAAGTGATTTAGATTTTCTGTCATCTATAGCTTCAGGATTGCCTTTGGATTTATAAATGCCCTCCACAAGTGACAGAAGTGTATTATTGGCTGCCGACAGAGATCCTCTAAAATAAAAGCAAAATACTGCGGATGCTGGAAATCTGAAATAAAAACAAGAAACAGTCAGAGATCCTCTGACTGGCTTGATCACCCGATGCTCATTTTGCAGTGTCTTAGGCTATTTCTTACTCTGGATTGGCACTATTAGATTTTGAATAGGATGAATATTTGCCAATGCCATCTCTGAAGTAGAACTTACCCGTGGGTCCATGACGAAATTTCTGGACAGTACATCCAATACCATATTATCCTTCCCAATTACAGATAAATTAAACTCTGGAAGATACCACTATCCCAGGCAACAAGACAGATCTATGATCTATAACCTGAAATCTAGTTACATTATGCTTTGGCCAAAAGTGTTCTATGACCCAAATAACCAATAGGCAACTTTTTTCAGTTCTAAGATCGTTATGTTCTATCTTTGTCAGAGTTTGGCTTGCAAATAACACCACCAGCTCCACATTTATGTGCTGTTGAAACAAGACTGCTTTTAGTCTCATATTCAATACAGCAGTGTGTACTTCAAACAGTAGTGCATAGTCAGGGAAGCTTAGGATAGGTGTTGAACAGTTTCTCTTCAATACCAGGAAGGCCTTTTGCACTACATAGACCATGCAAAAGGAGTATCTCCATGAGTCAAACCAAAAATAGGTCTGCAATAATGGCATAGTTTTTAATTAATTTTCTATAGTATCCTCCCATTCTGACAAATTGACAATCAGCATCATCTTGGATTGCGGAAATGCACCTACAGATGTTACCTTTCTAGGCTTAATACCTGGCAGGAAAAAAAATCACCTCAAATTCATTTTCTGCTGTACTGCCAAATAAGGATGAGGGGGAATAGGGCAGTGAGGCTACTAGCAAATTCCCACCTCCTGAAAATGGTGCTTGAAATTTTCCCTGTCCTCACCAGTGATCTTGGCTGCCTGAACTTTTACCATCTAGTTCCAGTTAAATGATGGGGGAGGGGGTGGTGATACTAGTAGGGGCAGTGGTGGGAAGACAGCTGATGGCCTTGATGGAAGGAGAGGTCCAGCAGTGACTACCTCTCCCTTTCTTCTTCCTTTATATCTCGCTGGAATAAGGATGTAAATTCTTCTTCTAATATTTTTGAAAATAGCTCTTTCGAGCACTGCTACCCTCCTCTTCTGCCCCCTCTGTTGCTGCAGTGGCTGTCCCAGCTATAAGATTTTACTGGTTGGCACTGATGGACTTTCTGTATGTGAGTGACCTGCCTCTTTATTTAGGCCTGACCCAGGAAAAGGGCTAAAGGTCATGGAGGGTTCAGAGAAGTGAGTAAATCTCCCTCGCTAAACCCCTCTGGTGGCAAAGGCTGCAGTGGGATGTACAATCCTTTCAGTCCTAAAGATACTATTTCTTTTCTCACAATTTTTAAAACATTGTTCAGGTGGTGCCGACATAGCTGGCAAGGCCAGTGCTGTTAAGAAGGGGGGTTCCAGGATTTCGACCCAGTGACACTGAAGGAACGACAATATATTTCCAAGTCAGGATGGTGTGTAACTTGGAGGGGAATTTGCACTTTACATTTAGTTTTAGTTTTACATCAGTCGTGCTTTCTGTCGCTTGGGAAAGTAAGTGGTCCAGTATTTTTGGTGATGCCACAGCAATGTTATCCAGGTACACTACAGAAAAGCTGCAAATCATAACAGCCAGCAAGTTACTGATGAAGCACTGGAATATAGGGTATGCATTCTACATCCTCAACTTGGAACCAGAACAAGACTTGACTGGAATCTTGGTCTTGCTTTCAGGATGTACAAGATCCAGAAACCACATCCTGTGTGCTAATATAGTTGACTTTTGACAGAAGGTCTAAACGTTTACCCACTCTGGGCATTGGAAATTTCTCTACACCTTGTTCAGTCTCTTGAGATTATGCCCACAGGAAATACCCACAAGCATTAGACTGGTTCAGTACAATCATCAAAGTGAAAAAGAAACACTGCAAAGGCTGGAAATCTGGAACAAAAACAAGCTATGTCAAGAGTATTTCCAGCATTTTCTGTTTTATTTCAATAATATTCTCTGCTTGCATCTTCTCAATATAATGTGTAGTCATATCATTCGATTCTGTTTTTTCTGAAAACAAAGTTAAGAATTTATGTTTGAATTTCATCAGGTTATTTATCTTTGATACAGTGCCAGAGACTTATTCGGCAATCAATTCAAATTATTCTTCAACATCCTTCAGTAGCTTCATGTCTCCAACGAACAGGCTGGTTACCTTTTGCTGTACCACCCTTGTCTGTCACAGAGTGAATTTTATGAGTGCACTGCGCGGCAATATGCTTTGAACTCGACGACCTTCCAATGCAGAAGTGCCGCTGAGGAGCCCCCGCGATATTACGAGTGGGGGCTCATTTAAATGGAGGGGGCGGAGTGGCCACCCCCAATGACGTGTAGGGGGCAGCCGCTGTGTCCCCGGCAACGGCATCCAGCACCACCGCGCAGGTGCCGGCGCCATTTTTAAAGGGCTTTAAACATGGTTAAAGTTTAAGGTTGGCATGGATTGAGAATTGATTGACAGACAGGAAACAGAGAGGAAGAATAAACGGGTCTTTTTCCGGGTGGCAGGCAGTTACTAGTGCGGTACCACAGAAATCAGTGCTTGGGCCCCTGCTGTACACAATATATATTAATGACTTGGGTGAGGGAACTAAATGTAACATTTGCAAGTTTGCAGATGACACAAAGCTAAGAGGGAATGTGAGCTGTGAGGAGGATGCAAAGAACCTCCAATATGATTTGGACAAGTTGGGTGAGTGGGAAAATGCATGGCAGATGCAGTTTAACGTGGACCAATGCAAAACTGGGCATCCATGAGGCGCTGTGGGCCATCAGCAGCAGCAGAATTGTACTCAACCACAATCTGTTACCTCATGGCCTGGCATATCCCCCACTCTACCATTACCATCAAGCCAGGAGACCAACCCTGGTTCAATGAAGAGTGCAGGAGGGCATGCCAGGAGCAGCACCAGGCATACCTCAAAATGAGGCGTCAACCTGGTGAAGCTACAACACAGGACTTTCTGCGTGTCAAATTGCATAAGCAGCATGCGATAGACAGAGCTAAGCGATCGCATAACCAACGGATCAGGTCTAAGATCTGCAGCCCTGCCACATCCAACCATGAATGGTGGTGGATAATTAAACAACTAACTGGAGGAGGTGGCTCCACAAATATCCCCATCCTCAATGTTGGGGGAGCCCAGCACATCAATGCGAAAGATAAGGCTGAAGCATTTGCAACAATCTTCAGCCAGAAGTGGCGAGTTGATGATCCATCTCAGCCTCCTCCTGAAGATCCCAGCATCACAGATGCCAGACTTCAGCCAATTCGATTCACTCTGTGTGATATCAAGAAACGACTGAAGGCACTGGATACTGCAAAAACTATGGGCCCTGACAATATTCCGGCAATAGTACTGAAGACCTGTGCTCCAGAACTTGCCATGCCCCTAGCCAAGCTGTTCCAGTACAGCTACAACACTGGCATCTACCCGGCAATGTGGAAAATTGCCCAGGTATGTCCTGTACACAAAAAGCAGGACAAATCCAACCCGGCCAATTACCGCCCCATCAGCCTACTCTCAATCATCAATAAAGTGATGGAAGGTGTCATCAACAGTGCCATCAAGCGGCACTTGCTTAGCAATAACCTGCTTAGTGACGCTCAGTTTGGGTTCCGCCAGGGCCACTCAGCTCCTGACCTCATTACAGCCTTGGTTCAAACATGGACAAAACAGCTGAACTCAAGAGGTGAGGTGAGAGTGACTGCCCTTGACATCAAGGCAGTATTTGACCGAGTATGGCATCAAGGAGCCCTAGCAAAACTGAGGTCAATGGGAATTAGGGGGAAAACTCTCCGCTGGTTGGAGTCACACCTAGCGCAAAGGAAGATGGCTGTGGTTGTTGGAGGTCAATCATCTGAGCTCCAGGACATCACTGCAGGAGTTCCTCAGGGTAGTGTCCTAGGCCCAACCATCTTCAGCTGCTTCATCAATGACCTTTCTTCAATCATAAGGTCAGAAGTGGGGATGTTCGCTGATGATTGCACAATGTTCAGCACCATTTGTGACTCCTCAGATAGTGATGAAGCAGTCCGTGTAGAAATGCAGCAAGTCCTGGGCAATATCCAGGCTTGGGTTGATAAGTGGCAAGTAACACTCGCGCCACACAAGTGCCAGGCAATGACCATCTCCAACAAGAGAGAATCTAACCATCTCCCCTTGACATTCAACAGCATTACCATCGCTGAATCCCCCACTATCAACATCCTAGGGGCTACCATTGACCAGAAACTGAACTGGAGTAGCCTTATTAATACCGTGGCTACAAGAGCAGGTCAGAGGCTAGGAATCCTGAGGCGAGTAACTCACCTCCTGACTCCCCAAAGCCTGTCCGCCATCTATAAGGCACAAGTCTGGAGTGTGATGGAATACTCTCCACTTGCCTGGATGGGTGCAGCTCCAACAACACTCAAGAAGTGTTGTTTTTTATCTGAATGGTGATAGATTGGGAAAGGGGGAGGTGCAACAAGATCTGGGTGTCCCTGTACACCAGTCGCTGAAAGCAAGCATTCAGGTGCAGCAAGCAGTTAGGAAGGTGAATGGTATGTTGACCTTCATTGCAAGAGGATTTAAGTACAGGAGCAGGGATGTCTTATTGCAGTTATACAGGGCCTTGGTGAGACCACATCTGGAGTATTGTGTACACTTTTGGTCTCCTTATCTGAGGAAGGATGTTCTTGCCATGGAGAGAGTGCAAAGAAGATTTAATAGGCTGATTCCTGGAATGGCAGGATTGATGTATGGGTCGACTAGGCTTACATTCACTAGAATTTAGAAGAATGAGAGGGGATCTCATAGAAACCTATAAAATCCTAACAGGACTAGACAGGCTAGATGCAGGAAGGATGTTCCCGATAGCTGGGAAGTCCAGAACCAGGGGTCACAGTCTCAGGATACAGGGTGTGCCATTTAGAACTGAGATGAGGAGAAATTTCTTCACTCAGACAGTGGTGAACCGGTGAAATTCTGTACCGCAGAAAGCAGTGGAGGCCAAGTCATTAAATATATTCAAGAAGGAGATAGATATATTTCTTCATGCCAAAGGGATCAAGGGCTATGGGGAGAAATCGAGAACAGGGTACTGAATTAGACGATCAGCCATGATCTTTTTTGAATGGCGGAGCAGGCCCGAAGGGCCGAATGGCCTACTCCTGCTCCTATTTTCTATGTTTCTATGCTGAATTAATTTTAATTTTTACAGGTAGATAAATCAGAATTTTTTATTATCAATTAATAAAGATATGGAGGTCCTTCCCCAACCCCCCAATGGTCATTTATTTAGCACTTATTGTCAAAAAATACTTTATTCCCTTCCCGAACCTTCCTCCCAACCTTCTAACTTTTGGCCTCTAACCCCTTCCCACCATTCACACAACCAATTAAATTTATTTTCCCCGCTCCCCCCACCCTTCTCACCCTGAAGGTTTTATTCCTCTCCCTCCCTGCCAGATTCTTGCCTCAGAACTCCGTACGCCTGCAGGTAAGTATATTTACATATTATTAATGTTAATTTAAATATGCATATGAAGGGCCTGCCGCCAGGTGGTGTGGGGGTGGGGAGGGGCCACACCAAGGTCCCCCTGCTGCCGGTTATATGTGGCGGGCCTTTCTCGACGTCACAGGTTGAGGCGCACCTCTCCCCACAGAAATTTACCAGCCCCCGTGATGCAACCCACGGCGTTGAAGGGCCAGTAAAATTCAGCCCACTATAGCTGAGGGGTATCTACAGTGTTATTTTGTTGATTTCTGCAAATTTCTGTCTGACTGTAAACTGCTTTTGAAGAGATATTTTTGCTGTGAAACAACCAGCATCTGTTGTCAAATTGGACCCAGGTATTTGGACCAATGATAACCCCATACTGATGAATAAAATCTCAGCCTAGTAGGACAAGGGTTGCCAAGTTTTCTAAAAATATGCAATCCCAATTTAATTCATCTGACTGACATACAAATGTTAGTTACTACAATGGGTCTGGGTTCAAAGATTTTCTCATTACAAGAGCTAGATCTAATACAAGGTCTAGTGATCAACTTAAGAATATTGTAAATGATTTTTGCCCTCACCACAGAAAATGTGGAAGATTTATCCAATAGGGGTGTGAATTGTCCATTATTAATGCTGAACGAGAGGTGTGCTCTGGTTTGTCAAATTATTTTTTTCTCCTTAAACTTATGAGCTACAGGATATTTCTAAAGGTAGTCATTTGTCTTTATAGTCAGTAAATTCTCCAGGGTGATTACTTGCTTCTCTGTTGTTAATGTATTCTTCCCCTTCTGATTCATGTTCCAGAAGAGCGGTGTTGCAATTTGGCCAGATATAGATTGTGAAGCTGGATACGTCTCAGCCAAAATCTTAGTTGCCAGCTCCTTAGTGGTGATACTGACATTCCTTAGAATGTTCTCAAATCTACTGTACACTTGGAGTGCTTGAAATACTAACTCTGGCATAGGTATGCTTGTCAGGTCTATAGACAGTGCAGCTTTTTTTTTAATGGTAAACCTTCTCAGAATTCCCTCAGCTCTTCCCTCCAGCATAAGGTCAGAAGTGGGGACGTTCGCTGATGACTGCATAATGTTTAGCACCATTTACTACTCCTCAGATACTGATGCAGCCTGTATCCAGATGCAGCAAGACCTGGACAACATCCAGGCTTGGGCTGATTAAGTGGCAAGAAACATTCGTGCCTTGCAAGTGCCAGGCAATGACCATCTCAAACAAGTGTTACGACCGAGGCTGGAGGGGTGCACTGTCTTTCTCTCGTTCCACTTCTCCATGGGTCATAACATATATTTAAATGTTTTACCTAGTTACTGAACAGGGCAAATTCTCTACTCTATTGTTATTTCGGGTTAAAATCCACCAACCAGGTTTATTTATTAAGCAACAAAATTATTAATTTATCATAAAACAAGACTTATTCAATAAAGATGAAAAGCATTAACATGCAGGTTGAAACCCTGGAACTGAGAATTTAACTTGTTATGAAAATGTTTCCATTTTGAAATATTTTTTGAGAACTCGTGCTTTAGAATTGTCGAGATGGATTCATTGGAGGACTGAAGTGATTCCATTAATGCTGGGCTTTTTTAAAAAGGGTCACTGGAAGGACTTTGTTTAAAAACATTTACTGGATACCGTATGTCGTCAGCTAAGTAAACAATGGGTGCCTTCTGACTATGGGAGTTGTTTACAAGAGAAGTGATATGTCAAGATTTATGATGCTCAAGAGTGGGTTTCATTTTTGAATACTGTTTTGAGTCAGTTGGGTTTGTCAGCCTGCTGAAAGAAACACCCAGCTCATCTTTTCTCCACCTCTCTGAGAAACCCTTCAAAAAAATCCAGTGTGTGATAGCTGTAACGCCTGAAGCCGCATTTCTCCTGAGAAGCTTTTGGAAGACTTCCTCTCAACATCTCCTGAATGAACTGCTTCTGAAAAGATCCCAGTGACCTGTCTATGTGTACTCGGATGACAGACGGTATGCTATCTGGAGCATAACATATCTTATCCTTTTTCTTCAAGAATTAACTAGTACTTTGGCCAAAGCATCTTTATTTTTGATTTAACGGTGTGTGTGTGTTTGTGTGTTACGTATTTCGAAGGGAATGTATATATTTACAGTCATATTTCAAACTGCATGTTAAAGCTTTGCATATTTATTGACTAAGTCTTGTTTTATAATAAATTAATACTTTTGTTGTTTATTAAAGAAACCTGGTTGGTAGGTTTTATTCTGAAACAAAAAATAGATAACATATATAATTGGCCGCATCAGTAACTGGGTACACATTTAAATCTATGTTGTGAGCTGTGGAGAAGTAGAACTAGAGAAAGACAGTGAGTACATTACACCCACTTTGGTTATGACATATAATTGGGGGCTCTGTGCGGGATAACCCAAAGCTGACGACATGTAACTGTAAGTGTGGTAATAATAACTGAAAAGGGAAAACGGAAAACATCAGGTTTCTTGTGCATTACAATGAAGTTTACACTACAGAATGGCTTTGTCAATTGCTCTGACACTTCTGGGGAGGGAGGACTTATCCCTGAGCGATTTGCAAATCTTAACCAAGGCTAGGCTAAAGGAATTATCAGCAAAACTGGAGTTAAAGTTAAAACCGGAGGCTAAGAAAGCAGACATAATTGAGGTAATAGCAAAGCATTTGAAATTGGAAGAAGGAAAAGGCAATCCAGATGGTAGTTCAGTTGAATTAGCTAGGATTCAGTTGCAGATGAAGCAGCTTGAACAGGAAAGAGAATTGGAAATGAAAAAACTTGAGCTTGAACAGGAAAAAGAAATGAAAAAACTTGAACTACAATTTCAAAAGGAAAGAGAAGAGTGACAGGAGAGAGAAAAAGAGAGTGAGAAAGAGAAAAAGAAAGAGGGCAAGAAAGGGTATTTGAATTTTAAAAGCTAGAACTAATAAAGTAGGATGGCCTTGATCTCAATGAAAATTCTGGTGAGGAAAAAACTGACTCCAGCCCTGGACCCTGTAGAGAGCTGTTTAAGTTTGTGCAAGTTCTCCCGAAGTTTGAGGAAAGGGACGTCAAGGCATTTTTAATTTCTTTTGAAAAGTTAGGTAGACAGATGAAATGGCAGAAGGAAAGCTGGACACTGTTTATGCAAAGCAGCTTGACGGGCAGGGCTCATGAGGTTTATGCCATGTTTTCTGAGGAGGCTTCTGCAGATTATGAGATGGCAAAAAAGGCTATTCTCGCTGCTTATGGGTTAGCCCCTGAAGCTTACAGGCAGAAATTTCAGAACCTCCAGAAATAGCCTGGGCAGACTTATATAGAATTTGAGAGGGTAAAGCAAATTAATTTTGATCGTTGGAAGCGGGCACTAAAGGTAGAGGCTATGTATGAGACCCATAGGGAAATAATTCTCCTGGAAGAATTTAAAAGTTCACTCCCTCCTTTAGTAAGAACCCATGTAGAGAACCAAAAGGTTTCAACAGCCAGGTAAGCAGCTGAGATCGCCGATGATTATGAGCTTGTTTACAAGCCCAAATCCTTTGTCCATCACTCCCACAAACCCAAGAGTGATTGAAGGTGGGAGGGTGAAAGGAAGGCAAGTATCCGGGGACAAGAAGGGATAGCTAGGAACACCCTGGGATCTCTTCATCAGGTAATAAAGGAAGATGCTGAGGGTGGAAGTGAGGTCCAAAAGCCTAAGGGCTGAATTTTACCTTAGGAGGACAGGAATTCGCCACTGACGTAAAAGTCGGTGGCAAACCCACTTCTGCCTAGCCCGGGGATCCGTCCTGCATTTTACGAGTCACTGGGCTGGCTTTAACTGTTCCGAGGCAGGACTTCCACACGCTTGAGGGAGGAGGTCCCACCTCAGTGAGCTACCGGCCAATCAGTGGGCCGGTAGCTCTTAGTCCCAGCAGCGCCACTGGGAGCGGTGGCCACTGCTGGGACTGCAGCCTAGCCGACACCAGGGAACCAGGAGTGAAGGTAAGTTGGGCATGCCTCACAAGTGAGATCGTCGTGCCCTGGTGAGGCTAGGGTGGTCTTTTGGGGGAAGGGGGGTGTCTAGGGTCCTGGGGGTGGGTTGAGAGGGGTGGGTGGCTCTCAATTGGGCACCCTGTGCCTGACTGCAATGGCCCCCCCGGCGTGCGGAAAGACCGGCAACTATCGCTGTGCGGCCTTTCACATCCCCAGCACGCCTGCTTGCCTTGGGTAAAATACCCATGGAGGCTGGCGAGGGCCTTTGAGTGGCCACTTAAGGGCCTTAATTGACCACGGGTGAGCGGGCCGTTTTCCTCTCACCGCCTGACCACCGTAAAGTTGACTGGAGGCGGAAGCGGGGCGGGTAGGCCTTCCAGAGCCTCCTGATCAATTTTATACTGCTCCCATCCTCCCCCACACCACCATCCAACCCGCTGTGGCAGTGTAAAATTCAGCCGTAAGTGTTTCCATTGCCACAAGGTGGGATATCTTCCTGCAGAATGCTGGAAGTTGTGGGGTAAACCTATGGACTTATTGGGGTGCACAAGGCCAATGCAGAGAATGGGGCCCTGACCATTCAGTCGATAGCTCTGACTGCAGCTGTGAGACCATGTACAAAAACAGCTGGGAGTACAGGGGACATGAACAAGATACTTGACAGATATAGGGAATTCTTGCCAAAAGGAAAAGTAACTCCTTATCCCTCAAGTGAGGAAGGTAAACCTACAGTTATACTTAGGGATACAGAAGCCACCCAAACTCTTTTGCCGGGGAAAGGCATAACTTTTCCACCAGAGAGCGCACTGAATGCCAAGGTTCCAGTGAATGGTATCGGCGAGGAGTATATAGCCCTGCCATTGTATTGGGTGCACCTAGAGTGTGAGCTAATGTCTGGAATGGTAACTGCAGGAGTTGTCCATTGCTTGCCTATAGATGGAGTTGACCCACTCCTGGGGAATGATTTGACTGGAGTGAAGGTAGAAGCTTCTCCAGTAGTTACAGAAAGACCAATTGAAGTCAAAGAGACAGAACAGTTGCAGGAAAAGGTTCCAGGAACTTTTCCTTCATCTGTAGTGACCTGAGCAATAGCTAAACAAGTTCCATTGTCAGAGATCAAATTGACACCACAGACAGATAGCCGCATATCTGAAACTTTCTTTGGGGATTTGGACAATCCAAAGAAAATGTTCAATAAGTCTTCTCTGATCAAGGCTCAGCAAGCTGATCCAGAGTTAAATAAAGTGGCACAATCGGCTCTAACTGAAGCTGAAGCAAAAGGAGTTCCAGGCCTATATTAAAAATGGGATTCTGATGAGGAAGTGGAGACCTCCTCACAGACCTGCAGATGAAGAATGGATGGTAGTTCATCAGATAGTGGTACCACCCAGGTATTGCTGGGAAATATTAAGGATAGCCCATGAAATTTGGCGGGACATGTGGGGATCCGGAAGACCTAATCATGTATAAGTCGACATTTTTACTGGCCAGATCTTTACAAGGATGTGGTGCAGTTTTGTAGAATGTGCCATACGTGCCAGATTGTGGGAAAACCGCAATCTGCCATAAAACTGGCACCTTTAATTCCCATACCAGTTTTTGGGGAACCATTTAGTAGGGTGTTGGTAGACTGTGTGGGACCTTTACCGAAAACAAAAGTGGGACACCAATAAGTACTCACTATCATGGATATGACTACTCGGTTCCCAGAGGCCAATCACTTGTGAACACTTTCTGCTAAGGTAGTGGTAGAAAGGTTAACCCAGTTTTTCACTAGCTATGGATTACCGATTGAGATCCAGTCAGATCAAGGTTCCAATTTTATGTCTAAAATTTTTCAGGAAGTTATGAATAATCTGTGTATAACACAGTTAAAGTCTTCTGTATACCACCCACAGACACAAGGAGCTTTAGAGCGGTATCATCGGACACTCAAAATGATGATCAGGGCACACTGTCATGAATATCCCCAAGATTGGGATAAAGGCTGGAATTTCTTTTGTTTTCCACCAGGGATTCACCTAATGAGTCTACCAGTTTTAGTCCTTTTGAATTAGTTTATGGACGTGAGATAAGAGGTCCTCTAAAACTAATAGATGAAGAGTGTTTAGAACAGAGGGACGAATCTTCTGTGTTAGATTATGTATCCACTTTCCGGGAGCAGCTCATGAAAGGCTAGCATTCTAGGTTAACTGCTAAGAGGGCCGAATACACAAACAGACGTGGTCAGACCAGTTTGGTCACATGACTGGCTGACTTTTGGAATTTTTTTACTTTGAGCTTCCAACAGGGCTTTTGAAATTAGAAACCTGTTTTCTCCTGGTCTGAGAACACCTCTTTCCTGTCTGCTCTCATCTCGCTCTCACCATATTCGGAAACCATTGAAGACACGGGAACCTCAATAGAGAAAAGTCCCCTACAGTAAACAAGGTTTAAGAAGAATACTGGGCCCCAACGAAAAGCAAGACTACTTACAAAAGGACCACAGTGATCTCGAAGCACGGAAACAGTAACAAGAAGCTCCTCTGATATTGCCTCAAACCTCTCCATTTTATTTTTCTTCTGCTCTTTTCTGTCCCTATTTGCATGTGTGTATCGTGTTTGCATGCTAGTGTGGGCACGTCGTATATCTGTAGGCATTAACCATATTAGAGTTTAAGTTTAAGTTTTAATAAATTTCACTTTTCTTCTTTAAACCTAAGAAAGCATGCTTATGCTCATTTCTTTGCCTTATAATTGGAAAGCTGTGTATTTAAAATTAAACCCTGTTACAATAAGATCAGGTGAAGACAGCAAAAGACCTGTAGACACCTTTCTGATCTGATCATAACAAGTACAATGATGCACAAGTTGAGGCGTGACTAACCGCACGCTCTTAGCTGAAGTCAGTAAAGTGTCAGGAAGAGAAGGACCTAAAATTATAATAAATAAATTAAAAAGTGTTACAAATAGTTGTACCAGATGAATGGCTTTGTTTAAGCAAAATATTAGTTGGGCTTCTTAGAAATGTTCAACTCATAATGTAACATAGAGAAAAGAGATGTCATAAAATTATGTTCCTGTATAAACCAATGGAAATGAAGAAATGTGCTTATGTCGGTATTTATTTCTGGAACTAGGGCAGTACTTTTGGCCCAATGTCTCAAACTGTTTGAAATCAACAACAACACCAAACTTTTCTCAGACCACGTTAGCGCTTGCATCTATCTTAGGACCTGAGTCCCCTGTGTCAAAGTCAGATACCATTGTGAAATTAACAAAGCTCTGTTGGTGAAACTGTTCCTTTTTCCAAGGAAAAATAAGCAGGCCTTGGATTTGTTTTATTGCTAAAAATATTGGATAAAATTGAAACTAATTTTATATTTATTTGTAACAAAAATCAGTGGTGCTTTTTAGAATCCATACGGCATTGATAATTATTATTTGTGAAACCCATAATAATTCTTATTCCATGTTCCAGCACCTTAATTACTTTGGTAATCTGAGTAAATTGTGATGTTAAAATAAATGAGTTACTTTTTATTTTAAGATACAGCACTGAAACAGGCCCTTCGGCCCACCGAGTCCGTGCTGACCAACAACCACCCATTTATACTAATCCTACATTAATCCCATATTCCCTACCACATCCCCACCATTCTCCTACCACCGACCTACACTAGGGGCAATTTACAATGGCCAATTTACCTATCAACCTGCAAGTCTTTGGCTATGGGAGGAAACCGGAGCACCCGGTGGAAACCCACGCGGTCACAGGGTGAACTTGCAAACTCCGCACAGGCAGTACCCAGAAACGAACCCGGGTTGTTGGAGCTGTGAGGCTGCGGTGCTAACCACTGCACCACTGTGCCGCCCTTTCTTATATAGGTTGGCTTTCTTCACATCTTTTCTCCTGTAATCTCTCCGATATCTTCCCAACTATTTTCAGGCCAGCCTCACAATACCTTCTTGCAGTTAATGCCATATGATCTGGGCTGTAGTGTTCCTTCAACCTCTGAGATTGCCACTCACTGCTCCTTTGAATTGTGCCTCTTGTTTACCAGTTTATTGTTGTCTGCTTTCCTCCCCGCAACACTGAATTCCTTGCCTCTTCATAGGGCTGGATTTTGTATTCCCACCACCGTGAGTGGTGGGGGGGGGGCACAGAAAATGGCAGCCATCCCCCATGGGACCCGCGCCACTGCAAAAACACAATTACGCGGATGGTGGTCATTTTACGTATTTACGGTGGCCGTCCCCCCAATCATGTGGCAGGTCGGCCTCGGCAATGCCATTCGCGGTGTCACCTGGTGAAGGAGCAGGTGCTGGCGCCATTTTTAAAAGGCTGCCAGCCCTGCAAAAAGTACACCATAACAGAGTTCAATCTTCCCCCTCCCCCAATAAGCATCAGAGTGCAGAGTTCACCCCTTCCCCCCAACCCATCAGAGTGCAGAGTTCACCCCTTCCCCACCCCCACCCATCAGAGTGCAGAGTTCACCACTTCCCCCTCCCCCATTACCCATCAGAATTCAGAGTTCACCCCTTCCCCACCACCCATCAGAGTGCAGAGTTCACCACTTCCCCCCAACCCATCAGATTGCAGAGTTCACCCCTTCCCCACCCCCACCCATCAGAGTGCAGAGTTCACCACTTCCCCCTCCCCCATTACCCATCAGAATTCAGAGTTCACCCCTTCCCCACCACCCATCAGAGTGCAGAGTTCACCACTTCCCCCCAACCCATCAGATTGCAGAGTTCACCCCTTCCCCCCAACCCATCAGAGTGCAGAGTTCACCCCTTCCCCCCCCACCCCAGAGTGCAGAGTTCACCCCTCCACCCCCCCCACCATCAGTGCAGAGTTCACCCCTTCCACCCCCCACCCATCAGAGTGCAGAGTTCACCCCTTCCCCACCCCCACTCATCAGAGTGCAGAGTTCACCCCACCCCCTCACCCATCAGAGTGCAGAGTTCACCGCTTCCCCCCACCACCCATGAGTGCAGAGTTCACCCCTTCCCCCCACCACCCATCAGAGTGCAGAGTTCACCCCTTCCCCCCACCACCCATCAGTGCAGAGTTCACCCCTTCCCCACCCCCACCCATCAGAGTGCAGAGTTCACCCCTCCCCCCCCACCCATCAGAGTGCAGAGTTCACCCCTCCCACCCCCACCCATCAGAGTGCAGAGTTCACCCCTCCCCCCCCACCCATCAGAGTGCAGAGTTCACCCCTTCCCCTCCCACCCATCAGTGTGCAGAGTTCGCCCCTTCCCCCCACCACCCATCAGAGTGCAGAGTTCACCACTTCCCCCCACCATCCATCAGAGTGCAGAGTTCACCCCTTCCCCCCACCACCCATCAGAGTGCAGAGTTCACCCCTTCCCCCCACCACCCATCAGAGTGCAGAGTTCACCCCTTTCCCCCCCCACCCATCAGAGTGTAGAGTTCACCCCTTCCACCCCCCACCCATCAGAGTGCAGAGTTCACCCCTTCCCCCCACCACCCATCAGTGCAGAGTTCACCCCTTCCCTCCACCACCCATCAGAGTGCAGAGTTCACCCCTTCCCCCCAACCCATCAGAGTGCAGAGTTCACCCCTTCCCCACCCCCACCCATCAGAGTGCAGAGTTCACCACTTCCCCCTCCCCCATTACCCATCAGAATTCAGAGTTCACCCCTTCCCCACCACCCATCAGAGTGCAGAGTTCACCACTTCCCCCCAACCCATCAGATTGCAGAGTTCACCCCTTCCCCACCCCCACCCATCAGAGTGCAGAGTTCACCACTTCCCCCTCCCCCATTACCCATCAGAATTCAGAGTTCACCCCTTCCCCACCACCCATCAGAGTGCAGAGTTCACCACTTCCCCCCAACCCATCAGATTGCAGAGTTCACCCCTTCCCCCCAACCCATCAGAGTGCAGAGTTCACCCCTTCCCCCCCCACCCCAGAGTGCAGAGTTCACCCCTCCACCCCCCCCACCATCAGTGCAGAGTTCACCCCTTCCACCCCCCACCCATCAGAGTGCAGAGTTCACCCCTTCCCCACCCCCACTCATCAGAGTGCAGAGTTCACCCCACCCCCTCACCCATCAGAGTGCAGAGTTCACCGCTTCCCCCCACCACCCATGAGTGCAGAGTTCACCCCTTCCCCCCACCACCCATCAGAGTGCAGAGTTCACCCCTTCCCCCCACCACCCATCAGTGCAGAGTTCACCCCTTCCCCACCCCCACCCATCAGAGTGCAGAGTTCACCCCTCCCCCCCCACCCATCAGAGTGCAGAGTTCACCCCTCCCACCCCCACCCATCAGAGTGCAGAGTTCACCCCTCCCCCCCCACCCATCAGAGTGCAGAGTTCACCCCTTCCCCTCCCACCCATCAGTGTGCAGAGTTCGCCCCTTCCCCCCACCACCCATCAGAGTGCAGAGTTCACCCCTTCCCCCCACCATCCATCAGAGTGCAGAGTTCACCCCTTCCCCCCACCACCCATCAGAGTGCAGAGTTCACCCCTTCCCCCCACCACCCATCAGAGTGCAGAGTTCACCCCTTTCCCCCCCCACCCATCAGAGTGTAGAGTTCACCCCTTCCACCCCCCACCCATCAGAGTGCAGAGTTCACCCCTTCCCCCCACCACCCATCAGTGCAGAGTTCACCCCTTCCCTCCACCACCCATCAGAGTGCAGAGTTCACCCCTTCCCCCCCCACCCATCAGAGTGCAGAGTTCACCCCATCCACCCCCCCACCCATCAGAGTGCAGAGTTCACCCCTTCCCCCCACCACCCATCAGAGTGCATTCACCCCTTCCCCCCCCCACCCATCAGAGTTCAGAGTTCACCCCTTCCCCCCCCACCCATCAGATTGCAGAGTTCACCCCCCCCCCACCCATCAGAGTGCAGAGTTCACCCCTTCCCCCCACACCCATCAGAGTGCAGAGTTCACTCCTTCCCCCGCACCCATCAGAGTGCAGAGTTCACCCCTTCCCCCCCCCACCCATCAGAGTGCAGAGTTCACCCCTTCCCCCCCCCACCCATCAGTGCAGAGTTCACCCCTTCACCCCACCACCCATCAGAGTGCAGAGTTCACTCCTTCCCCCCCCATCAGAGTGCAGAGTTCACCCCTTCCCCCCACCACCCATCAGAGTGTAGAGTTCACCCCTTCCCCCCACACCCATCAGAGTGCAAAGTTCACCCCTCCCACCCCCCACCCATCAGAGTGCAGAGTTCACCCCTCGCCCCACCTCAGAGTGCAGAGTTCACCCCTTCCCCCCACCACCCATCAGAGTGCAGAGTTCACCCCTTCCCCCCACCACCCATCAGAGTGCAGAGTTCACCCCTCCCACCCCCCACCCATCAGAGTGCAGAGTTCACCCCTCCCCCACCCCCATCAGAGTGCAGAGTTCACCCCTTCCCCCCCACACCCATCAGAGTGCAGAGTTCACCCCTTCCCCCCAGCCCATCAGAGTGCAGAGTTCATCCCTTCCCCCCACTACCCCAGAGTGCAGAGTTCACCCCTCCCCCCCACCCATCAGTGCAGAGTTCGCCCCTTCCCCCCACCACCCATCAGAGTGCAGAGTTCACCCCTTCCCCCAACCACCCATCAGAGTGCAGAGTTCACTCCTTCCCCCCCACCCATCAGAGTGCAGAGTTCACTCCTTCCCCTCACCCATCAGAGTGTAGAGTTCACCCCTCCCCCCCCCACCCATCAGAGTGTAGAGTTCACCCCTTCCCCCCACCACCCATCAGAGTGCAGAGTTCACCCCTCCCACCCCCGACCCATCAGAGTGCAGAGTTCACCCCTCCCCCCCACCATCAGAGTGCAGAGTTCACCCCTCTCCCCCCACCCATCAGAGTGCAGAGTTCACCCCTTCACCCCACCACCCATCAGAGTGCAGAGTTCACTCCTTCCCCCCCACGCATCAGAGTGCAGAGTGCAGAGTTCACTCCTCCCCCACCCCCATCAGAGTGCAGAGTTCACTCCTTCCCCCCCACCCATCAGTGTTCAGAGTTCAGAGTGCAGAGTGCAGAGTGCAGAGTTCACCCCTCCACCCCCACCCCCACCCCCATCAGAGTGCAGAGTTCACCCCTTCCCCCCACCACCCATCAGAGTGCCGAGTTCACTCCTTCCCCCCCACCCATCAGAGTGCAGAGTTCACTCCTTTCTAACCTCAGTGGTGCCAGCTTTCCCTGTACGGGAAAGTGAAGGCGCGTGATTGCCGCTCATTGTGCTGAGGATCAGGAACTGAAGGTAAGATCGCTGCAGTTTAGATTTTAATTCATGCAAATGTGTTATTTAAATATGCTAACTTGGCTCCCATCACAGAGCTGAGGAGGGGCCACCATGGAGCTTCCCCGCTGTCGGGAAGATCGGGCCCGGCATACCAGCAGAGGGTTCTGTGGCGGCCACTGCCGCTCCAATTTACTGTTCCCACCCCCACCACCGCCATGGAACCCGACGTCAGGCTGGGAATAAAATCCAGCCCATAGTGTCCCATTCTGCAACATCAGGGACAGCTTCTGGAGCTGATTCAACTAGGATAAACAGCTGGAGTGCCAGACTGCCCTAGGACTTGAACCTGGGAATCATATGTACTTTCTGATTGAGCTGCTGGATCACGATGCAATTTTTTTTGCTCTGTTTTAATTTCAGTTGAGGAAGGAGGAAAGATTACTTGATATTTATCAAGAAGCAACATAAAAGGCAGCAATTGGCAATTTAAGGTAATGGTAAAAAATTACTTTTAAAGAAGAAAGCACAATTTTTGAAATAATTAGGAGAAAAAATATTACTCCAAGTAATCAAAGTCAAATTATTTGAAAATTGCTGCAATATGTCTTGAATTAATAAAAATGCATTGAATAATTTTGCAATTAAATCTGTTTTCATTTTTAGAAGGTTTGACTAGCCTTTAATGATTTAGCTGCTTTGTATAATAAATCAAAGATTAAGGAAAGCAACAAACACATATGGATCCATTTAAAAAAATTGTAACTAAAAATTTGTGAAATGGAATTCTCTGAATGCTTCTTTATAGTAATCAGAATTTATTTTGTCACAATTATTAATTCTGCTATCATAGAGTCATAGAATTATACAACACAGAAACAGGCCCTTCGGCCCATCGTGACTGTGCCGGCCATCAAGCACCTATCTATTCTAATCCCTTTTTCCAGCACTTGGCCTGGAGCCTTGTATGCTATGGCATTTCAAGTGCACATCTAAATACTTCTTGAATGTTATGAGGGTTCCTGCCTCTACCACCTCTTCAGGCAGTGAGTTCCAGATTCCAACTATCCTCTGGGTGAAACAGTTTTCCTCAAATCCCCTCTAAACCTCCTGTCCCTTACCTTAAACCTACGCCCCCTAGTTATTGATCCCTCTGCTAAGGGAAAAAGTTTCTTCCTATCTATCCTATCAATGCCCCTCATAATTTTGTATTCCTCAATCAGGTCCCCCCTCAGCCTTTTCTACTCTAAGGAAAACAACCGTAGCCTTTTCAGTCTCTTTTCATAGCTGAAGTGCTCCAGCCCAGGCAACATCCTGGTGACTCTCCTCTGCACCCTCTCCAGTGCAATCACATCCTTCCTATAGTGTGGTGCCCAGAACTGTACACAGTACTCCAGCTGTGGCCTAACTAGTGTTTTATACAGCTCCATCATAACCTCCCTGCTCTTATATTCTATGCCTCGGCTGATAAAGGCAAGTATCCCATATGCCTTCCTAACCACATTATCTACCTGTGCTGCTGCCTTCAGTGATCTATGGACAAGTACACCAAGGTCCCTCTGACCTTCTGTACTTCCCAGGGTCCTACCATTCATTGTATCTTCCCTTGCCTTGTTAGTCCTCCCAACATGCATCACCTCACACTTCTCAGGTTTAAATTCCATTTGTCACTGCTCTGCCCATCTTACCAGCCCATCTATATCGTCCTGTAATCTAAGGCTTTCCTCCTCACTATTTACGACACCACCAATTTTCATGTCATCTGCGAACTTACTGATCATACCTCCTATATTCACGTCTAGATCACTAATGTACAATACAAACAGCAAGGGTCCGAGCACCGATCCCTGCGGTACACCACTGGTCACAGGCTTCCACTTGCAAAAACAACCTTCGACCATCACCCTCTGCCTCCTGCCACTAAGCCAATTTTGGATCCAATTTGCCAAATTGCCCTGGATCCCATGGGCTCTTACCTTCTTAACCAATCTCCCATGCAGGACCTTATCAAAAGCCTTACTGAAGTCCATGTAGACTACATCAACTGCTTTTTACCCTCATCTACACACTTAGTCACCTCCTCGAAAAATTCAATCAAGTTTGTTAGATACGATCATGTTTATTGTGTCACAAAGATTTTGTATCTTGAGATTCCTAGGCAGTTATCTGGTAACACAATGAAAAATTGGAATCCTTCTGATTTGGATTCTGCCTCATGTAACTACATTAAAGGTATTATATAAATGCAAGGTATTGTTGTTGGTGAGATTCTGCTGGAATGATTGGAAGTTAGTCTGAGACACAGATATACTGGGCTGGATTCTAAGAGTTCACCACTGAAGTAGGCGGCAGATATAAAAAAAAGTGCTCTGCCTGCACGGGCACCGCATCACGGAGCTGCCGCCATTTCAAACGTGGCAGCTCATTTGCATGGCCGTGGCGCCCACCCCTGCGATCACGTGGAGGGGGCAGGCGAGCCGTTGCAGGCAACGGTGTCCGGCGCCAATGCGAAGGCACTGGCTCCATTTTCAAAGGGCTTACAGCCCTTACTGGAGATTTTAAAACTAATGGGGTAGGTCAGGTCCATGACCGAAAAAAGTTACATTTTTGTTAAATTCATTTTCCCATCCCCCCCAATGGCATTTCAAAACATTTGTGCCCTTTTCCATCCCGAATTTATTTATTAACAATATGTCCTTTTCCCCCCAAAATTCGGCACCTTTGCCCTTTACCCCTTCCTATTAACCCCACCGACCAATCCACAGTGATGTAATCCCAGTGCCCCCCTCCCGAACAGAGAAACAATCCTCCTCTCCCCTCCCCACAGGTGTCGTGCCACCTTTCCCTGACGGGGATGCGAAGAAATTAACCTGTGGGATTGAACCCTCCACTTGTCCCTTTCACTGTAAGGGAAGGCAGAACTGCACAACAACCAATGTCATAACTTCCCATGCCATGCGACCTCAAGATGGTCCTAGCATATGATTGGGAGGAGGTACACCTGATTGGACAAAGCATACCACCCGGTCCATTGGCACATGTAAAAATCACCTGGCGGTCCAGTGTGGGAGAAAGAAAGTGGCATTTAAAATTTTTTAAAGTGCTCCTTGAGGCTTTCTGGTCTGGTTAGGCATCCCTAATGCACCCTTTGGCATGCAAAGGAAGGGGTCTCCTTGTGATCTCATTCAAGTGCACATCAGCTCTTCCACCAAGATGCAGTGCCCTGCGGATTTTTCGAGCCAGTATGTTTTTCTATGCATCTTGCTGCCATTTCCTTCATTTCATACTCCTTTGGTGAACATTACCCACAGCAGCACTCCAGTTTGCCACCAGTTCATCCCTGTAACTTCAAGCAGTGGAATCTGCTATTGCATGGTTGTCCGGATGTGGAAGGAAGGAGGAGAGACAGGTGTGATTGGCAGGTAAAATCAAGGCAAACCCAAAGATGTTTTATTAATACATTAAGAGCAAGAGGATAACTAAGGAAAGGATAAGGCCTATCAGAGATGTACAAGGTAACATGCATGGATGCAGAAGATGTGGGCAAGGTTTTTAATGAGTACTTTGTCTCTGTCTTTAAAAGGAGAGGGATGATGCAGACATTATAGCAAAAGAGGAGGAGTGTGAAATATTGGAAATGATCAGCATAATGAGAGAGGAAATACTAGAGGGTCTGACATCCTTGAAAGTGGATACATCACCAGGGCTGGATGGATTGTATCCCAGGCTGTTAAAGAAAGCCAGAGAGGCAATAGCAGATGCTCTGAGGATCATTTTCAAATCCTCACTAGATACAGGCGAGGTACCAGAGGACTGGAGGTCTGCGAACCTTGTACCATTGTTTAAAAAGGGTGCAAGGGATAGGCCAAATAGCTATATGCTGGTCAGTCTGACTTCAGTGGTGGGCAAATTATTAGAATCAATTCTGAGAGATAGGATAAACTGTCACTTACAAAGGCACGGATTAATCAGGGATAGTCAGCATGGATTTGTTAAGGGAAGGTCATGTCTTACTAACTAAATTGAATTTTTTGAGGAAGTAACAAGGAGGATTGATGAGGGTAGTACAGTGGATGTGGTCTACATGGATTTTAGTAAGGCATTTGACAAGGTCCCACATGGCAGATTGGTCAGTACTGTAAAAGCCCATGAGAAACAGGGGAATGTGGTGAGTTGGATCCAAAATTGGCTCAGTGACAGGAAACAAAGGGTAGTAGCCAACGGATGTTTTTGCGAATGGAAAGCTGTTTCCAGTGGCATTCCACTGGGCTTAATGTTGGGTCCCTTGCTGTTTGTGGTATATTTTAATGATTTGGACTAAAATGTGGGAGGCATGATTGGGAAATTTGCTGATGACACAAAAATTGGCCATGTAGTTGATAGCGAAGAGGGTAGCTGCAGACTCCAGAATTATATCAATGGTTGGTTGAGTGGGCGAAAAAGTGGCAAATGGAATTCAATCCGGAGAAGTGTGAAATAATGCATTTGGGGAGGGCAAACAAAGCAAGGGAATACACAATAAACGGGACGATATTGAGAGGGGTAGAGGAAGTGAGTGACTTTGGAGTGCATGTCCACAGGTCCCCAAAGGTGGCAGGACAGATAGATAAAGTGGTGAAGAAGGCATATGGAATGCTTCCCTTTATTGGCTGAGGTATAGAATACAAAAGCAGGGATGTAATGCTGGAACTGTATAAAACACTGGTTAGGCCACAGCTGGAGAGTTGTGTATAGTTCTGGTCACCACCTTACAGAAAGAACATAATTGCTCTGGAGAGAGTACAGAGGAGATTTACAAGAATGTTGCCAGGGCCTGAAAGTTGCAGCTATGAGAAAAGATTGGATAGGCTAGGGTTGTTTTCCTTAGAACAGAGGAGGTTGAATGGGTGACTTAATTGAGGTGTACAAAATTATGAGGAGCCTAGCTAGAGTAGACAGGAAGGACCTGTTTCCCCTAGTGGAGAGGTCAATTACGAGGGGCCACAGATTTAAGGTGATTGGTAGAAGGATTAGAGGGGACATGAGGAAAAACATTTTCACCCAGGGGTGGTGGGTGTCTGGAATTTGCTGGAATACATGCTGGTAGAGGCAGAAACCCTCAACTCATTCAAAAGATACCTGGACCTGCACCTGAAGCATTGTAACCTGCAAGGCTACAGACCAGGTGCTGGAAGGTGGAATTAGAATGGGCGGCTATTTTTTTTCAGCCAGCGGAGACACAATGGGCTGAATGGCTTCTTTCTGTGCCGTAATTTTTCTATGCTTTCTATAGTTTTATGGTGATGGTATGGCAGTCACCTGGAACCTACAGATGGCTCAGGAATAATCACATGACAGAGACAACTGCAAGGCACATGAGAAGGGATTTGATTTTGCTGTTTATGCTGCAGTATAATCACTGTATTTCTGCACACACTTTTCCATTGTGCCAAAACTGGACAGCACACTTTTCTTACAGTGAAAATGGCAGCCAAGGATCAGTATGTAGTTGCTCAGGATTCAAGCCCAATGTGTTCATCCACCGTTTCTCCCAATTGAGGTTGACTGTCATGGTTACAGAGGTTGACGTGAACTCCTAAGAGCCATATTCCCATGATTTTTTTTCCTTCAAAAATATTGGCACTGTGATCTCCTGCATAATGAAGGTATCATGGCTGCCTTCTAGATAATGGGCATTGACAAGCATGATGATGTTTCTGTGGTCAGCTGCAGCAGAACATGAATTGAATGTAAACTCTTCCTGTTCGTGTAGGGCATGGATTCACTTAAGGAGTCCTGATGCTCAGATGGGTATCATCTTCAACAATTTGCACATATTCTGTCATTGTTCTACCTGGAAAAACATCATCACTTTATCTATCAATCTGATTCCACAGGAAAAGCGATGAAGATGTTGGGAAAAATTGAGGGTAAGGAAAGAGGCATGCACTAAATACATGGAGAGCAGTAAACAGCATGGCAAGGGCAAATATGAAGAGATCAAAAAAATTAGGAAAGCAAAGAGAAACTACGGAATTAAATTATCAAGGAACATAAAACAAAGTAGTAAAATATTCTATATGGACACAAATAAATAAAGGAAAGTCAGGATGAGAATAGCACCGTTAAGGGATGGACATGATAAAATCACAGACAGCAATATTGAAATGAAAGAAATATTAAATAATTACTTTGCTTCAGTATTTACCAGGGTTTTTCCTCAGAAGATGAGATTAGAAATGATATAATGGCACATAAAAGAAAAAGAGGAGAAATATTAAATAAACTAATCAAACTCAAAGAAGATAAAATCCCTGGTCTGGATGGATTTTATTTGCACATTTTAAAAGAATCAGAGGAAGAGATAGGGGAGGCACAATTACACCTATTTAATAATTTGTTAGAAAAGGGTGTAGTTCCAGAGGACTGGTGCTAATGTGATACCTATATTTAAGCAAAGAGGTAGAACATGTCCAGGGAACTATAAACCAGTCAGCTTAACATTTCTGGCCGAAGAAAAATGGAATCCTTACTAAAGGAGAAATAGCAAAACAGCTAGAAACCAAAAATATAATAATGAACAGCCAGTATGGATTTCAAAAGGGAAAGTCTTGCTTGACCAACCTCATTGAATTCATTGAAGAGGTAACAAAGAGAACAGACAAGGTCATGTAGTAGATGTAATTTATCTAGATTTCCAAAAGACCTCCAATAAGGTGACCAATGTTGCTCACAATTTAAGTTAATGATTTAGATTTTGGAATCAAAAGCACAATTTCTAAATTTGCAGATGACATTAAATTTGGGGGAGGGGTGGTGATAGGAGAACTATGACAAATTACAAAAATACATTAATAGACTTGCAGAATGGGCAAATAATTTTCAAATGAATTTCAATACCGATAAGTGTAAGATATTACATTTTGGTAAGAAAAATAAGGAGGGCTTATATTACGTGGAGAATAAGAATCTAAATGAGGTAAAAGCATCTCAGAGTACAAATACACATATTACGAAATGTAGTGTTGCAGGTTAATAGGGCCATTAAAAACTAACCAAGCACTAGGGTTTATTTCTTGAGGGATAGAATTGAAAAGTAGAGAAGTTATGTTAAACTTACATAGACTCTTGGTTAGATCACACTGGGCGTAACTAAGCAATTCTGGTCACCATATCATAAAAAGGATATTAAGGCATTGGAGAGGGTGCAAAAATGATTTGCAAGGATGATACCAGAAATCTGATGTTATACTTATCAGTAAAGAACAAACTGGCAGTCCGGAAGGACACGATGTTCAAATCTCTGGATAAGGGCGGAAAAAATGTACCCAACGTGACCCTCATCCTGATGACCACCTTCGTGTGCGGCTGCATCAAGCTGTGTGTAGATGTCCAGTACGCAAACTCCAAGTGTCACTACGTGCTGAGGTTCTATCTGTCCCCGGTGTTGCGAAGGATGGGCCTGGTCACATTGCCGCGGAACGCTCCATCCAGTTGGACCGTGCCGTACCACCTATCCTTCGTGGAGCAGTTTCTGTGGGAAAACACCTTCGACCACCGATCCATCAGGCAGTGGTCTGCACGGAATGTCCTCAAGGCCCTACGGGAAAAGGAGACGGTGGATCCTGTCGGATGGTTCCCCGAGCAGACCGTCAAAGTCATTTGGCGGAATGCCTCATCGCCAGAACTTTCAAACAAGCACCAAGATGTAGTTTGGCTGGTGGTGAGAAGGGCCCTCCCCGTCAGATCCTTCCTGCACGCCCGAAGTCTCGCCCCCTCCGCACAATGCCCCTGCGGTGGCTGTGGTGGGGAAGAGACGGTTGCCCACCTACTCCTGGAATGTGTCTTTGCAAAGCAGGTGTGGAAAGAGATGCAGTGGTTTTTGTCGAGGTTCATCCCAAGCAGCTCTGTAACACAGGAGTCTGTGCTCTACGGGCTGTTCCCAGGGACCCACACTGAGACAAACATCAACTGCTGCTGGAGGACTATCAATTCGGTGAAAGACGCCCTTTGGTCTGCCCGAAACTTGCTGGTCTTCCAGCGCAAAGAGTTGTCCACCACCGAATGTTGCAGACTGGCACATTCCAAGGTCCAGGACTACGTGCTGAGGGACGCACTAAAGCTTGGGGAAGCCGCAGCAAAGGCTCAATGGGGAAAGACTACAGTGTAAGGTCCCCCCACCAAGCTGAACTGAGGGGCTGGATCCATGGGAAACCCCTCGAACTGTATCGGGAAAATTTTGTGTGCTGTAAATGTAAAAATGTATATGGCATGACAATGAAATGGAAGGGTTGTGAGGCAACTCATGATTGTATAGAAGGAAACCGATCACCTTTGCACTGTTTGTACTTTTTGACTTGATGCTGTTTTAAACTGTTTGGGAATGTAATTTTTTCAGATTTTTATGAATAAAGTATATTTTGGAATTTATAAAAAAAAACAGGCAGTCTAGTCTTGATCATCAGCAAAGCGATGGAAGGTGTCATTGACAGTGCTATCAAGTGGAACTTACTCAGCCATAACCTGCTCACAGATTGGGTTCTGCCAGGGCCACTCGGCTCCTCACCTCATTGCAGCTTGGGTCCAAAAATGGACAAAAGAGCTGAACAAGAGGTGAGGTGAGGGTGATTGCCTTGGCTATCAAGGCAGCATTTGACTTAGTATGGCATCAAGGAGCCCTAGCAAAACTGGAGTCAATGGGAACCAGGGGGGAAACTCTCCGCTGATTGGGGTCATACTTAGCATGAAAGGAGATGGTTGTGGTTGGAGGGCAATCATATCAGTCCCAGGACATCACTGCAGGAGTTATTCAGGGTAGTGTCCTGGGCCCAACCATATTCAGCTGCTTCATCACTGATCTTCCCTCCATCATAAGGTCAGAAGTGGGGATGTTCGCTGCTGATTGCACAATATTCAGCACCATTCACGACTCCTCAGATACTGAAGCAATCTGTGTCCATGTGCAGCAAGACCTGGATAACGTTCAGGCTTGGGCTGATAAGTGACAAGTAATATTTGCACCAGGCAATGACCATCTCCAACAAGAGAGAATCTAACCATCTCCCCTTGACATTCAATGGCATTACCATCGCTGAAACCCTCATTATCAACATTCTGGCAGTTACCATTGACCAGAAACTGAACTGGACCAGACATATAAGAACTGTGGCTACAAGAGCAGGTCAGAGGCTAGGAATTCTACGGTGATAACTCACCTCCTGACTCCCCAAAGTCTGTCCACCATCAACAAGCACAAGTCAGGAGTGTGATGGAGTACTCTCCACTTGCCTAGCTGAATGTAGCTCCCACAACACTCAAGAAGCTCGACATCATCCAGGACAAAGTAGCTTGCTTGATTGGCACCCCATCCACCACCTTCAAGATTCATTCCCTCCACTACCGATGCACAGTGGCAGCAGTGTGTACCATATACAAGATGCACTGCAGCAACTCACCAAAGCTCCTTTGACAGCACCTTCCAAACCTGCAACTTCTACCACGTAGAAAGACAAGGGCAGCAGATGCATAGCAACACCACCACCTGCAAGTTCCCCTCCAAGCAACACAACATCCTGACTTGGAACTAAATCGCCGTTCCTTCACTGTCACTGGGTCAAAATCCTGGAACTCCCTCCCTAACAGCACTGTGGGTGTACCTATACCACATGGATTGCAGTGGTTCAAGAAGGCAGCTCACCACCACCTTCTCAAGGGCAATTAGGGATGGGCAATAAATGTTGGTGACACCCACATCCTGTGAAAGAATAAATAAAAAAAAGGCCAGGTCTCTTTTCTCTTGAACCTAATAGAGGTCTTTAAAATTATGAAAGGTTTTGATAGAGTAGCCAGAGAGCGAATGTTTTCACTTGTGGGGAACAGGAAAACTAGAAGCCATCAATATAAAATCTCTTCTTCTTTGGCCTCCTTATCTCGAGAGACAATGGGTAAGTGCCTGGAGGTGGTCAGTGGTGTGTGGAGCAGCGCCTGGAGTGGCTATAAAGGCCAATTCTAGACTGCATGCGCCATGGAGAGGTCACTCCATAGTTGCCTCACAGCAACTGAAACAACACGGAAGACAATATAAAATAGTCACCAAGAAATCAAACAGGGAATTAAGAAGAAACTTCTTTACCCAGAAGGTAGTGAGAATGTGGAATGCTACCATTGGGAGTGGTTCAGGTGAATAGTATAGATGTATTTAAGGGGAGGTTAGATAAACATATGAGGGAGAAGTGAATAGAGGGTTATGCTGATCGAGAGTTAGATGACGAAAGACAGGAGGTGACTTGTAAGGAGCATAAATGCTGACATGGACTGGCTGGGCCGAATGGCCTGTTTCTCTGCTGTATATTCTATATAATTCTGTGTAATTTTATGACCTTGCTTGATACATACATACACTGCAGACTATCTGATATGGCAGTTGTCTCCTACAGTAGCTTGGAAGGATGCTGTAGTATGAAAGTCCAATATCTGGTAAGCTTTAATTCCATGGGAAGAGCAGTATCGGGTCCAGATGTTATCTGCAGGCCATCATAAAGCAGACAGTACAATTCTGTGACAGTCTATCTTGTGAAGTCGACCAGCAAAGACACATCCATCAATGTGTGAAGTATCTATAAACATGGGTGCTGGAATAGTGATGACTGTGACCAAAATTCCTCATGTGTCATTGCGCTCGCATTTCTTTGTGCAGTATGAACTCATCTTCCTCAACTAAATCATGCAGTGGTATTAAACCCCTTCCCCAAAGGAATTCCCAGCTTCATTACTTTATATGGTGCTACTTAAGTGGCAGCAACAGCAAAAAAAATGAAGTAACAAGAAAAAAAGTCAGAGTGTAAAAATGGAAGACAACTGAGCAAAATGTAATCAAAAACACAATAGAATACTATCAAAGTGATTTTTGAGCATTATTAGAGTGCAGATGTAGAAAAACTGACCTATATATTTATCTATGTAAGTTGCAAATATATCTATGTATTGTTGTGCATGCATTATGCGTGGTTATATATGTAATTATATTTGTGTATGTCTCTAGATACACCTGTACCTAAGTGTGGTTGTCTCTGTATCTGTGTCTGCTAGCTGTGGTGGTATTTGTATCTAAGTGTAGCTATCTGTGTATCTATGTATAATTGTGTAAATCCCTGAGTGTATATCTTTCTATATTTGTGTACATATATAACATACTGAGACACAGCAGCCAGACACCTCACTTCTGCAACCCAGGTAGTCCCTAAAAAAAGGAATTAATATTTATATAGTGCTTTGTCAGATTCTCAGAATTTCCCTGAACCCTTCACATCCAATGAATTACTTTTGAAGTGTAGTCATTGTTGTTATGTAGAAAGATGCAGCAGCCAATTTACACATAGCAGGGCATCAAACAAAAATTAGATAAATGACAAGATTAATTCATTTTATTGGTACTAGTTGAGAGTTGTGGCCTGGATATTGGGAGAATTTCTGCTCTTCATCAAGAAATTGCCATTGAACATTTTATGAATTTAACAATTTAACATCTCGTCCCAAATGTTTAACTTTGAACAATATAACATTCTTTCATTACTGCAGTGATGTATCAGCTTAGATTGTGTTCTGAAGTGGAACTTCAAACCACATCCTTTTGACTTCGAGCCATGCATTGAGCTAAGCTGGCACTATAAGCATTATATTAGTTTTAAGAGTTCATATTTCGCAGACTGGTACCAAAGGGAAGCATCGTGGAAAGAAACATTAGGGTCAAACCCTGGCACATACATAGTAAGGATTGACAATAAAATGACAGTGACAGTAAATTTGTGTATTTAGCTTTTGATTTTGAAAAACTTTTGCTTTCATTAGGTAGCATGAATTGGAGCTTAATGAGTTATTGAGTGAAACAAAGTTGCAGCTGATAGCATCTTTCCAGAGGGAAGGGGGAAGTTGTAAACACCATCCAGATGTGGAGGTCAAAAAAAAGGCCTGTGTGAGAATAACACAAATGTCCCTTGCAAACAGCAACAAATTCACCCTGAATCCTATTCAGGCTGCTGCTGCTCTTCTGGTTTACCCCTGCTGTCCAGAACCATGATCCTGAACAGTCTAATCAGACTGTATTGCAAGGTTCCACAGACTAATCCAGACACCTGAAGCAAACCTCCAACATGCCAAAAGTGCTCAATAATGAGTCTGATGGCTGCATCAACTTCATTGGACCAATGCTCATCTTGTGTTCTGGCATACAACACAATATGCAGTCAGCCATGGTTGTAGATGATAATCTGAACTCCCAGTCACTGCCCTGTGACCTTCCTATCAGTGGAAGAATGCTGACATTCTGGATTGCCATAAAATGAAAACATAGTGGCAGCTGCCAGGGAAGCAAGCATTCACTTGCATGATGTGATGCTAATAACCAAAAATGAGCTGCACATTGACAGAATGAATTCCTTTCCTTTTGATGTAGGTAGTAGCATTGATCAAGCAAGCATGTATAGCCATCTGGGTGTAATCTATGACTTATTTGACCTTCTGATATCCTGTCATTCATTAAGATTGCAGTAGCCTCTTATGCTGTCAGTTCTCAATGGGAGAGTGGATGAATTGACTTGCTTTTGCAAACAATTCATCCATGACTTGCTAATGCATCTGTGCACAACTGATTGATTATCATTAGTGATAATTTCTCTGGCAACCTGGAGTGATCCTGTTGCATGAAAATTTAGTATAGTTGTGACCATTGTTCCCTCTAACTTTTGTTTGCTGTGCACAGCCAATTTGTTGCACTGCGCAGTCCCTTTAAGATTTTTATCCAGCCACACCTGCGCACATCTTAAAGGGAATATTGCTTGTACATGACCTGTTTGTTCCCTGTGCGGTACGTTCCTGATTGCAGAGTGGCCACACACCCATGCAGTTTAGAGGCATATTGGTTGTGCCCTTAACAGCCACTGATAATGTGTTGGAGCTGGACTGTAGGCCAGGTTGGAGCATGTGGCATAACTCAGTGATGGTTTCTTTTGTAAAGCAAAGCCTCTGCAAGCACACTCCTGAGACAACTGGAGGTATGCGCACCTCTGCTCTTATATTCTGGTGTGTGGGTAGTGACTACTGAGTATGGGTGCTTTCTGATCAATAAAGCATTCCTCCATTGCTCTACCTCTTCTTCAAAAAGGAAGGATACTGGGGAATTCTTAAAGGGAAATCCACTATGCTCTGTCTGAAATGTGGGTGAGGGGAACTAAACTTCAGCCTCACATGAAATTACACAAAAGAAGAAGGCAAAAGAGAACAAATAAAAATAAGATTTCTGCAAATCTGACAAAAATAACTGCTGGGCTCTTTAAATTCCTTTCTTTGCAGTGCCTTGACACTTATTTTATATGGGTGAGAACATTACCTGATACAAATAAGGTGGCAAGATTGGAAAATGTGATGTAAGGTGTTACTGCATCATACTGCCTCATTTGGATGGAGTCATCCAAAACGTGTTGCTGTTCCCCGCCTAATGGAAAATGGGTCACATGCTAATGTGGGCAAAGTTCCAGTGGAACACAACTCTGACCCATTTTGTGTTTCAGCCATCTGATTTGTTCTGTTTCCACAGGCTGGGAGCAGAAAATCCAGGCTTCTGTATTTGGGCCCTTTCACACATCACACTGACATCTGGCTCAAAACACCGTTACCTAATTAACCTTTCTTGGATCAGAACAAGAGCAAGCTCTTGAAATATAGCAATTGTTTCTTGTCATCATTCAACTGTAATGATTTTTATTTAAAATATTTCCACTAATAAGGATACTTTATTCCCATCACAAAGTTCCTGCAAATGTCTTGTCTCTTAAACATATTAACTGGACATTTTTAAAAAATTCTTTCCTGGGATGTGAACATCGTTGGCAAAGTCAGCATTTGCTGTCCATCCCTAATTGCCCGTCAGAAGGTGCTGGTGAGCTGCCTTCTTGCAAGTGCACAGTGCTGTTAGGAAGGGAGTTCCAGGTTTTTGACCCATCGACAGTGAAGGAACGACGATAGAGTTCCAAGTCAGGATAGTGTGTGACTTGGAGGGGAACTTGCAGGTGGTGGTGTTCCCACAACTGATTGTAAACTATATTCCATCATCATATGTTGTTTTTTAAATGAATGTGCAAACTCCATTTTGATGTGAAGTTTTAAAACTAATAGACAAGTAAAGAACAAATAAGAAACCATTGGCAGCATAATCCATTTTATCACATTAGTCTCCCCCTTCGGATATTAATGGATTTGAACCAAAAGTGGAAATCAAATCAGTTGGTCAGGACCATGGATGTGAAGAATGCTCTTATAAAGTTGAATGACACACTTTATTCAACTTTCTCCTGATGCAGTGATGGCAACATTGGCAGTATCCTCTCAGGAAGTCATTTGGCTGATTGATGATTTAAGTTTGGTGGAAGAGGCGCGAACTCTAGAAAAAGCCATTATGCTGTTTTCCCAAAGCTTCCACTGCTCTTCCCCTGATGTGACACCAGACTAGCAGGAGAATCCCCAAGGAAATTGCCTCCTCTGTATGTGTTACAAAATTTAAAAATTCTTCCTATCTTCTCAGGAATGATGATATATCAAAAAAAAAACTTACATTTACACAGTGCTCCACAATGGGCCGAATTGTGCACTAAGCAGGCAGCAAAAGAATTTGGGGAGGGACACCAAAGGCACCAAAGAGGAACTTTTGAAGGAAAGAAGTGTCATTTTCAATGGGCAGGGGTTTAAAGACTGAAAGATATCACAATTGTCATTTCTTTCATAGAAGAAAAACTCTGCATTGCAGATTTTTGAACCCCAATTGCTGAATTGAGTTCCTATTAGATGCAATACCACAGTACAAAAGTAACTCTAAATTTCACACACTTGGCATGAACAAGACAAACCCACTCCTGAAGGGATATTATGAAATTACAGTATCACAGTAGTATGATTGGTTGGAGTGTATGAACTTAAGAGGTTGAAATACATTGTTAGAAGATCTTACCTTGTTCTGGCCAATCGAGAAGTGCTTGATGCTTCACTGGTCTTTAAGAGGAAGAATGTTCCATCTAGGACACAAAAGCTCCTGAACACAAAATTCACAAGTTTGGAAATATTTAAATTAAGTTGCATATTGGAGTAAAATATTCTGATATACCACTTTGATTATACTATTTAGATTATAAATAAAAAATCAGTTATTAATATTTCAATTTAATGCCTTATTGATTACAAATAAATGATTTAATCTGTAATTTTAAGTTATTAATTAGAAATGGTACAGCAGCACCAATAGACTGCAACAATAGTGTGGTAAGAGTCACATTCTAGTTCCCACAGGCTGGATTCCTGGTCTGAGCTGCATCTCAGTGGAAAACTACAGGTTTCTAATGGAGGGTAGGCACTTCTCCATCAAGAAGGAAAATCAGGGAAATTTCTCAAAACAAAGTGATCAATAAATAATATTTGATAATTAAGGCTGGATCTTTGGTTTATTCAACAAATCAGGAATCATTTAATTACTGGTTCAGTCTTTGTTGCTAGATTGAAAGGATGCTTTTACTTTATACCCACGAGAGATGCTCTTATAAACATGCTATTGGCAAAGTAATTACCATAACTGAAAGAATCGCTATCAGCCATGTTTATTATTTTGGCAAAGCCACTGGAACAGTGACTGTAATTAGCAATAATTAAAATTTAATTAAGACGCCAACTCTAATCTCTTGCCTATTCGTGCATGTGGTTTCTGGAACTGTCCAAATCCCTTGGTGCTGAATCATGGGTTGACAATCCTTTCAATTGACACTAATCTCCAACGTCTATCTGAAGCTGCAGTAGCAAAGACCTCGAACAGCAAAAAAGAAATTCCCATAATACTCATTACATATAATAAATTGCATTATATACTAAAGACCTAAAATTCGCACATCTTTCAGAAGAGTAAAAAGTATTTATTTTCTTGATCATTGTTATGTTCCATGTGAAATTGGCTATTAAATATGAAAATTTAGTTCCACAGTATTTGTCTATATACTAATTAATTACACAACAGACCATTTGTTTAAGATTGAGCAACATTAAGAAGATTTCAAACAAGACATTATTTTTACAAAAAGTTGAAATATAGGTTTGAAAACATAGGGAGAATGGGCTCTGCAGTGCCAATGTTCAGGTACTAATCTGTACACTCCTAACACTCTAAAATGGCACCTGAAATGTGGACACACATTTCCGAGATGCCATCTTGATAAAGGAGCATGCACGTGTTTAACAACTACCAGCAGCATGCAAAGTATAATGTCAATCAGTGTGCAAAACTGATTTGACACCCGTTCTGCCATATTTGAATGCCACACTCCAGTCTATACCCTGTCCTAACCTCACACATGATGTTAAACAGCATAAAAGACTCTGTCACCAGCACTACTTAAAGGGATCACGAACTACTTGCAAGTTAGCTGCTAGAGTATTTTTTTCTAGGTGTTGGTGCAATTCTGTGCATTTTAAAGATACTTGTCTAAGGATTCAATAGTCTAATGGGAGTGGTTTGGATGGTGATGAGGATTTAACGGCTTGTGCTAAAATAAAAACAGAAAATGCTGGAAATACTCAGCAGGTCTGGCAACATATGTGGAGAGAAAGAAACAGGATTAACATTTCAGGTCAATGACCTTTCATCAGAAGTGTAATAAGTTTGAGATGTAACCGGTTTTAAGTGAGTACAGAAGCTGGGAGAGGATGGATAAGAATCACAGGGAAAGCCTCATAGGTTGGAAGGCAGGAGAAATCAAATGACAAAAGGAATGATGATCCAAGTGTTATGGCCACACGGTGTGACGTGGGTGGTTCCCAATGTTCACCTCCCCACCTGACTGCAACAAGTGTATGTGTATTAGCATTTAGCCCATTGGTGGTTTATTTTTCAAATAAACAGACAGTGACAGGTTTTCTTATGGGTTTTTTAAAACAGAAAATCAATTGTTTATGAATCAATATGCCTTAGCCCGAAATTGTCGCAGCTGCATCCACTCATGCATTTGCTCACACGCACACATACAAGAAGAAACAGAGAAGGGCAAAAGGAAGGTGGCTTTCAGTGGGGGAAAAGGTAAAGATAAACCTGTTGAATTCTTTTAAGAATCAAGTTCTAGATGGGGATGCAGACTGAGATGATCACAGATTTCTCTCTTGGTTGAAGGTTCTGTTGAAGACAATGGGTTACTTCTAGCTCTCACTGCTGTACAATGTAGATGTTAGATTTTTTCAGCAGGGCATGAGCTTTCTGGTTCGCTGAAATGCGAGCTGTTAGACGTTGCTTCACTCCTGGGTGAGTCTCTCCCTCTCTCTCGCTGTCTTTTTAAAGGTAAAACTATGCCACCTCTCATCTCCTGGTCGGAGACAGTCTCCTCTCTTCCCCATGGTGAATGCACAATGGCCCAGGGTGTGGCTACTTCACACCTGCTTTGTTTCAGAAGATAGGTATAAGATGGATTCCATTGACATCTTTTAGCTTTGAAGATTTGTCTTTTGTCTTTGTCAGACAGCTTGAATACACAAAAGACCAATCTCCCTTTTCTTTGGTGGCCATTTTGGACCATTGTTCACTTTTTAAAATAAAGGTTCATTCTTTAAGGACAAAGTTGGTTTTTCATAACTCCTCAGATTGTTGTATCATTGCACTTCCAGTGTGTGTGAGACACAAGGCAAAAGGGGACAAGTAAAAAAGCAAAAGATGGGCCTATAGGAGGTGCAAATTTGAAAAGCAGAATCATCACTAAAAGCCACCACCAAAAAAGGAAAATGGATACAAAAAAAAATGCAAAATGAAAAAATTAGGGGCAGAGGTTATGATTTGAAATTGTTAAACTCAGTGTTGAGTCTGGAAAACTGTAATGTGCCCAGTCGAAAGATGAGGTGTTGTTCCTCGAGCTTATGTTGAGCTTCATTAGAACAGTGTAGAGAGGACAGAGAGCTCAGAATGGAATGAGGTGGAGAATTAAAATGACAGGCCACTGGAAGCGCAGGGTCACGATGCAGGCTGAGCAGGTTGCAAAGCAATCACCCAGTTTGCTTTTGGTATCCCCAATGTAGAGGAGACTGCATCTTGAGCAGCGAATACACTATGCTAAATGGAAAGCAGTACAAGTAAATCATTGTTTCACCTGGAAGTAATGTTTGGGACCTTGGATGACGACAAGGGAGGAGGTAAAAGGGCAGTGTTGCATCTCTTGCACTTGCATGAGCAAGTGTCATGGGAGGGGTGGGGGGCGGGGGGGGTGGGTGGTGTGAGGCGTTGGAAGTGATTTAAGGAGTGGACCGGGGTATTCTGGAAAGAATAGTCCCTTTGAAATGTTGAAAGGTGAGGGGAAGGTGTGTTTCATAGTGGCATCACACTGGAGGTAATGAAAATGGTGGAGGATGATCCTTTGAATGTGAAGTGTTCGTGGGGAGGAAGGTAAGGACAAGGGGAACCCTATCTTGGTTCAGGGGGTGGGGAAAGAGGTGACAACAAAAGCATGGGAAATGAAACAAACACGGTCAAGGATCCAGTCAAGTATGGTGGGGTGGAATTGAGGAAAAAGGAAGACATATCAGAAGCCCTGGCATAGAAGTTGGATCATCAGACAGATGCAATGGAGAAACTGGAAAAATGGAATTGAGTCCTTGCAGGAAGCAGGGTGTGAGGCAGTGCAGTCAGGTAGCTAAGGGAGTCAGTCAGTCAAATAAGTGAAGGAAAGAGTTGGAGGTGGACCATGTGAAGGTGAGGGAGGCTGGAATGTGAAAGCAAAGTTCTGTGGGGCAAGAACAGGTTGAAACGATAATTGTCACTGACCTCATCTCCTCTGGAGATCTTCCCTCCATGGTCCCCAATCTCACAGACCCCCATCCCAAACAACACATTCCTACCTCTGTCCCAATATCCACTAACAAGACTGCCCTGGTAGACCCATCGTTTCAGTCTGTTTTTGCCCACGGAACGGAATTCTTCCTATCTCCTCTCTATTTTTTTCTCCCCTTGTCCAGTCTCTTCCCATCTACATCTATAAATCTTTTAGCGCTGTCCGTCATTTTAGTAGTTTCCTGGTTCTAACTATCTCCTTTTCAACAGGGACATCCAGTCCCTCTACCTCTCCATCCCTCAACAGGACGGTTTGTGAGCTCTCTGCTTCTTCCTTTAATGGAGGTCTAACCAATCCCCATGCATGACCACTTCCTTCCCCCAGCTGACCTCGTTCTCACATTGAACAAGTTTTCCTTCAACTCCACTCACATCCTCCAAATAATAGGTGTTGCTATGGGAACCTGTATGGGTCCTAGCTCTGCCTGCCTTTTTGTGGGATATGTGGAACATTCCTTGTTCCAGTCCTATTCGGAACCCCTCCCTCACCTCTTTTCTGGTACAATGATGACTGTATGACTGTATCAGTGCTGTTTCCTGCTCTCACCCTGAACTGGAAAATTTCATTACTTTTATTTCCAATTTGCATCCTTCTCTCACCGTTACATGGTTCTTTTTCCACTCTTCCCTTCCTTGTATCAACGTCCCTTGTATCACCATTTCTGGTGATAGCCTGTTGACCAACATCCCTATCAGCCCACTGACTGCCACAGCTACCTCAACTACACTTCCTCCAACCCCATTTCCTGTAAGGACTCTATTCCATTCTCCTAGTCTATGTCGCATCTGCTCCGATGATATAATTTTCATACTAACACTTCTGATATGTCTTCCTTTCTCCTCAACCGTGGATACCCTTCACTGTAGTTGACAGGGCAACCATGTCTATCCCATTTCATGAAATTCTCCTCTCACCCTTCCCACTCCTCCCAGAACCACAATAGTGTTCCTCTTGGCCTCATCTTCCCCCCACCAGTCTTCCCATTCAACATTTCTGTCATCTCCATCAGAACCAAAAACATCTTCCCCCTCCCCTTTTAGCATTCTAAAGGTACTGTTCCCTTTACGACACCCTGGTCCACTTCTCAATCAGCACCTACACCCCTTCCCTTCCTTTCCATGCAAGTTTGGGAGATGGAGCACTTGTACTTTTACCTCCTCCCTTCTCCCTTCTCACTGTCTAAGGCCCCAAACTCTCCTTCCAGGTAAAGCAGCAATTTACTTGTCCTTTCAAATTAGTATACCACATTTATGACTCACAATGACGTTTTCTCTACATTGCGGAAACTAAATGCAGACTGGGTGACTGCTTTGCAGAACACCTTTGTTCAGCACACAAGCATGACCCTGATCTTCTGGTTGCCTGTCATTTTAATTCTCTGCCCCATTCCCACTCTGATTTCTCTGTCCTCAGACTCCGATACTGTTCCAATGAAGCTCAAAGTAATCTGGCAGAAGAGCATATGATCTTTTGGTTAGGCACTTCACAGCCTATCAGACTCAATATTAAATTCAACAATTTCAGATCATAATCTCTGTCCCATGTTCTTTCTTTTTGTGCTTTTTTTGTAGTTTTTTTTAGGTGATGGTTGTAGGTGAAGATTATGCTTTTTCCAGTTACATCTCCTCTAGACCCCTCTTTTGTTTCTTTACTTATCGCATTACCATTCCCTTTTGCCTTGCACCATCATCCCTTTTGTCATTTCATCTTTCCTGCCTTCCACCCTATCACAGACCTTCCCTTTTATTCTTTTCCCACCACCCCCTGCCCTTTCCACGTCTCTGTACCTGCTTAATACTGGTACTCTAACTTTAGTTCCAATGAAAGATCATCGATTTGAAACATTAACGCTGTTCCTCTCTCCACAGATGCTGCCTGACATGTTGAGTATTTCCTGCATGTTCTGTTTTTATTTCAGGTTTCCAGCATCCACAGTACTTAGTTTTTGTATTAGATAATTGTCCTTGTTGTGCCAAAAGACCAATTTTAGGTGCAGTGTCCTATGCCTGATCTGTTCCTGCATTATAATTGCCACCACACTGGTAAAAGTGGCTTTGCAGGCATCCTAGGCAGCCGCATAAAACAAGTGTTAGGGTCCATACATATGTATTTGACAGGATCGACATCTATTTTGGACGTCCTTGCAGAAATTGGTTTCAACTTGAATGGAACAGGAATCAAGCTTACTCTGCATCAGAATTTGGGAATTGTGCGGAGGGAATGTGTAGAAATTTGACTCAGCCCATTTTCACCCAGATTTGTGTGCTGCCTCTACAAGAGGCCCGTGGTTCAATAGAAAGGCATACTCGCAGCTTGTTCCACTAGAGAATACAATTTTGGGCTAGCTGCCTCACCAGCAGTGGTCTTCAGGGAAGTCCACAAGGTGGGCAGGGGATGGTGCAGGGAGACCAATCACAATGCCTGAGGAATTGGGTGGTAACTTCTGTTCTTCCAAGCTCCACAGGAAAGTGTTTACTAAAATATCAAGGCTCGGATCTTGCAGTAAAAATAATGGTGAGGCTATCAGTGCTCACTGTTATTATGGCTAAAATTGGATAGCAGCTTCTGGAGTCTGCATATGCACAGTTAAACACGGAAATCAGGAGTTGCTGTTCAATCTGCCCTGCTCCTCCACAAGCTTTGCTACACTGATACCTCATCGAAAGATTTGGCACTCAAATATCTGAAAGGCATGAAGTTATGGTACTTTACCCACTAGATACCCATTAAACACCAGAAAACTTTAGGGCTTCTCCTTTTAATTGTAAGTGGATATTTAATGGTGTGATACGTCTTAATGATTGCCAAACAACCTCGCTGGCACTGAAATTAACTTTTACAAATGTGAAATTTCATTCCTTCAGATTTTAATTATTGTTGGAGATTTTAAAAATATAAATTTAAAGATTTAAAACAAAACACTTTTGCTTTCTGTTTCTTTAATCTCTCTCTCTCTTAATCCAATTTTCTTTCCTTCTTTTAATTTCACTTTCCGCAGATGATTTTATATTTAATTAAATATTCTAATTTACACTTCCTAGTTTTGACTCTACCTGCTTGAGTAAGGATTTTTCAATCTGATTGTTTGAGGAGATAGTTCACAGAGGTCAGAGATTCTTCAGAGGCCGCTGGCCGAAGCAGCCACGGTTACCAAAATGTAATTTTTTTGAAAAAATGCTTTAAAAATGTACTTGTGGAGTCAGGAGAGGCAGGAACACCACCCACTTTTACTTCTTCTACCGCTCCCTACTGGAATGATCCTCTCTTAGCTCCCTGCGAGGCAAGTGGCTTGATTTGCTTCTTACACGAACTCCCCTTGGAGGCTGACAGGCGCAAAATAATAAGGCCCGAGAACCAATTTCGGGCCAGACTCGGGTCTCCAGGCAGTGCCGCTGGTTATGGTCGCGAAAAGGAGCCATAATCAATTTTCAGTCGAGTTCAAATCGCGCGTAAATTAAATTTAAAGCCGCACAATGAATAATTTAATAACAACTAGTAGATCTCCCAAATTCCTGCTTATTGAGCAAAGGAAATACAACTTGTACAAGGCTTGTAGATTTTCTAATGACTGATGTTCAACACAAGAATAGTGAATGATACAGAACCTGTCGCCTTCATTAAAAAAACGAGAGGAGTGTTGAGAACATTCATGAAATAAGAACAATACAGTCAATGGCAGGACAAACCTTCAGGCATTTTTGATCCGTTAAATCTGATGGTAATAAACCACGGGGGTACATGTCAATGTAAACCTGCTGCTAAACACTGCTGACTTGGAATTGGTAATGAGGAATGGGAATGAACGTTTTGGAATCGCTGTTGAACAAACAGTCGTATTGTGCAAACGTCCTTTACGCCTGTTTACAGATTTTCTCCTTTTATCAACATTTCTTCGTATTAGGAAACCATCAAAGCCATGGCAATGGAAAGTCGGAGGTTTGGGTAAACGCAATCTCATGTTGTTTTATTCATTATAAGGCCCAAGAAGGCGCTTTCATTAATATATCATTAATGTGAGGAGTTGCAGTAAATGGCGATGGTGCATTGTCTGTCTGGTCTTTGTCTAAGGACTTATTTGTCAGCTCAGTTTCTGCCTGTCTCTGTTGGTATTGAAGAGTTGATGATAATCTCGTAATTGGTACCTATGAATAAAGGCCTGTCACCGCACAGAATACAAACGATTTAATCCCTAAATACTCGCACAGCACTTGTAGCAGCACAGAGGGTGGCTCCGTATACACAACACCGATATCAAACTATATTCTCCACACACCAAGAAAAAGACATAGCTAGGGGCCAATTAAATAACACGTGATTCCGTGCGTTCCCCGAGCGGTTCCCCCCTCCCCCCCCCCCCCCATTTCTTTTTGTTTTATTTCAGGAAGAGCAATTGGCAGCAAACAAATGTGAAAGTGTTGACTGGGAGCAGCAGGTTGTCCTATAGACAAGTGGCTTCATGTGGTCAGAGAGACGGACTCAGCGGGATAGTGAACAGTGGCGGCTGCCAACATTGGCGGGCAGTGAACATCCACAACGCGAACCTACTGAGATCAGGTTAGACATGGAACACCTAAAGACTAAACACATTAGAAAACATCAGCCACTGTAACCGCACAAGCAGCAATGCTTAGTTAACCCGAGCTCTACATATCAAACGTGGCCGATTTCATTTTGTTCCCTAAAGGAAAGAAAACGATCTTAAACAGGGACATTATCTTAGGTCTGATAGAAACAAGGCTGGTGCTGTGTAGAGAAATTGGGCAGAACTCAAGGGCAATTTCATTTTATTGGTGATTCTCATCAGCAGTTTCTATGTTTCTAATGTAACGGGATACTGTAATAGAATGAGTATGAATGTACACTGGGCTGTCTTCAGTAAATCACTAACTAGTCAATCTGATAAAATACTTTACTATAGATGATCTCGAAAGTTAATCGACAGGATCAGGGAAGAAGCCACATTAAAATAAATGTGTCAGATTTGTCCTGTCAGGATTGTAATTGACAACAGAACTCCTGTATCTTTGTAACTGCCATGTAAGGATTGGTTAAAACAGGTTGTTAGGAGACGGGTCCGATCAAAGGTATCACGTCATTTCAGAACAACAGCTAGAGGCAGTGTGATTTAACACAGTTCAGGCCAGCAACTCTCGGGCTTGCACATGCACTGGCTTCGGTGTACTGTGACTATGGATCATATATACAGTTTAAAGCAAACAAAGGCGGCCACAACTTGTATTTACTCTCAAACTGACCTCAGCCTCCATTCATTATTGATCAGCCTAACACACTATGAAGTGCGTCAGTTCCCCAACACCTGACCACTTCATATTTACTGAACATGGTGAAACTGTTTAATTCAATTCAGGCAGCGTGACACGGTTTCGGTGAAGTACTTTCATTTTAGAAGATTTTGAATGGAAAAAGATCTAAAATTACAAAACGCATTCCCCATTCCCTTTTTTGCCTCTCCCAAGAAATCACGTAATATATTGAATCTGATCGTGGGATAACTGGAATGTAATTTTAAAAACAAGCAAATTAGCAGAATGACTTACAAACACAGCAGATGGTAATACGGAACCTGGGAAGCGGAAGCAAAGGGGGATGGGATATGCGTCAAAACAGCCCAATATTGAACTCCATTGTGTCTACTCTTGTTTCAGATCTCACCTCTTATCTCCTCAAAAAGCTGAAATGAAGAATTCTAACCTCACGTCAACGAAATGACTCACAATAAGTGATATATTCGCCATGCTTGCAAACTAGACAATAGGTTGAACAAAAGTTAAAAGATAAATGTTATTTGTAAGTATAGCATTCACAATGCACTTTAAAAGGTTTACTTCACCTCTGATAGGATTTAGAATTTTTATTATAAATGGAACCAGGACATTTATCAAAAATACGCATATTTTGCATTCATAATGTAAGATCCAGCACTCCCATCTGGAGTTGTGTGCAAGCTCTTTATCTCCGGCTGCAGTTCCAGGGCGAGGCGGGGACCCAGCTGGCTGGCCTTTCTCACCGGATTATCAACACCAACTGCCACCAACCTCCATTCCTACTGCTGCTACAGCTCCATAACCCCAACGCGTCCCTTGATGAGATAATGATCAGGCTGTACACTTGGGAAAAGGCAAGAAAACATTCCCACGAATTGCGAGAAGACGCTATCGGCATCGCAGTCGATGTTAGTGCATTATTGAAATCTCTGAATCCCAGCAACGAATTTTCCGATATCTCTGTGGGATATTATTCGCTATGCAGTTATGCAGTTTGGACATTGTAATGTGGGCAGGTGCAGGAATACAGAAGCTTTATTTGCCAAAGTAAAATCGGCCTTATGTGAATTAGGATAGTAAGATAATGGATGTCAGTATTGCGCTGATAAAGGAATCTGTCTTTCGAGATGTCTATTTAAAATAAATGTGACTTTCAGGACATCGGTAAGAATCCAGGCATTATCAGGTCGCAGGGGGAATGGTGGTCTGAAAGGATGATTGAATCAAATCAAATTGTAATGTGAATAAAAGCGTTTAATTACACCTATTATATCCATAATGACAATCTCAAAGTAATGTTTGATTAATTTCAATGGGATCATTTAAAATCGACGGCGAGACAAATTAAAAGGGTGTTCCAAATATTTTATCTTGTTTGTGATTTAATGAAAATTTGGGCAGCTATTTGCACCGTGTATTTTACATTCAAAACCAAGCAGCCTTAAATTCTTCAAAACTAACAGCCATGCACCCCAGCCACAAAAAACCAGAATATAGCCTCAGGGCTCGGCTCTCAACAATATTTACCCTCGTTTCCAGCTCAACAGCCCACAGCTCAGAAGGTGCAAACTGGACCTCCATCTTAAGAGCTGAGTCCAAATATTCTGATATTGGATTAAGGAATAAACATTCTATCTCAACCATCTGTGTGTCTGGACACAATTGTAAGTCATTCTCTACGGCTCCAATTCCAGTGTTATGTCACATGAACAGTTTCAAGTAACACGGGGATTGTCTTTGACAAATTTCAAATTCTCTCACTTAGGAATGGAAACTGTGATGCAGTGAGGTAGAAAGCTTTACTTTCGCCTTTGTAAACTGGTTTCAAATTGAACCCAGCCGGGTGGGACGGAAGCCCCTTTCCCGCTAACTGTCAGAGTCCTGCACGATATTAGTACGAGCTAATTCCAGGATTTGGTTACAATGTGCAACTTGATACCAATGGCACTGAATCATAGTCACACTCGGAGAAACGACATCAATGACAAAAAATGACACTGCTGCAGTAGAAAACCATGCTGGGTCAGAATGGAGGGGCTTTAATTGTAATTTGACCGTGTTATTAATACAGCGCCCTTAAAGTAACGAAACGCCCAAGGCTTCTCAGGAACGGGTTATCAAACTGAGCCACAAAGGAGATTTAGGACAGGTGACGAAAAGCTTGGTCAAGTAGTCCGTGATACAGATAAGATGCTGAGATTGATAGCCCTCAAAAGATTTACCATAACTAAACTAACCAATTAAATAAATATTGTTGAAAATAGAGACATGTTGTCAAAGCTTTTCATCTTGCACTCATCAGGACAATCCGAAAGAATACCAATGTAAGGGAGAACAATGACTTTATACTGTATGAGAAGAGAGTGCTGATTGGTTGGCAAGTGAACTCTGATTGGTAGAGGCATTGTCATGGAGAATGCACCAGTTTACCAATTAAATAAACACATCCACCTAATGTGGTAGTGTGTTGATATACCATAGTGTGTTAGAATACTCAACCATTCATAATATTCGCTTAGCTATGAGACTGAAAGTTTGATTGGATGAAACCACTTCTCCAAAGATAAGGAAAGCCTGGAAGGAATTGAGTTGGAAGATATTGGAATACTACAAAGAACTTTACAAAGTGCAATATTAACCCAATATTCTGTGACTTTCATGATATATTAAGTGATTTTTCAATATAAACTGTGCACAAGTGCATAATAATGTGTGCAATGACATGGGATACCCAAATAGATCAGGGTGCTTAGGGTTTTTGAACTCAGATACTATCTGATATTCCCATATAAATATGACAGATTCACATCAGCGGAAAGTAGCAAGAGAATTTGATCCGGAATGGGAGAAAAACAAAATAGATGAAAAAAACTCACAAAACGGGGCAAATAATCCCAGAACTTGCTGAAAATACTCTGCAGATCTGGCAGCATCTGTGGAGGGAGAAACAGAGTTAACATTTCAGGTCTTTGACCTTTCATTAGAACTGGGGAAAGTAACAGGTTTTGAGCAAATGAAAGGCGGGGGGTGGGGGGGGGGGGGTGGCGGTGGAGGGAAGAAGAACAAAAGGGAAAGTCTGTGATAGGGTGGAGGGCAAGAGAGATTAAATAACAAAAGGTTTCATAGTGCAAGGCCGAACGTAATGGAACAAGTAAAGAAACAAAAGACGCGTCTAGATGAGGTATGAACGGCAAGATCATGAACAGCTGCCAATTAGAAAGCAAAGGAAATAAGAGCGAAACAAGAGAGAAAAAGACAAATTAGCAAATAGAAATGAAACAAAATTGGGGCAGTGGTTATGATGTAAAATCGTTCAATGTATTGTTGAGTCTAGAAGGTTGTGAAGTGCCCAGTTGAAATGTGAGGTGTTATTCCTCGAACTTGCATTGAGCTTCGTTGGAACACTGCAGCAGGCCAAAGACAGAAAGGTCAGAGTGGTAACAAGGTGGAGAATTAAAATGACAAGCAACTGGAAGCTTGGAGTTACACTCGTAGACTGAATGAAGATGTGTTGTAAAGCAGTCACCTAGTCTATGTTTGATCTCCCCAATGTAGAGGAAACTACATTGTGAGCAGCAAATGCAGTATACTAAATTGAAAGAAGTACACGTAAATTGCTGTTTCACATGGGAGGAATATTTGGGGTCTTGGATAGTGAGAAGGGAGGAGTTAAAAGGGCAGGTGTTGCATCTCCTGGGCTTGCATGGAAAGATGCTGTAGGAAAGGGAAGGGGTGTTAGGGGGTGACTGATGAGTGGACCAGGGTATTATGGGGGGAATGGTCCCTTTGGAATGCTGAAAGGGGACGGGAGGGGAAGATGTGTTTGGTTGTGGCATCACACTGGAGGTGGCAGAAATGCCAGAGGATGCTCCATTGAATATGTAGGTTGGTGGGTGGGAAACCTTATCATAGTTCTGGAAGTGAGGGGAAGGGGTGGGAGCAGAACTGCATGAAATAGAATGGACACGGCTGAGGGCCCCATGAACCATGGTGGGGTGGAATCATCGGTTGTTGAATAAAAGAAGACATAGCAGAGGCCCCAGTATGGAAGGTTACATCATCTGAACAGATGCAGCAGAGACAGAGAAACTGGGAGAATGGAATACAGTTCTTACAGGAAGCAGGATGTGAGGAAGTGTAGTCAAGGTAACTGTGGGAGTCAGTGGGCTTATAGTGAATATTGGCTGATAGCTTATCTCCAGAAATGGAGATAGAGAAGTCAAGGGAGGGAAGGGAAGGGTTGGAGAAGGAACATGTGAAGGCAAGAGAAGCATAGAAATTGGAAGCAAATTCGATGACATTTTCCAGTTCACAGTCAGAGGAGGAAACAGCGCTGAAACAGTCATAAATGTACTGGAAAAAGAGGTGAGGGAGAGGGTCTGAGTAGGATGAGAACAAAGGATGTCCCACCTATCCCACAAAACGTCATAGCTAGGACCCATGTGGGCATCCATAGTAACACCTTTTATTTAGGGGGTTCGTGGAGTTGGATGAGAAGGGTACAAGGGTACAATTCTAAAGGGGGTGCAAAGGGTACAATTCTAATGGGGGTGCAGGAGCAGAAGGACCTGGGTGTATAAGTCATTGAAGGTGGCAGGACAGGTTGAGAGAATGGTTAATAAAGCATATAGTATCCCGGGCTTCATTAATAGGGGCATAGAGTACAAGAGCAAGGAAGTTATGTTGAACTTATATAAGATACTAGTTTGACCTCAACTGGAGTACTGCATCCAGTTCTGAGTGTCACATTTTAGGAAAGATGTGAGGGCATTGGAGAGAGTACAGAAAGGATTCACGAGAATGGTTCCAGGGATGAGGAATTTCAGTTATGAAGATAGATTGGAGAAGTTAGGACTGTTTTCCTTGGAGAAGAGAAGGCTGAGAGGCGATTTGATAGAGGTATTGAAAATCATGAGGGGTCTGGACAGAGTAGATAGGGGGAAACCGTTCCCACTCATGAAACAATAGAGAACGAGAGGGCACAGATTTAAAGAATTGGGTAAGAGAAACAAAAGCAACATGAGGAAAAACTCTTTCACGCAGAGAGTGGTTAAGGTCTGGAATGCACTGCCTGAGAGTGTGGTGGAGGCAGGTTCAATTGAAGCATTCAAAAGGGAATTAGACTGTTGTATGAAAAGGAAGAATGTGCAGGGGTATGGAGAGAAGGGGGGGTGGAATGGCACTAAGTGAATTGCTTTTTCAGAGATCCAGTGCAGACATGATGGGCAGAATGGCCTTCTCCTGCTGTGTAACAATTATGTGATTCTGTGATTCTGTGAAGTTGTTCAATGTGAGAACAAATTCAGCCAGGCGGAGGAGAGTGGTGATGGATGGGGACTGGTTAGGCCTCTGTTTGAACAAGAAGCAGAGAGTTCTCAGACCATCCTGGTGGGGAATGGAGGTGTAGAGGGATTGGACGTATATAATAGTAAATATTATAATAGGAACAAAAGTTTGAACAAGAGCAAAAGACTGAATTACTTGGGGATGTATTCTGTAGAACGGAGAAGACAGCGAGATGACCCAATAGAGGTCTTTCAAATTAGAAATCTCTTTCATGGTTTTGTATCAGACTTCGTGCTATGATGCCAAATGACTGCATCAAGGTCTGGCATTCTTTATTTAAAACACACATATACACACAAAACAATGTTAACGAGCTTTAAGTGGATCTTCAAATGAAATCGCTATAGCGCAAAACATTTCGTCAGTGGCGAGTGAGAGAAATGTCAATCTGTCCGCAGCACTGAAACACTGGATGTCAATCAATAGCTTCTTCCAATAACGCGAATTTCACCATTCCCAAACCCATAAAGGCCCTAATAAACTTTGAAAAGTACAATAATCTTGCTGTGGAGCGTGGAATTGGGTGGGAGATGAGTGGGGAGCTGAACGGCATTTTCACCAAGGAGGTTTGGAAAGTGTCAGTGAACACAATGATGCAGAAATGGAGGCATATTTTCATTGGGGAGGTCAGTTCCTTGCATGCAACAAAGTAATGGAATTCCCTCTATTGCATTCAGAGGACCCGTCAGAAGGTTTTGAAGAAGTTGTGCAGTTTAAAAAGGCACAGCAACAACAAATTGTCGCCCCCATTATTAAAAATAAAAGCAGATGTAAAATATATATTCAAAAAATCGTACACAGATCTGGAACTATTAATAAGAATATAACAAGAAAGGTAGGGGAAATTAAATCACACTTGAGAAAAGCAAGCAATTTCCATGGGTAAAATTACCAACGACTTTAATTTTATTACAAATATTAAGTGAAATCTGCCACCTAATAGGAGGGTAAAGCATGCAGATGTTAGTGGAATGTTATCTGAAAGTTTCAATATGGCATGAGGAAAGAATGGTGTATTTGGTGGAGAAAGCTTGGAAGTGAGAGTTTGTTGAGATTGGAATACCACAAAGAATTTTCACTGTGTCATATTAATCACTTATTCTGTGATTTGCTTGACATATTTCAAGAATTTGTCCATACAAACTGTACAAGTGCATCATACCTATGTAATGAGAATAAGGTAACCAAATCAGTGTGCTTATGGCTTATGTACTCATAGTACCATTGCTGCTCTTTTCACAAACTGGAGAACCCAGATGTTCGACCAGATACAGGTGAACACTACTCATCTACATTTTTGTATTTGTTCACAGAACGTGAAAACACAAGCAAAGTTATATTTATTGTCCATCCCTAAATGTCCTGAGGTAGTGGTGGTGGATTATCTCCTTGAACCACTGCAGTCTTTGGGATTATGGTGCTCTTAAAATGATATTGGGTAAGGAATTTCAGGATACTGATGATGAAGGATTGGTGATACATATTGCAGTCAGATCTTGTCCTTCTTGGTAACAGTTCGAGTGATGGGAGGGTCTATTAAAGTAACTATTGTGAGTTGCTGAAGTGCATCCCATTGATCATATGTATTGTAGCCACAGTGCATTGGTGAGGGGATGGGTGGGGGGGGGGGGGGGGGGGGGGTGCAGTGGGTGGTGGTGGTGGAATATTGACTTCAATGACCAGGGCATGATCAAATGAATTGCTCTGTCCTGGATAATGCTAAGCTACTTGAGTGTTGTTGTGGCTACACTAACCCAGGTGAGTGATAAGTATTCCATCACAGTCCTTATTGATGGTGGAAAGGCCTTGAGAGTTGAAGAGGTAACTCACTAACTACAGAGTAACCAGCCTCTGCCTTGTTCTTGCAGCCACTATGTTAAGATGATTGGGCCAAGATATTGATGTATCCAGGGGAAGGTTTTTCCTTTAACTCTCATTATTGTTTGCCGCAACCTTTGGTTCCATATTTAGTTGAATGCTGCCTTGATGCGGAGGGCAGATATTCTTACCTCTCATCTGGGATTCAATCCTTGTAATTATGTCTGGATCAAGAATATGATGAGGTTTGGAGTTGAATGGTTCTGGTGGAACCTGAAATGAACTTTGTTGTGTAGGTTATTGGTGCTATTGATGAATCCTTCCATAACTTTACTAATAGGATAAAAATAGATAAAACGGACATACTTAACAGGGTTCTGAAGAAGGGTCACTGACCTGAAATGTTAACTCTGCTTCTCTCTCCACAGATGCTGCCAGACCTGCTGAGCATTTCCAGCGTTTCTAGTTTTTATTTCAGATTTCCAGCATCCGCAGTATTTTGCTTTTATACTTAAAAGGTTGGCTGTCCTTAAAGTAGAAAAGTCACCCGGTCTGGATGGGAAGCATTCCAGTTTACTGAGGGAAGTAAGAATGGAAATTATGGCGTCTCTGGCCACAATCTTCCAATCCTCCTTAGGATTGTAAATGTTACATCACTGTTTAAAAAAAAGAGAGATGGATAACCTAGCAACTGCAGGCCAGTTAGACTAATGTCACTAATGGGGGAACTGTTAGAGACAATGGGGGGAATTTTAACATATGTGAATGCATGGGATTGGAGGAGGGTGGCAGGGTTAAATCTGGAAAAATTCCAAGTGCGACTGGAAGCTGGCTCCAACCTGTTGACTATTACTGAAGTGGAACAAGGGGTGGGCAGCCAATCTGCTCTCAGGAAGTGGGTTGGCATTTTAAATATGTTAATGAGGCTGGAAGACTCTGATTTAACCTGCTTTGTGGGTTTTACAGTGTGAGGGCAAATTTTGCAGACCTTTGGAAATACAATAGCTGAAGGGAGGTGAGGACAGCTTAGGGGGAGAAAGTAAGTGCCTTTTAAGCACGGGTTGTGGGCTAGGAGGAGCATGAGTCCTTCCCTCCGAATCTCCAAGCTCCCCCACCAAACTCAGAAATGTAGCAAACATTTAGAAGGATAGTAAAGAACTTCAGGAAGATGTAGACGGACTAATGAACTGGGGGAACATGGCAGATGAAATTTAATGCAGAGAAGTGTGAAGTGATACATTTTGGAAGGAAGAATGAAGAGTGGCAATAAAAATGAAATGGTTTTTAAGCAGTTTTACAGGGGTGCATGAACAGAAAGATCTGTGGTTGTAAATACATGAATCTTTGAAAGTAGCAGGATAGGTTGAGAAGGTTGATAAATAAAAAACATATGTGATCCTTGGCTTTATTGATAGAGACATAGAACAAAAACAAGGAAGTTATGATAAACCTTTACAAATCATTGCTTAGACCTCAGCTGTAGATGAGATTTACTAGAATGGTACTAGGGATGGAGAAATTGTGGAGAGACTGGAGAAGTTGGACGTTCTCCTTACAGCAGAGAAGGTTAAGAGGAGAATTGATAGATGTGTTCAAAATCATGAACTGTTTTGATAGAGTAAACAAACTATTTCCTCTGGTAGAAAGGCCAGTAACCAGAGGGCACAGAATTAAGGTGATTGGCAAAAGAACCAGAGATGACATGAAGAAACATTTTTACCACAGCGAGTTGTGATCTGGAATGCTCTGCCTGAAAGGGTAGTGGAAGCAGATTCAATAACAACATTCAAAAGGGAATTGGATAAATACATGAAGGGAAAAAGGTTGCAGCGCTATGGGGAAAGCACAGAGGAATTGGACTAATTGAATAGCTCTACAAAAGGGCCGGCACAGGCACAATGGGTAGAATGGCCTCTTCCTGTGCTGTATCATTCTATGAAAATTGGAGGTGGCCAATGGGTTGATAATTTAACAATCCACTATTTCTATTTAAAGCAGGCAGTTGCATATATAAACATGATAGAAGATAATCATAATGACTTTAAAATGGAAGCATAGGGTAAGGCACAGAGCAAGAAGAACCCCTACAACCATATCACAAGGGCTCCACACACCTGAGCACTATTTTCACCATCCCTGTTCATTTTAATTAGGCACCAACAAAGATAAACACTTGGTAGGAAATATTAATACTGATATGGATATTAAAGCACAGGGTGATACCCTAATCACCACTGCCAAAGCGATGAGAAGCCAGTAGAGGTTCAGAATGCTGACTGCCCCAACTGAGTAGCATTGAGATAAAGAACATAAGAAATAGGAGCAGGAACAGGTCAGTTGGCCCTCGAGCCTGTTCGGTCATTCAGTAAGGTCATGGCTGATCTGATTGTGGCCTTAACTCCACTTTCCTGCCTGCCCACCCCACCCCCCCACTTCCACCCACCCATAACCCTTGACTTCCTTGTAGACCAAAAATCTGTCCAATTCAGTCTTGAATATATTCAATGACCCAGCCTCCACTGCTCTCTGAGGTCGAGAATTCCAAATATTATCGAACCTGTAAGAGAAGAAATTCCTCCTCATCTCTGTCTTAAATGGGAGGCCCCTTATTCTGAAACTGTGTCCCTCAGTTCTCGATTCCCCCACGAGGAGAAACATAGGATACTGACCGAATTAGACCTGTTGTTGAATGGAATATGCTGCAGCAGCAGGATTTTGTTGAATCAATTGCCTCATTGCACAAAGTAATGGAAGTTTCTCAAGGTAGTTTAGAGGAGTCCAGCACCCAGATATGCATTGCTATCTCCCACATAAGTGATTTCAGAGAGCAATGGTTTTCCGCACTGCAATCTGCCATTGGACATGTAGCAAAACTCGTGGTATCTACAGTGGTGACCTCTGTTATACAAGCTATAGAAGCTAACATCATGAATGCTTCCACTGCTAATAAGGAGTCTTTGGAGTCTAATGCACATTAAGATGCACATGTGGGCATGTTCAACTCACTTCAAGAATAAGCTAACATTATAGAGGGATTCACAAATGTCATTACTTCCCATTGCTCTGTACTCACACAGATCAGTAGATCTGAGATGAACATATGCTAAAATAAAAGCAAAATGCTGCAGATGTTAGAAATCTGAAATAAAAACAGAAAGTGCTGGAAATACTCAGCAGGTCAGGCAGCACCAGTGGAGAGAGAAGCAGAGTTAAAGTTTCAGGTCTGTGACCTTTCATCAGAACTGGGAAAGGTGAGAAATGTATTAGGTTTTAAGCAAGTGAAGGGTTTGGGGGGGTGAGGTCATGGTGGGGTAGAGAACAAAAGGGAAGGTGTGTGATAGGGCAGAGGGCAGGAGAGATTAAATAGCAAAGATGTCATGGGACAAAGGCAAAGAGTGTGTTAATGGCTGTGGTGAAAAACAAAGCATTAGTCCAGAGAGTGTTAATGGCAGAATAATGAACAGCTCTGTCCAAAAGCACAAAATGAAAAACAGGCACATAGTTAAAAAATTAAATAATTTAAAAAAGAAAAAAAAATGGGCCTGCTGCAGTGTTCCAGTGAACGTCAACGCAAGCTCATGGAGAAGCACCTCGTCTTTTGATTAGGCAGTCTACAGCTTTGCATTGAGGTCAATAACTTCAGAGCACTCACCTTTTTTATTTTTTTTCATTGTTTTATTTTATTTTTTAACCATGTGCCTGTTTTTCATGGCAGAATCACATGGCTGTGGTTGCATTCACATCTCAATAATAGTGCCATGAAACTATCATCAATTGTTGTAAAAACCCATCTGGTTCACTAATGTCCTTTAGGGAGGGAAATCTTCCATCCTTGCCTGGTCTGGCCTACATGTGACTACAGATTACAGCAATGTGGTTGACTCTTAACTGCCCTCTGAAATGGTCCAGCAAGCCACTCAGTTGTCAAGGGCAATTAGGGATGGGCAACAAATGCTGGCATTGCTAGCAACCCCCACATCCTATGAAAGAATAAAAAATATACAGCTAAATTAGGAACAGAGAATCCTCATACAACCAAACTCCTTGTAATGTCCTGATATGTCGAAATTACTACCAACTCTTCCACTTGCATCTTTTGTGGTCGTTACGGATGTATATGCGGCTGGGGTTAGTTGCAACTTTTTAACCCACCCGCGCTTCTGTGTAATAGGATTCCAGTGTGCAACTGTACTTTCCAGCAACTATTTTCTTTTGGGCCTCCTTATCTCGAGAGACAATGGATACGCGCCTGGAGGTGGTCAGTGGTTTGTGAAGCAGCGCCTGGAGTGGCTATAAAGGCCAATTCTGGAGTGACAGGCTCTTCCACAGGTGCTGCAGAGAAATTTGTTTGTTGGGGCTGTTGCACAGTTGGCTCTCCCCTTGCGCCTCTGTCTTTTTTCCTGCCAACTACTAAGTCTCTTCGACTCGCCACAATTTAGCCCTGTCTTTATGGCTGCCCGCCAGCTCTGGCGAATGCTGGCAACTGACTCCCACGACTTGTGATCAATGTCACACGATTTCATGTCGCGTTTGCAGACGTCTTTATAACGGAGACATGGACGGCCGGTGGGTCTGATACCAGTGGCGAGCTCGCTGTACAATGTGTCTTTGGGGATCCTGCCATCTTCCATGCGGCTCACATGGCCAAGCCATCTCAAACGCCGCTGACTCAGTAGTGTGTATAAGCTGGGGGTGTTGGCCGCTTCAAGGACTTCTGTGTTGGAGATATAGTCCTGCCACCTGATGCCAAGTATTCTCCGAAGGCAGCGAAGATGGAATGAATTGAGACGTCGCTCTTGGCTGGCATACGTTGTCCAGGCCTCGCTGCCGTAGAGCAAGGTACTGAGGACACAGGCCTGATACACTCGGACTTTTGTGTTCCGTGTCAGTGCGCCATTTTCCCACACTCTCTTGGCCAGTCTGAACATAGCAGTGGAAGCCTTACCCATGCGCTTGTTGATTTCTGCATCTAGAGACAGGTTACTGGTGATAGTTGAGCCTAGGTAGGTGAACTCTTGAACCACTTCCAGAGCGTGGTCGCCAATATTGATGGATGGAGCATTTCTGACATCCTGCCCCATGATGTTCGTTTTCTTGCGGCTGCCTGCAATGAATTTGGCCTAACCATCAGCCTCAAGAAAACGAACATCATGGGGCAGGATGTCAGAAATGCTCCATCCATCAATATTGGCGACCACGCTCTGGAAGTGGTTCAAGAGCAACTATTTACAAGTAGTATATTATATAAGGTATTGCGAAATTGTTAAATATGAGTGAACAAACAAAGAACAAAGAACAGTACAGCACAGGAACAGGCCATTCGGCTCTCCAAGCCTGCGCCGATCTTGATGCCTGCCTAAACTAACACCTTCTGCACTTCCGGGGCCCATATCCCTCTATTCCCTTCCTATTCATGTATTTGTCAAGATTTCTCTTAAAAGTTGCAATCGTATCTGCTTCCACCACCTCCCCTGGCAGCAAGTTCCAGGCACTCACTACCCTCTGTGTAAAAAACTTGCCTCGCACATCCCCTCTAAACTTTGCCCCTCGCACTATGTCCCCTAGTAACTGACTCTTCCACCCTGGGAAAAAGCTTCTGACTATCCACTCTGTCCATGCCGCTCATAACTTTGTAAACCTCTATCATGTCGCCCCTCCACCTCCGTCATTCCAGTGTAAACAATCCGAGTTTATCCAACCTCTCCTCATAGCTAATGCCCTCCAGACCAGGCAACATCCTGGTAAACCTGCTCTGTACCCTCTCCAAAGCCTCCACGTCCTTCTGGTAGTGTGGCGACCAGAATTGCACGCAATATTCTAAGTGTGGCCGAATTAAGGTTCTGTACTGCAACACGACTTGCCAATTTTTATACTCTATGCCCCGACCGATGAAGGCAAGCATGCCGCATGCCTTCTTGACTACCTTATCCACCTGCGTTGCCACTTTCAGTGACCTGTGGACCTGGACGCCCAGATCTCTCTGCCTGTCAATACTCCTAAGGGTTCTGCCATTTACTGTATACTTCCCACCTGCATTAGACCTTCCAAAATGCATTACCTCACATTTGTCCAGATTAAACTCCATCTGCCATTTCTCCGCCCAAGTCTCCAAATGATCTATATCCTGCTGTATCCTCTGACAATCCTCATCATTATCCACAACTCCACCAACCTTTGTGTCGTCCGCAAACTTACTAATCAGACCAGCTACATTTTCCTCCAAATATTTATATATATTACAAACAGCAAAGGTCCCAGCACTGATCCCTGTGGAACACCACTAGTCACAGCCCTCCATTCAGAAAAACACCCATCCACTGCTACCCTCTGTCTTCTATGACCGAGCCAGTTCTGTATCCATCTTGCCAGCTCACCTCTGATCCCGTGTGACTTCACCTTTTGTACCAGTCTGCCATGCGGGACCTTGTCAAAGGCTTTACTAAAGTCCATATAGATAACATCCACTGCCCTTCCTTCATCAATCATCTTCGTCACTTCCTCAAAAAACTCAATCAAATTAGTAAGACACGACCTCCCCTTCACAAAACCATGCTGCCTCTTGCTAATAAGTTTGTTTGTTTCCAAATGGGAGTAAATCCTGTCCCGAATCATCCTCTCTAATAGTTTCCCTACCACTGATGTAAGGCTCACCGGCCTATAATTTCCTGGATTATCCTTGCCACCCTTCTTAAACAAAGGCACAACTTTGGCTATTCTCCAGTCCTCTGGGACCTCACCTGTAGCCAATGAGAATGCAAAGATTTCTGTCAAGGCCCCAGCAATTTCTTCCCTTGCCTCCCTCAGTATTCTAGGGTAGATCCCATCAGTCCCTGGGGACTTATCTACCTTAATGCTTTGCAAGACACCCAACACCTCCTCCTTTTTGATAATGAGATGACTGAGACTATCTGCACTCCCTTCCCTAGGCTCATCATCCACCAACTCCTTCTCTTTGGTGAATACTGATGCAAAGTACTCATTTCGCACCTCGCCCATTTCCTCTGGCTCCACACATAGATTCCCATCTCTGTCCTTGAGTGGGCCAACCCTTTCCCTGGTTACCCTCTTGCTCTTTATATATGTATAAAAAGCCTTGGGATCTTCCTTAATCCTGTTTGCCAATGACTTTTCATGACCCCTTTTAGCCCTCCTAACTCCTTGCTTAAGTTCCTTCCTACTGTCTTTATATTCCTCAAGTGCTTCATCTGTTCCGAGCCTTCCAGCCCTTACAAATGCTTCCTTTTTCTTTTTGACTCGGCTCACAATATTCCGTGTTATCCAAGCTTCCCGACATCGAAAGTATGCATTCTGTTTACTGCAATGGATTAGTAAATATACTTGCAAACGTACAATGGCTATTCTGAATTTTTCAGAGCATGAGGGCGTCACTTGAAATTAAACTCCTAAATGGTGCTTGATATTATACATCCAATCTTTACGCGGCTTAAACAAACGCTGAGAAAGGGGAACTTAAAGACTTCTGCAGCCATTACTTTTGTATTGAATCCGGCGTTGGCTAATCATTACCGAGTGTCAGGGACACACATGTCACCTGGTATCAAGTTACTGCAGTCTGCCAGATATTGAGCGAGCTTCGGGTTACACAAAAAACTGCGACTACACAAATATAAATAAACTAACACAAGGCATCTGCCGGCACTGTTCGAGATACGTATTAGGCAGAATATTCGGCACCTTCCAACCGTGTTATGTTGTTAGTTTTCATCCATTTAGTTATCAGATGCAATAATAATTAACAAGATATGCTGAAATAACGCATGACAACCTATATTGTGCTAATCCTCTCGACGTGAAACCTTGGAAAGGCATTATCCTTTCGCCGAGTTCAGCGCATTTGCTTCAAACAACGCGCTGCTCACAGTGAAAAATAAAACCTAGGAGCAATAATTACATAAACAAACAATTCCACCTGTATATCTCCCCTTTATCTTTTGCCAAACTACATGCAAGGTTAAATCTTCCACTTGGTCAAACACCTTTTCATTATACTGTAAAGCAATAAATGCAGTTGTGCACATCAGCCTTTTGAGGGTATTTGGTTTAGTAAATATAACAGATTTCTTTAGTCGGGGTTAATATAAATAAACGTGTCCTGTGTTTGACTCCATTGCGTCATTAGATAATTCCCCCGGTGCTGAAAGGACAGCGACGACGGAAAAGCCGCGCAATATTGTCACTGGCCTAACTCCCCGACTGATAAAAGTCATATCATTATCTCCAATCATTCGCGCGTGAGATTATTAATTCAGGTTGATTTGTTAACTCCGACACCTCTTTTTTTACCTTCTGGTTTCCAGGGGTACTGTATCTTAATCAGTAACGCGCGATAGTATTGATTTCAAATATTTACAAGGATCAGAATTCCTGTGTCCCAACGTTTTTCTTTTGTGTATGACATAGTGTACAGGTGCTTGCACTATAATAAAATCAATTTCTCCCTTTAAGGTTTTAAGCGATTCCAAGGCAACATCAGAATGGTAGCTGCTTTGCATAAACTAAGCAGCCAAGTGTATTGGTGATAAACACATTTTGATTAAATATGATGTATGTAATGATTCCATACACGGCTATGACACACAACTTCATTATGGGTACAAAAACATTTGCAAAATATATTTTCAGTATGGTCCAGCTAAACTCTTATGGAGATGTAATCTCTACCAAATGGGAGAAGCTTCTACGGGTATGATGGCGCGGTAGATTCCTGGTAGATTTTATGCGAAATGTCTAAAGATCCTGCACCACTTAGGCAAAAAAGCCAATGGCTCTCAGTACTAAAGTTGTGCGATCAATAAAATCATAATTCTACTATATCGCTTTATCGTTCCCCCTACCCCCGACCCCAGTAACATTTAAGCCTGTAATCTGATTTCGCCTGAATAGAAGTGTATTTTAAAGATTTCTTACTCCTATAAGGACAGGAGTGCTTAGACAGTTAATCCTGCTGTGTCTGGTGCTGGCTGGAGGCAAAAATGTGCAGCTGTATGGAAATAAACGCTGGTGGTTGGGCGGAGATGGCAGATTACTGAACACAGGCAGTGGAACAAACTGGCCCTTTCCCCAAACAAACACTCTCATTAATTACTCTAAATATTTATTCAAGCATGGAGATATACTCAGTTCCTTCAGACTCAACATTTACAATTTCAAAGTGTACCCGCTCGCCATCTCTACAATCCCGTTACCCTTGCTGACCAAACAACGACCATAAAATCCGCATAATCCGCTCCTTTCGGAAACGATAACATCAAAGAGAGGGATAGAGAGGCTGAATTATAGCGACACGCGTCCTAATGCTCGCAGCTACACACTTTCAACAACACCAGACAGTGCAGAACACATTGTCCTAGTATATACAATTATTTGGCTCATAACGTAAAAAGTTTTAGGTTGTAACACCCCCCGAAAATTCACATTCAATGAGCATGATGGGTTTGATTGACCGTGTCAGTCTGAAAGGTATGATTCAAATTTTTCTCACACAATAGTAAGTGAAATTCGAATACCAAGAACGCCGCTATTGTCTACACATTGAACCAGTGGTTTAATCTTAAAACAATCATGGTCGAAATAAATCCAGTTTTATTATTACATTGTTGAATTTCTACCCAAGCATTTCTATATTTTATGGACGGCAAATTCGCTATAAAATGAACATGGCTGAATGGATGTTTATTTGATAGGACTGCGTTCTACAGGCTTTACACTTTCGCGTGTTCAACCCCAAACACTGTTAGGTCGATCTGCACATTATACAATTTGTCGTCTCGTTACCCATTGCAGACACCTGTTGCGTGCTCATGTTTTTTAAAAACTCGCCAAGTTATAGATTGAACACTATGTCCCGCATCTGTAACAAAGAAACTGCAATGCAATTCAATCATGTATTTAAGAAAATCACACGCTTGCTTCAACAAAAATAAAACAAACTGTGTAGAATTACTCCAAATATAGTAAAGATTTAATATATACGGAATCGTTTGCTGCTAGGAAACACCTTATGAAATTGAATATATTTACATCATCTTTGATCAGTAGAAATATTATTTTACATGGTCTCTGCACGTCGAATAGTTTATTGCCATCATATATAACGCAATTATGCCAACAGTTAAGCCGAATCCAAAAACTGATTTCCGTTTTGGAATAATTCAAAGCATGCGCATTGATCGCAAGAGAAACCCAATAAATAACAAGGCATCAATTCTCAATGACAAAACAATTATTAGATCACTAACTCGTTTACTCTGACATGACATGAGGTTAGTATGTAGAAAGAGGGTTTTACCAGTGAAAAACGTCCTGGAGGAGGCATAGAAACTGTGTCATTCACATAGAACGAATCAGTTTCCAAATGGTTGAAAGATACATTGTACTTAGCCTGTAACTGGGTGTAAAACACAAAAGGACAGTCATGTTAGCACGGGGTATTTTAGGCAAAATTATTGTACAGCGCCAGAAAAAATATTTACATCAAATAAGCTGCCATTGAAAACATGCTGCAGAATTCTGGTGCGCATGAGGTACTCTGTAGCTTGGTAACTGTGATTTAGTGCATCTATAATTACTGTGGAAGCGGCAGCAAATTATGTCATTACTAAAAAGTTACACGTGTGAGGAAGAGTATGTGTGTTTGTGTGCGCGTGTGTAGAGAGGGAGATTTTCGTCTTGGTTTTTGCTTTCTTTACATACCATATATCTGATGATCGTCCTTGGTTACCAATTGTCACAACAGACCATGCCGCGTTCCTCCTCTTTGTCCCTTCTCGCCACCTCCCGCCCCATCCTTAGCGTCCCCGTTCACTGATTGGACTATCTCCACTCTGAACAAAACGCTTCTCCATCAATAAAAGCAAGGCCGTCATGTCGACAGTCAGTACTATAACTTCCCGACTGCTTAGAACACACATCCAATCCAGACACCCAGCAAAATACTGAAATCTGTAGATAGCCCCCTTTCAAAATACACGTTGATTCACCTTTGGAAAACCATCTAATACTGGTTTAAAGATGCCTAGAGGATTTTTAGTAAAAAGGAACAATAAATCGTCTCCAATTTCATATAGGATTCGGACTGAGGAAGAGTATCAGCTACTGGAAATTCATCCTGTGAGCGCGGATGTGCGGACAGTCGAATGTCCAGACAGTATTTCACAGGCAAATTCTCAGAGGAACAGCCCAGATCCGCTTCAAGATGGATCTACACAGGATAAAGTCTTGGACCCAGCCCAGAGATTCGGCGCGCTACCAGACGATGGTGCTTCAGGTGTATTCTGCACTAAAAGCACTTTTTCAGAGTATGACATTTCTAGCTGGGCTAATATTTCCTACACCCCCATCAAACCTACCGACAAAAAACGCGAAAACGCTTTTTTGGACAGATGTTTAAGTTCGTCTGGTTCTGTTGCGTCCTTCTCTGCGGCTGCCTCCTTGAAGCCGATAGAAAGTATCCTGGTGCATCCTTCATTTTCCCCAGCAGATATTAAGCGGGGCGGCGTTACTCACCTGTACTCACCTTTGCACGACAGCAAACGAGATGTCATAGATTCCAGGCACCGCAAACACAAAACCACGCCGAAGAAGCCCAAAGTAGTCAGAAAACTGAATTTCGAAGACGAGGTGACCACTTCTCCCGTTCTAGGTCTAAGAATTAAAGTGGATGCCAGGGACTGCAAGCCGTCACCGTCATCATCAAGCAAGCCTCTAGGTGAATTTATCTGCCAGTTGTGCAAGGAGAGATATTCAGACCCCCTCTCTCTAGCTCAGCACAAATGCTCCAGGATCGTCCGGGTCGAGTACCGCTGCCCCGAGTGCGATAAAGTCTTCAGCTGTCCAGCTAACCTGGCTTCGCACCGCAGGTGGCACAAACCTCGTCCCGGGGCGAACAGCGATGGTCCACACCCACGAAAGGAGAGGCAGAACTGCCCTGGAGACCCGGACCGAATAGACCCTGAAAGCAAGGAGAACTCCAAGACGCTGAGCTTTGGGGAACAGAGCAGCAGCAAGTCAATGGGCAGCCCTGACACCATGGACAGCTCCAAGGACTCGGGCTCGCCTTGTGCCGGCGCCGCACTGCTTCCTGCACCTCCTGGGAAGGATGAACGCTTCCAGTGCCGCTACTGCAACAAGAGATTCCGCCGACAGGCTTACCTGAGAAAACATCTGGCCGCCCACGAAGCCGCCCAGTCGACCGTCCACAACCGGTTGGAGTTGAGCCGAATCTCATTCCCCTGTCAGCTGTGCGATGTGTACCTGCCGTCTGCCGAGATCCGCAACAAACATCTGCTGTGGCATGCCGTGAACCGCGGGGAAACAGCACTGCTGAGCCCCGGCTGCGGGGAGAACTGCGCTGTTCCCAGATCCGAAGAGCATGCTGACGGCGGCGACCTGCAAGGCCAGGTCTACTCCTGCAAACACTGCCCATCGACCTTCTTCAGCTCGCCGGGACTCACCAGGCACATCAACAAGTACCACCCGTCAGAGAATAGGCAGGTCCTTCTCTTGCAGCTGCCCATCAGGCCGGGCTGTTAATGTTACTGGAGGCAGCTTTCTAATCACCATCAAATAGGGAATTCAAAAGAAACTTCTTTCCTCAAAGAGGAGTGAGAATGTGGAACTCGCTACCACAAGGAGTGACTGAGACGAATAATTGAGATGCTTTTAGGGAGAAGCTGGATAAGCATATGGAGTAAAAGGGAATAGAGGCTTATGCAGATATAGTTAGGATGGGAGGAGGCGTGAGTAGAGCATAAACGGCCAGTATGGACTGGTTGGACCGAATGGCCTGTTCCTGTGCTGTAATTCTATGTAATTCTTCCACCCTTTTCAAAAAGTAGTGAAACACTTTTAAAAGCAATTCTTGCTCACTGAAGAAATTATGATCTTAAGCAGGAACTTGCTCTTACAGCAGCCTAACTTTCTACTGTATTTGATGAAACTGTAAACGTGCTAGACCGTAGCTCATTTTTAAAGTGCGCTAGCTGTTCAGTAAGAGTTCGTCAGCACTACATCAACACTAGTTAAATATCGTTTTAGTCCCAATTTCCTTACAGCGTCTATTCTATGATTTACCAACTGGACCTAAATATCACCAAATCAATTAACATTTTATGCTCCTATTTTGTTAACGTTGTTTAGAGCGATGTGCTTATCATAGTGATTTTAACACCACCAATTGGTGAGAAAAAGCAGCGTAAGGAAATCGGTTTCAAATAACCATGCAATACAGTTTTGGTCTAGTCTCCATTAGGATTTGATTCAACATAATTGATCTCAATTATGTTATTTCATATTAAAGTAAATGTTTTAATACTACGACATTTTTTGACTTTACCGCTGCTCATTTTAGATTGCTGCCACTACACACGTCTAAACAGTTTAGATAAAGCCGCATAAACAAATCAGACTTTGTAATTTTCTTACCTGCTAACTACGGATTGATTTCGATAGGCGGTTTATAGGACTTTTTAACTATATGCATTGGCTCATCAAAGCAGGAGAGGATTTTGCGCCAGTATTACGATTCTTGGAACAATGGTAGGTGGGCACGTAAATGATATATTTTAACAGGAATTTTTTTTTTAATGGTCGAAGTGTCAGATACCAAAAAGATCAACTTATCCACTATCTTAGCTCCCTATTTACCATCCATCTTGAACATCATTTCCCCAATGGTCTTAATTTTTCTCCTTTACTCTGCAACTTTTCATTCCACTTGACCGTTCTCACCGATAATCCTCGAAATCTCATTTACCTGTTTTGACATCACATTTGTCTTTTCGTTAAGTAACTTTAGTCAGAACCTACTGGTACTCAGAAAATACCACAATCTAAATTTAATGATTGGAACATCCTAACCTCCACTGTGTCACCATAATCCTCTGAGCATCTGATCAGATATTTGCATATCATATGATGCCAGTATCTCCTTTTGGTGAGAACGATTTAATATAAACAATGACGTCATAAGTGCTCTGAAAACATATTACTGTTCCATTTAATTAGTATTTACAAATGTGGGGTTTGGTGCATAGATCATATTGTATTTGCACAGCATTACTTTCACATTCATATTTATATTAACTGCTATTCATGGGTTTGATAAATCATGTTTTTTCAGGATTTTTCTTCTTACTGGCATGAAAAAAATGTTTCTTCCAGAACTTTATTTTGCAGTTGAAGCAACAATTGGACTTAAACAAAATATTGATTTTTTTAAATTCATTCACGGCATGTGAGCGTTGCCCACCTGGAATTGCCCTTGAGAAGGTAGTGGTGAGCCCCCTTCTTGAATACATCTGAATGGCTTGCTCGGCCATTTCAAAAGGCAATTAAGAGTCAACCACATTGCTGTGGGTCTGGAGTCACTTATAGGGCATATTGGGTGAGGATGGCAGTTTTCCTTTCCTAAAGGACATTAGTGAACCAGATGGGTTTTTATGACAAAAGCAGTAGCTTACTAGCCTTTTATACCATATTAATTTAATTAACTGAATTTAATTTCCCCAACTACCACAGTCGGATTTGAACTCTAGGCTCTGGATTATTAGTCCCGGTTTCTAGATTGCTAGTTGTTTTGCAATTGCGCAAAACCAATTTTCTCCCAATCCCATTTATGTCGGGTTTCGGATCTCAGCTGAATGTGGAAATGCAGGGCGAGTCAACCAGTCTTGTTCTAGAAACAATATTTTTTTTTGCTGTTGTGAATCACCAGTAAAGGTTCGACAGCAAGTTCCTTACTTGCCCTCTCGTGGTGGGGAAAAGTAGTCTATAAAGCAGAGAAAAATACATTAATTACATATAAAACCGAATTTTCTGATTGGGAAAAGTCTACTTACTGACCAAATACTCTGTAGAATATAGGTAAACGATATTTCCTTTTGATGAATGCTCTCATTAACTGTTTTACTGAACATCCACACGGCAACTAAGAAGGCATGAACTGCAAAATTTTGAACGAGAGCACCTTAAAGTGTCTATTGAAATCTATTTCAAAATGCAAAATATTAATGTTAATACATCTTTATATTAATTATTTGCCTTGCATACCTTGTACTACATTATGTAAATAATTGCAATTTTGTTTTAGTGAAGTACTAAAATAGCTTTTCATGCGAGTGATATATTTCTACCACTAGATATTTTTCGTGTGCTATGTGATTCATACGTGAAAATAATTTCTACTCTACGTATTTTCTTACTCTGCTTGTCATTTTTGAGCTATTTTCATGAACAAAATTACTTGAAATTACTGAATGCACTGTTGTTGATACAGAAGGATGAGCAATCAATATAAATGATCTTTAGAGTCAGTTATTATGACTGCTTATACAGTCCATGTCAGCTCTCTTTAGAGCAATCCCTGCTCTATCCCCACAGCCCTGCAAGTTAATCTCCCTCATGTCCCATACAATTTCCTTTTGAAATCATTCATCATCTCTGCTTCCACCACCCTCATAGGCAGCAAGTTCCAAGGCATTACCAAGTGCTGCATAAAAAAATTTCTTCCTCACATCTCCCCTGCATCTCTTGCCCGAAACCTTAAATCTGTGTTCCCGAGTTCTTGTACCATCAGCTAATGGAACAACTTTTCTTTGCCTACCTTATCTAAACCTGTCATAATCTTGCACACCTTGATCAAATCTCCCTTCAAGATCCTTTGTTCCATGAAGAACAACCCCAGCTTTGCCAATCTAACCTTGTAACTAAAATTGCATATCCCTGGAACCCTTCTGGCAAATCCCCTCTCAAAGACCCTCACATACTTCCTAAATTTTGGTAACTAGAACTGGATGCAATACCCTAGTTGTGACCTAACCTGAGCTTTGTGAAGGTTCAGTGTAACGTCCCTGCTTTTGTACTCAATACATCTATTTATGAAGCCCAAGATCCCAAATTATTTGCTAACTACTCAATATGTCCTGCCAGCTTCAATGATCTACGCACATGAAACCCCCCCCCCCCCTCACGTCCCTCTCACCCTGCACATTGTCTATATTGCCTCTCCCTCTCCCTTCTGCCAATGTCCACCTCCTCTCACTTTTCTGTATTAAATTCCATCTGCCATTTGTCTATACATTCTGCTAGCCTATTTTATGTCCTATTGCAGTTGATTGGTATCATCCTCATTGTCTGCCCCACCTCCAAGTTTGGTATCATTTGCAAAGTTTGAAATTTTACTCTATTGCAATATCTAAATCATTTATATATAGCAAAAAAGCAGTGGTCCTAGCACTGAAATTTGGAGTGACACCACTACCATCCTCCAGTCTGAAAAACAACCACTGACCACAACTCACTTTTTCTGTCCTTAAGCCAATTTTTTACCCAGCTGACACTGACCCTTCTATTCCACAAGTTTCAATTTTGTTAACAAGCCTTTTATGTGGTACTTTGTCAAACATCCATTGTTTTCCCTTTATCAGCCTTCCTTTACTTTATCAAAAAATTCAATTAGGTTAGTTAAGCACTATCTGCTTTTTACAAATCCACGATGATGCTCCTTAATTAACTCAAACCTCTCCAAGTGCCCGTTGATGTTATTCCTTGATTATTATTTCTAAAACCTTACCCACTGCTGTAATACTAACTGGCCTGTAGTTACTAGGAATGTTCTTGCATCCTTTCTCGAACAAGGGTATCCCATTTGCCACTCCAATCCTCTGGCACCTCCTCCATATCTAGGGAAGATTGGAAGATTATGGCACATCCTTCTACAATCTCCACTCCCATTTCCTTTAGCAACCTGGGATGCAAGCCACCCGTACCAGGCAACTTATCCATTCTAAGCATAGCCAGCCTTTCCAGTACATCGTTCCTATCAATTTTCACTTCATCCATTACCCTCTACCATCTCAGCTTCTACCGGTATTTTGTCAGCATCATCTCCGTTAGTAAACACTAATGCAAAGTACTCACTAAATATTCTAACCTTGTCCTGTGTTTCTAAGCATATAATCACCCTCTTTGCCCCTAATAGGACCCACCTTGCATTTGGAATCGTGGCAGCTCCGTGCCATGGTACCCATATGTGTGGGTCACAAATTTTTCCGCCTGCCTATTTTAAAATGCAGCCCGCTCTCTCTGTGAATTTACATATAGTTAACTTTAGAACATCTGTGATAGTAAACAGAAGGGTAGGCCAGCTTAATATTGTAGAAAGAGAAACATGAGATGGCAGTACTTTATAAAGTCAAGCCAGTTAGTGCAGGGCTACTTCAATGAAGATACTGAAAAGAAAAAAGAAAACCAAAGTTTTTTTTTTACAGCTGGAAACTTTCTCATGGAGTCTAAAGGTAGAATCAGAGTTGCGTTAAACATATGCCTATTATCCTGAAGTACTAGAGCATTTTAAAATCATATTACACCAAAAAGGATCAACTAAAATATCTAATTATCTTCATACACAGGCTTGCATATTTCTTTAATTTTAGATGCAACTCCAACATTTTACTGGCTTCTAAATAAATTCACTCGCAATGCTGCCTAACCTCTTACGATCTTGAAGACATTCAAGAATAACTTGTCATTATAAATAGTAAACCTTTCAGTAATAATGCGATTCGCTGGGGGCATGGAGATTGACACTGGTGGGTTATGGGGACACGAGCTCTTGTGGGTGAGGACACAACTGATGCACTGTAAGCCAATGACAGATTTTGTTGGGATGTTGAGGTGACACATCTTGCACAAATGGCAGCCAGCCACTTTAGGCTTCTGCAGGGACCAGTGATTTTCTGCCCATGCCCTTTTTTGAGGTGGATTTCCCAGAAACCCCCCTAAATTTAAATTATGCTGAACCTGGGAAATTTGCCGAGTTTAGTAGTGCAAAAGCAGATTGAATGAAAAGTCTGCAATACAGAATTAACAGCAGCTATAGGAAAATCTAAGCTGTGTGGTCTAAAGTGTTTTCTGTGCTATTGTCTGAAATAGCAGAAACAAAGTCTAAAGTGTTACAAGTTTCTCAGATAACAGGATATCCTTACAAAACTGTAAAATTATTTATAACAGGAACGCATATAAATATACTTCCGACAGAACAAATTGTAGAATCTTACATGTACAAAAGACTGAGGAGCATAAGATTTTCAAATTGAATTTTTTGTGGGGAGGGGAAGGGTATAGAGCCAGGATTACTCTACAGCTGTTTCCAATGGCATGTGTAAAATATGCATTAATAAAATTGAGAAATTACTAAGTTTTGAAATGTGAATTGCAAGTTCTGGCATGGAGCATGATTCAGTTGTTACTTTTGCTGAAGTCCTCTGATTTGTTCCCCTCTGAGATTTAAGTCACTCTCAAAAATGCATAAGGGGTATTAAAAAGATCGAAGTTAATTCATTTGGAAATCAATTTTATTTCATTTCACTTGGGAAGTGCATTCTTAGGTTCAGAAAATGCTCAACACACCCAAACCCGCACATCTGAATTATACATGAATTGATCTAATCTCCCAGAAGTTATCAAGATGGAATATATTTATGAATACAATTGCTTCTAGAAATGAATAGCTTTGTACCCTACCAGCACTCTGGTGTACATGGGGATTCTGTGTTGGCAATTTAAAACAAAACCCAGCAAGCTCTAGGGAGAAGGGACAAAATGAGTAAATGTTCTCAGAAGGCAGGAGTAATCTTACAAAGAGACCAAATAAAATTCAGCCACTTTTACAGATTTCTGCTGTAGCATAAAATTGCAAAACATTGAGTGAAGTTTTTACAACATTGCCCAATGTACAATGGTGACAGAAAAGAAAATCTCTGTAGATTGAATAATAAATGATTTGGCCCATGATTATTTAAGAAAGCACAAGGAAAAGCAGTTAATGGGAAGACATATTACATATTGCCACTATAACACAAGTTGCCACTGATCTAGTGATAGAACATATTGAATGGCCACATTTAAAATATGCTAAAACAATGCATGAAAGCAAGCATCAGCAATACTTTTGGACACTACTGATTTTGATAATATTCTAATAATTTTTAAGATGTATGGAATAGAAGTGAACAAATAATTCAGTGAATTACAGTACTTGACATTTACTGGTTTCCCTTTGTGCTTTTACATTGCTCAACAGTTCAACAAAACTAAATTATAGCATTTTCTATTTTAATCCAACAAAGATTTCCACAAATAGACATGGTAAGAATAATTTTTATTGCAATATTAAACAGCGCATCTTCAGCCATTACAAATTTTATAGACAACTACATGAATGACAATACATAATATATATTTTACCATATGATATATTTACACATGCAGTTAGTACTGACATCATGCTACATACTGTTAGTAGTAACATTGCAATTCACCTACAAAATATTAATAATGCTTCCTTGTAGGAAAATACATCTGAATAGCTGGAATGTGCATTATGCTGCACCTCAGCAATTTAAAGTTGACTCAATTAAAGTTCAACTGGTTATACAGTCACTTTTAAATGATCCCTTTTCCCCATAATGAATAGATCACAGAAAATTGAAAACATATCGAGTGCAAGCCCTGTAAGAGTGCATATCTAAATACATCCAGAATTATCATTTCAACAATAACTTTCACCTTGGCTCTTATCAGATTTCACTTACAGTATTTTTTCTAGTTTCTTGCTTGGAAGCCATGCAGAAGTAAATAGTGTAACTCAGCTGCATTTTCAGTGTTTTAAGTTTGTTTATTATATATATATTTATATATATGATATGTCAGTTTCAAATAAAAAACAAGTCCATATATTTCATCTTGAATATTTTTTCCTCAAGCTAAGTTTTGTAGCTGAAATGCGAAGAGACCATTTACATTCCTTGGAAAATTCATACCTTATAATTTAAAATGAAAATATTCTGTACATGTTTTGTGCCATAAGATTGATTTGGTGAATATATTTTGAAACATAACTTTACACCTACATACAAACTGAAAACTTACTATACATTCCTGAATTGTGCACAAATAATCTGAAATGTTTCTACTGAAAAACAAAACTATGTACAAAGTACACAATGTACAGCAAAGCAAGACTGCTATCAATTTCCTAGTGATGATACCCAATAACTAATGGGTCATTCAGCTTAACTAGCCAAATACAATTGGACAAGAAAATGCTTTTCCTAACAGTAAATATGATTAAAAGTGCAGTAAACATACAGATAAGTAATCAAGTGGGTGCAGAACAGTTGCGCTGTACAATCAAGCATAGATTGCTAAAATATATATTTTGATGAGCTAAAAATAGAACTCCAGTGTTCTTAAAAAAATAGTTTACAAGGAACAGGTTTTAACTGCAAATGGAGTGGGAAACACAGTTACTAAATTAGCAAGAGGCAAAGCATTTGGCTTAAGCAGCAAAGTAATAATTAAAAAAAAACTGAACATTGACTATGGCTAGGAGTGTAAATTTTTGTCATGATGTGGTCATTAGGACTTATTAGCTGAACCAGAAGAACGCCGCAATTTCATTGACATACGACTCTTGCTAGCACGAGGTGACATTGGAGAGGCTAAGTCGATCCCGTCCGCCCCCGGTGCTGCAGGACTTTCGGCCTGCTGATTCTCTGGGCATGAGCCTGCAAGACAGTGGAAGGGAAATATTATTTATATACAAGATACCACTGTGGCAAACTTTTTAACTCTCCTGCGATTTATATTAAATATTTTCAGAATTTTACGAGAATTTTTGTAGTGCAAAAAGTACAGCAAATGTTTGGAAAATTATATTAATTAGCACACTTATACTTATAAAATTCCATTATGAAAGGAACAAGGTGATGCATGCTCGAAAGAAAAGTAGTAAGCACACATTATGTTATGTGAGCAATCAAACAGCTTTCAGCCCACACCCAGAAAAGTGCAAGTGCAAGAGCAAGAAATTCATTCCATGTTAGAAAGTGACTATGCAGTGTCAAGTGAACCAGTCCTGGTTTAGTGAAAACATAAAAGAAGAAATGGGGTTTCGTCTGCAGGGCTCCGTCCAACAGCAGAATTTATTAATGAATAAAAATCAAACAGTTTGGGAACTACATCCTTGAGATTAAACTGGAAAGACTTTTTCCCATTCTGGGTAGAAATGGAACTATAGAAGAATAAAAAGTAAAACAAAACAATGTAGAAAATAGCATACCAAAAATGCCAACATAAAATTAACAAAAATATAAACTGAGCACTCAATAAACTAGAAGAACTACCGGTCTAGCACATTGACACTGAACTGTACACTTACCACAACAAATTTACAACTTATCTGAAGCAATATGAAAGCTTGACTAAATCTGCAACACAACTAATGGCAATTAAGCTTAATTAAACTAAGTAGTCAAATTAATTTGGACTGATGAGATTCAGTTTAAAAAATGTATTAACATAGTTGTTGACTACACTTTATTTGGAGGTATATTCAATTTAAGTTATGCAACATTCAGTGCATGACTCAGAATACATCTGCAATAGATTTCAATTTAAAAAAGTGAATATCTTAGCTATGCATTTTAATTGCTATCCATTTTAAACACGCAAAATATAATTTTGATTTCAAAACATCTTAGCAAGGAGAATATTTAAGGTCCTCTGCAGTCCAAATTAAAGCATTATTTGGACTGGAAATGTAATCTAAAGGAACATTCAAAATTATAGAAATATATCGATTGGTTCCCTTTTTACAGAAGTAACATAAATAAAATATTGCTACCAGTTACTGCAAGTATATTTAGGAACTAGAAATGACAGGCTGAAGGAAGTTTTTTTTTAAATTTTGCACAGCATACCATTCATAGCTAGCGTGAAAGACCTTCCGTTTCAAGCCTTTGCCCTTTACCTTGATGAGGCCAATGTTTTCTAGTGGAGGTTTGGGAAGAAGAAGAAATATCACAGCATTTCTTTCTTTAAAATGAAGAAAATGAAGCAAAAAAAGTGAATCGGACAGAAGAGAAGAAAAAGGGAAAAAAGAGAACAGGCGTGAGAAATGACACAAATACTAAAGTTGAAGGGTATTAATAATTAAAATGCAGAACAGAGATAATGAGCAGAAATCCTGATGCCACCCCTCACTGGCTTGTACACCTTCTAAATAGAAGTTACAGCTGACAATTAAATATAGTGGATAAAGAAAGATATTTTGGGAACCATTCTTATCTTGAATATTAAATACTCTTAAAAAAGAGGTATTTGGTAGAAATGCGCTGTTAGACTGCAAAATCAAAGCAAAGAATATCTATGAAAGATTTAGAATACTAAATGTTATGGTTGCAGCAAGCACTGGCAGATAACACACAGAAGATCCATTAAAACACTATATCCAAACTGAAGGACTGTACATTCAATGTCATCTATTAAAGGGAAATATTGGAGCAAACACCTACATGTAAAGCATTTACTGCTGCACCAATTATTTTCTTACTTATTACTATACAGCTAATACTTGCAAGTAGAGACGAAGACAAAATGATTCATTTAGATAGATTCCTCATTATTCAAATTACATTTTCATACAATGGGGTCATACAATGGGGCCATACAACAGCATTTAACATATGAACAGGGCAATTGCTATAAATCCCAATCCATTTAAATCAATTGAAGCTGGAATTATGATGCTCCAGATCAGAGAGACCAACATGATCACTTTAGCTCTACAAGGTCGACGAGGGATAACAGAGACCAGTGTGTGCGCTTTGATTAAGTAAGAATTAACAACTGTTCAACAGGTGTGGTACTGCTTCTTGGGAGATATATGAAATGGAAATGATGTAACTAGATGAATACCACAATGCACAAGAAAAAAAAGTCACATGAGATCAAGGTGCTGAAATCTGACACATGGAGGATATCTTTTGATGAAGAACAAAGAACGCTAAACTTACAAAAAATATATTTGTCTTCATTATTAACCTCAATATATTAAAACAAAACTTTACTTGGAAGAGGACCAATTTATTTAGGATCCAAGGGAATTAGTTAACATTGAAACTCTGCAAAACTTTGCAGCCAAATCCAAAAAAGTTGTTGGTGAAAAGTCTGACAACTAACCCAAGTTTGGCCTTAGGTAGGCCAAACATGCTTGAAAAAGCTGTTAAACCAGCAACTACTCTGTGGAGATGTTGCTACTCACCACAGATGCAGTTTTTACTATTTTTTGAATATAGTACATCTCCAAATAATAATAGGGCAGTCAATATATCTATATGGGGAAAGTGTCCCATTAAATTTCAACAGATCTCTAGCTCCTTTCCTGCCCCCACCTCCAAAAATCAGTTGTAGGGCATTGTTCAGAATACATTCTCTGTTCTAAAGTAAAGCTAAAGTAAGCATTGGTTCCTTAGAGGATGAGACTGGGGAATTAATAATGGGAAACAAGGAAATTGCAGAGAATTTGAATAAGTATTTTGTATCTGTCACAGAAGACACAAAAAGCATCCCAAGAATAGCAGAAAATCAAGAGGCAAAAGGGAGGAACTTAAAACAATCACTAGAGAAAAAGTACTGGGAAAACTAATAAGACTAAAGGCTGAAAAGTCCCCTGGACTGATGGCCTGCATCCTAGGGTCTTAAAAGAAGTGGCTGCAGAGATAGTGGATGGATTGGTTGTAATCTTCCAAAACTCCCTAGCTTCTGGAAAGGTCCCAGCAGAATGGAAAACTGCAAATGGAACATTTATATTCAAGAAAAAGGGGGGAGGGGGTGGTGACAGAAAGCAGAAAACTATAGGCAAATCTTTCATTGGGAAAAATGCTAGAATCCATTATTAAAGTAGTCGCAGCAGGACATTTAGAAAATCATAATGCAATCAGGCAGAGTCAACATGGAAATGGTGTTTGACAAATTTATTAGAGTTCTTTGAGGATGTAATAAGCAGGGTGGATGCAGGGGAACCAGTAGATGTAGTGTATTTAGATTTCCAAAAAGTTTTCGATAAGGTGCCACATAAAAGATTCCTACACAAGATAAGAGCTCCTGGTGTTGGGGGTAATATATTAGCATGGATAGAAGATTGGCTAACTAACAGGAAAGAGAGTTGGGTTAAATGGGGCATTTTCAGGTTGGTAAACTATAACGAGTGGAGTGCCATAGGGATCAGTGCTGGGGCCTCAACTATTTACAATCTATATTAGTGACTTGGATGAAGGGACTGAGTGTATTGTAGCCAAATTGGCAGATGATACAAAGGCAGGTAGGAAAGCAAGTTGTGAGGAGGGCACAAAAGTGTCTGCAAAGATATACAGATAGGTTGAGTGAGTTGGCAAAAATTTGGCAGATGGAATATAATGTGGGAAAATGTGAGGTTGTCCACTTTGGCAGGATGAATAGAAAAGCAGATTATTATTTACATGGTGAGAGACTGCAGAATGCTGCAGTACAGAGGGATCTGGATGTCCTTGTACATGAATCTCAAAATGTTAGAATACAGGTACAGTAGGCAATTAGGAAGACAAATGGAAAGTTGGCATTTATTGCAAGGCAGCTGGAGTATAAAAGTAGGGAAGTCTTGTTACAACTGTATAGGGCATTGGTGAGACCGCACATAAAGTATTGCATGCAGTTTTGGTCTCCTTTCTTAAGGAGGGATGAACTTGCATTGGAAGCAGTTCAGAGAAGGTTCACTGGGCTGATTCCTGGGTCGAAGGGGCTGTCTTATGAGGAAAGGTTGAGCATATACTCATTGGACTTTAGGAGAATGAGAGGTGATCTTATTGAAACATAAAATTCTGAGGGGGCTTGACAGGGTAGATGTTGAGAGAATGTTTCCCCTTGTGGGGGAATCTATAACTAGGAGGCACAGTTTCAAAATAAGGGGTCTCTCTTTGAAGGTGGAGATGAGGAGGAATTTCTTCTTTGAGGGTCATTAATCTTTGGAATTCTCTTCCCCAGAAAGCAATGGAAGCTGGATCTTTGAATATATTCAAGGACGAGTTAGACAGATTTTTGATCTACAAGGGAGTGAAGGTCATGGGGACAGGCAGGAAAATGAAGGTTAAGGCCACAATCAGATCAGCCATGATCTTATTGAATAGCGGAGCAGGCTCAAGGGGCCAAATGACCTACTCCTGCTCCTATTTCTTATGTTCTTAAAAGACAGCATTCAAGCACATTTTAAATTATAAAAGTTTCATAATAGGATAGAGAATAAAGTAATAATCAGGAATGGAGAAAAGAAAATGCCTTAATGTCTCTCAGAAAAGTCTCCCAAGCACATCACACAATTTGAGTGCAGCGAATCCCAGGTAGGCAAATTTGGTACCCATTTTGCCTACTGTAAGATCCTTTAACAGCAAATTAGATGAAGGACCTTTTTTTTTTAAGGTGGTGTTGATTGAAGGAGGCGCAGTGGTTAGCACCGCAGCCTCACAGCTCCAGCGACCCAGGTTCAATTCTGGGTACTGCCTGTGTGGAGTTTGCAAGTTCTCCCTGTGTCTGCGTGGGTTTCCTCCGCGTTCTCTGGTTTCCTCCCACAGCCAAAAAGACTTGCAAGTTGATAGGTAAATTGGCCATTATAAAAATTGCCCCTAGTATAGGTAGGTGGTAGGGGAATATAGGAACAGATGAGGATGTGGTAGGAATATGGGATTAGTATAAATGGGTGGTTAATGGTCGGCACAGACTCGGTGGGCCGAAGGGCCTGTTTCAGTGCTGTATCTCTAAATCTAAAAAAAAATTAGGAAAATTCTATCCTCTTGTTCAGATAGATCTTTAACAGCCACCTAAGCTATCAAACTATTGTATACTCCTGTATTTAATGAAGAATGAACAATGTGATGTGTTGAAGGTTCAAGTTCCTACGAATGCAGGTAGCAATTATAATTTGAACATTTTCAATGCTGAAATTGCTGCCTCAACTGGGTCAAACTTGGCAATTGCAAAGATGATAATTCTGTTTTACCTTCATTGTCTTTCTTCAAGCACACAGAATCTTAAAGAACAACTTGCACTTGTATATATAGCATGGCTAGTACTGTGACAGTTGAGGGGGATCTGCCAGAAATATTTAGATTGACTAATTTTATGACTGGAGGAAGTTCTAGTCTTTAAGGCCCCCAATGAATTCTTTATGAATACATGCTGTCTGAATGCTTATCTGACAGAAATCTTGGATAAGCAAGAACTTTATTTATCTTAGCATTGGAAAGACCAAACTCAAATATCCCATAAAAATTTTACACCCTAGCTTAATTCTATTGCTGGCCACTCAGTCAGGCGAAGTCCAAAATGTGCAACCTTAATGCCCTGCTTCACTCTGACCTGAGCTTCAAACCCACATATCTTAGTCACAGTCCTTTTTCTCCTTCACATCATCACTCAGCTCCACTAGATCACCGACACTGCAGCTGAGACCCTCCTCCATGCCTTTGTCACTTCTTGGCTCCACTACTCTTTCACAGAGTATAAATAACAATCAGTCCAAAACACCATTGCCCATATCCTATTCCACTCTAAAGGCAGAATCTCAACATAACACACCATCATGCATGCAACTGGGGGAAAGGAAGGGGGCAGGGCGTGAAGCAGGTTGGGAATTATTTAAAAATGAAGTGGGCTTTGTTGTATTTTAACACAGCCACGGCATTAGCATGCTGCTTCAGGGCTTCCTGACCAATCTGAGAGAGAGGTCGGGATGACACACTGCATCTTTCAAAGACAGGATTTCCAGTTGAAGGGATTCCAACACGGGTCAGAATGGCTGAATTGAACATTGATTCTTGAGGTTTCAGCAACCACAGGAATGGAAAGACCCCCCACTCCCCTCTGACTCTTATCTGGAGGTCCTATCATGGGATCTGAGGCACTGAAGTGAGGTGGTGTTTCCAAAGGATGGGAGGAAGAGGCCAGTCTTTCAAAACACAAGCAGGTGTGGATAGAAGTAGCTAAGGAAATGAGCAGCAGCAGTGTGGCATAATGCTTTTAAGGTACCAAGCCCCCACACTGACTTTTCCAGCATTTGTCTGCACTACTCTTCAGACCAACACACCTTGCAACTCCACTCATTTCTCTCTCAAGGCGTCTCCTCATATCCCATCTGAACCGTATTCACTGACATCCACCCTCATCTTTGTGCCGTCTCACACCCATGCCTCACAGTCACCCTTCACTAATGCCGTCCGTCCCTCCTCTCCACATAATTCATTTCTCACACACACAATTCTCTGCTTTCTCTCCTTGCAGGAGAGCGCAGAACTCCAGGGAGAGGCAGAGAACTCGGGCAGGGCCTTCTAGTGATAGTCACCTCGATGGCCACTGTCAATGCATGCTCATCTGGTCCACTGAGAAGGCAGTCTTGTTCCATGTGGGTGCAGGTATCAGCAATGACTTGCTGTGAAAGTCTGAGCCTCCTGAGGCACTCGTAACCACGTTGAGTGCACTGATCCTCTGTCTGGAGACCCTCTGCTGGGGTCTCCCCGCCTTCAAGCTGGATCTGTGTTCATCCCCTCTGTCCTATAGAGTGGCATGTAGCTGAGGAGAAAGCTGGTGTTGCTCCTCTTATTCCTTATCAGAGTACAAAGTACAGCTGCAGAAGCTGCTTCCATGCTGTACTGAACCCTGACAGCAGGGAAGTGCAGCTAAAGCAGTGAAAGCACACGGAGAAGTGGTGCTATGAGCTCCAGCCTCTGACCTGTAGGGTTGTAGTTATTCAATTTCATTCTTTGAAGGCTTCCCAGCCTGGCAGTTCCACTGAACAAGTACTCCCCACTGCGCTGTCATCTGGTTGACCCTGGCAATTCCACACAGCTCCAGACACTGGCTGTTAAAGCCAGAATGTTGGGTTAAATCCTGAGTTAAGTGGGGATTTAAATATTTTAATTACTTACTGGACAGCTCTACTGGGGTTCTCCACTCTCCTACAAACCTGGATTAAACCTGGAAGTGAACAAGATCATATGCATCTGATCCGATGCCACTTTTCGGGGCCTTAACTCCCAGCCCGCACTTGAACATGCCCACCCCTTGCCCAAGCCTAATTTTCCCATCACCTCTGTCTCTGCCAACTTCCAATGGCATGCTATCCTTAATGCATCAAATATGACTCTAAAATCACTATCCTTGCCTACAATTCCCATTTAGCCATGTTGCTTCCTACCTCTTCAGCTCTTCTAGCCCTACATGTGTGTGCTGGCTCATCTTACTCTGGCTTCATTTTTATCTTCATCCTTTTGTCACAGAACTTGCAGCTGTCTGGACCTCACACACTGGGATCCTTCCTAAAGCCTACCACTTGGCTCATCTTTCCTCCTTTAAAAGCCTCTTCCAAACATAGTTCATTGAACCTGTCTTCAGCCATCTCCCTTAGCTCTTCTCCCTTCACTGCTCATTAATTGCTTTTGCTCAATGAAGTACTTTGGTACTTCTGAATATGTTAAAGATGCCATATAATTACAAGTTGTCATAGTGTTGTAGGGATCACTCCTGATCCCTAACTCCAATTTTTTCACCATAATAGTATCCATACAGAAACTTCTGAAGGGAGGAGTTTTACTGTGCTGTTAACTTTGAAACCTTCAAAAGGAAACAAACAACTTGTACTTATATAGTACCTTTAACATTGTATAATGAGCCAAGGCACTTCATTGCGGCATAACCAAACGGAATTTGACACCATTCTACATAGAGATGTTAGGGCAGATGACCAAAAACTTGATCAAAGAGGTCGGTTTTAAGTGGTGTCTTAAAGGAGGAAAGAGAGGTAGAGGCAGAGACATTTAGGGAAGAAATTCCAGAGCTTCGTGTCTTGGAAGCTCCCCCAGCTGCCAATGGTAAGAGTGATTACTAGCCGAAATTCTTAAAAGGTCAGAATTGAAGGGGTGCAGGCCTGGAGGAGATTGCAGAGATTGGGAGGGGCAAGGCCATGGAGGGATTTAAAACACAATGAGAATTTTAAAATTGAGGCATTGCTTAATCGGGAGCCAATATGGGTCAGTAAACACAGGGATGATGGATGAACCAGAATTTTACTATGCGGTTTGAGTTAGGACACAGACAGCAGAGCTTTGGATGATCTGAAGTTTACGGAGGGTAGAACTGGAGAGGCTGGCCAAGAGTGTGTTGAATAGCCAAGTCCAGAGGTAACAAAGCATTGATGAGGGTTTCCGCAGATCAGCTGAGGCAGGGGTGGAGTCATATGATGTTATGGAGGTGGAAATAGGTACCACTGAGAACTTTTCCAGATGAATCAGGCAAATCTGTTGTCAATAACACGACAAGAGAACTGCAGACATCTTGCAGAATAAGCTATAGAATTAGGTGAGAGAGAAATCTAGCCATGCATTTAGATATAAGAGACAATATTTTGGGGCGCTTTTCCATACACGCACATAATATCCTACTTGTAATTGGAATTTTCAAAATGCTATCTCACAACTGGGATCTTTCTTCAATAATTGGCAGCAATATTACGCGCAGTACAATAAAAAAAGTTTTATTTCGACATGGATTTAGACTTCTTTTTGTATCCCCTGACATGCATGTAACATACTAGTACCTATTCCATGCTTGTGTTGAGCAAAACAGACCACTGAAACAACAATTTCTTGGACCTGTAGCTACAGCAAACAAGAGTTTTGCTTATGATCTAGAAATGCTACAGTCTACAACAAATGTGAAAATCAGTGACCAGGTATATAATTCATTTAGACTTGTTGTTGACAATAAACCCATCAGAATGACAAACATCAATTGTGGTTAATCATGTTTTGCGATGCATTTTGATATATTGTGATTATTCAGGCTCTCTTTAGAAACAATGACATTGAATTGTCTCTCTGAACTATTTTCCTCCTTTTTAGAAAAAAGGTAATCCAATGCAGATTATATCTTTTATATGCACAATGATGGAACTAAGTTCCAGATCCACTTGGGTGTGCAAATAGGCTAAAATAATCGGGAGGCAGGGCTTGCCCATACACTTCATTTTAATTTTTCCATTTACTATTATAGATCCAAGTAGCAGGCTTAAAACCCATAACGATGTCAAACACCTGCAGTGATAGTAGCCCTTGGGCACTCCATCTGTTCCTTTCAATAACCAGGCCATCAGCTGAAGGTTGCCTAGGGCAAAATGCCAAATTGAGAATGTAAATCTTCGCTTTGTGGTACAGCTAGCAAATTAATCTTCAGGAGGGCATCTGATCCATAGCTTCCATAGCCAGTATGTACCAATTAGAATCAGAGGTTACTAGTTTCCTCATTTCATGGAATCACACAAAGTCATAGCACAGGAGTAGGCTATTTAGCCCATCATGCTGTGTGGACACTTTGAAGGAGCAGCCGCGCTTAGTCCCACAACGCTGCTTTATGTAGTCCAGTAAGTTCATCCTCCAGTACCTATCCAAATATGTTTTAAAATTATTTATGGAATCAGTTTCCACCACCTTTTCAGATAAGAGTGTTCTAGTTTCAACTTAGGTGAAAACATTTCTCATCTCCCCTCTAAACCTTTAGCCAATTATTTTAAAATTATGACCTTTGGTTATTAACCCACTCAGCAGAGGGAATAGTTTTACTCTAACTAACTTATCATCTCTAAAACCTTTAATAAGTCACCTCATAACTTTCCCTGTTCCAAAGATAACAGCCTAACTTTTCCACCTCTCCTCACAACCAAAGTCCCTCATCCCTGGTAGCATCTGGTAAAGCTCCTCGATACAGTTTCTAAGGCAATTATATCTTTCCTGAAGTGCGGTGCCCAGAATTGTTCCACAATATTCCAGCTGAGATGTAACCAGTAATTCATAAAGTACCAGCCTGATCTCTTTGCTTTCGTATTCTATTAGTCTATTTATAAACTCAAGTAGCCTATATGCTTTATAATCACCTATTTCTATGATAGACCAGAGGGTAGCCAGGGAAAACGTACAGGGATTGCCTGCACTTGTATTAACAGGCCAGTGACAAAAGAATGTGATTTGTGTTCTTTTCACACGTGACATTTCTAGGCAGCTTCATTTCTGAAACTTGGAAGGCGGTTTAGAATTTATGATGTACCTGAATTCCGGGAGTTACCAGCTAATTGGTTTGCCACCACGTTCCAAATACCTCTGTTAAATGGTCAGCAATACTTAATGCTTTCTGCACCAAAGTCAAACCCTATGGCATGCTTGCAAGTAAATGTGACATTTTGTCAAAGAATCAATTTCAAGTCACATTCTGCTTGAGATCTATTCTCAGAAATGATTCAATTCTACATCATCTCTGTATTTTCTGCCAATCTACCAATAAGGGAAAGCAATGAAACCAGATTATGAAGTAGAACTAATCCAGCATCAATAGCACAAGAAAAAGGCTCTATATTAACATAACAGTCTCATAGTTCTCTGAAGCTTGAATACCTCCACCTACTAATCACTTGCTCTTGCTTTTATTTCACTGGCATGTCAAGGAACCATGGCAACTTAAGCAGCTGGGCTGGTTACAGCTGGGGTAGGAACAGACATAGGGTAGGAGGTCTGTGAAGCAGCACAGCTGAAGAGACTGTACATATTATGAATACTCCTGTTGCAGAGGATTGGAGAACTCTCTCTGTGACTGTTCAATCTAATTCATCATTTTGGTATTGTCTGTGTATTGGATTGACTGGGCTTGAACCAGAAGCAGTAACTACTGCAAGGCAAACCAGACCACTCTCACCTCAGACTACTGATAGGCTACTGTAACTATTGGGCAAGCCAACAGACCCGTCCTTGCTAATTCACTAAGTGAAGTACTCAACTAGAAGGAAACATCTTTCTTAACCTACAGAGGGGATGCTGGTTGCAACTGCGGAATAATATTTAACAAGGTGCTCTAGGAGTCTCTCATCACTGTAAGCCGTCAGCTGAGGAAAAATCTAGGCAAACTAGTTGCAATGAATGACAGGTTTTGAGATACCACTGTCAATAGCTTCACAAAGAATCTGCATTCTCTGATCACAAAGATAGTTGTGTAGCATTTTATGGTAGATTTTGGCAAGAATTTTGTCCTCTGAATTGAAATCGGACTTCTTTAAGGTTACCGGGTGGCATAACTGGAATTCTAAACTTTGGTGAAACAGAAAGACTACAGTGTGATCACTGAATAGTGGCACATGATTAAGTAAATATACAGATGCAGCATATTATGTTTTAAGGCATTTAAGAAAATTAGCACGTGACTAAAAGCATTGCTGCAACCATGCCTGTGGTTAATCAGCAATTTCCATTGGGCAACATTTGGCTCAAGGAAGATGATAAATGGGGGAAAAGATCTGCAAGATTATGCATAGAGAATAAGTAGCAAATATATATTTGACTAATTTGTATTGGGTTTCTGAGTCTAAGCCTATTCAATATTTGCTGCACCTTCTTGCAACTTCTCTAACAAATAGCTGTTGTTTTCTACACATCAGCCCATTTTGTATCCATAACAAAGGTTTACTCCAAATTCCCCCACGAGTTAACAAGTAGCCCTTTTTTGGGATAAATGTCAAATTACTTTTGGAAGTCTAGGTAGATTATCTTGCAACGCTTACCACAGTCCACTTGCATTTCACTTCCTGAGGATAGTTAAGGTCATTGGTCAGGCAGGATCTTCCCCTTCCAAATACATATTGATTATTATTTAGGAAATTATATGAACCATTTTCACTGAATAATGAATTCCATTAATTTACACAGTAGTGAACAGAGATTACTGTTCTGTAGTTACCTTGTCTGATTTTTGAATAGTGACACATTAGCCCAATTCAAATATACTGCCACCTCCCGCGTGTTCATTAATTCTCTGATGATAATCAGTGCCTCAAATTTCCTTGCCAGTTTATTTTAGCAAGTTGCGATCATAACATGATTAAATTTCACATTCGGTTTGAGGGTGAGAACAGTTGGTCTAAGACTAGTGTTTTCAAATTTAAATAAAGGCAATTACAAGGGTATGAAGACAGAGCTGGTTAAAGTGAACTGGGAAATTAGATTAAAGGGTAGGACAGTGGAGATGAAGTGGCAGACATTTAAGGAGATATTTCATAACACTCAGCAAAAATACAATCCAGTGAGAAAGACTCTAGGAGAAAGATGCACCATCTGTGGCTAACTAAGGAAGCTAAAGGCAGTATCAAACTGAAAGAAAAAGCATACTATTCTGCAAAGATTAGTGGTAGGACAGAATTTAAAAATCAGCAAAGAATGACTAAAAAAAGAGGGAGAATTTAGAGTATGAGAGAAAGCTAGCTAGAAATATAAAAATAGATATTAAGAGCTTCCACAAGTATTGAAAAAGGAAAAGAGTAACTAAACTGAGCACCGGTCCCTTAGAGGGCGAGACTGGGAATTAATAGGAAATAATGAAATATCAGAAGCGTTGAACAAATATTTTGTGTCCGTTTTCACTGTAGAAGATAGAAATAACATCCCCGAAATACTTGTAAATCAGGAGGTGAAAGGGAGGAACTTAAAACAATTGCAATCATTAGCGAAAGAGTACTGAGAAAACTATTAGAACTAAAGGCTGACAAGTCCTCAGGACATTCTGGCCTGCATCCTAGGGTCTTAAAAGAAGTTGCTGCTGAGATAGTAGATGCATTAGTTGTAATTTTCCCAAATTCCCTAGATTCTCAAAAGGTCCCATCAGATTGGAAAATAGTGAATGTAACTCCTCTATTCAAAAAAGGAGGGAGACAGAAAGCAGGAACCGACAGGCCAGTTAGCCTAACATTGGTCATAGGGAAAATGCTATAATCTATCAAGGAGGTTATAGCAGGGCACTTAAGAGGATTGGTTAGTTAACAGTAAGCAGACAGTAGGGATAAATGGGTAATTTTCAGGTTGGCAAGCTGTAACCAGTGGAAGGCCACAGGGATCAGTGTTGGGGCCACAACTATTTACAATCTACATCAATGACTTGAAGAAACAGAATGTATGGTTGTTAAATTTTCTGATGACACAAAGATAGGTAGGAGAGTAAGTTGTGAAGAGGACATAAGGAGTCTGCAAAGGATACAGATAGATTAAGCGAGTGGGCAAAAATTTGGCAGACAGAGTATGATGTGGGAAAATGTGAACTTGTCCATTTTGGCAGGAAGAATAGAAAGTAGTATATTATTTAAATTGAGAGAGATTGCAAATCTCTGCAGTACACAAATCACAAAATGCTAGTATGTAGGTACAACAAGTGATTAGGAAGGCAAATGGAATGTTGACTTTTATTGCAAGGGGAAATCGAGCATAAAAGTAGGGAAGTTTTGCTACAGTTGTACAGGGTGCTGGTGAGACCACATCTGGAGTATTGTGTGCAGTTTTGGTCTCCCTACCCAAGAAAGGATATAATTCCATTGGATGCAGTTCAGAGAAGGTTCACTAGGCAGGTTCTTGGGATGACAGGGTTATCTTATGAGGAAAGGTTGGACAGGTTGGTCCTGCATACATTAGAGTTCAGAAGATGACAGGAGATCTTATTGAAACATACAAGATCCTGAAGGGATTTGACAGGGTGGACGTTGAAAGGATGCTTCCCCTTATAGGACAGACTCGAACTAGGAACGGGACACAGTTTTAAAAATAAGGGGTCTCCCTTTTAAGATGGAGATGGAGAATTTTATTCTTAGAGGTTTGTTAGTCTGTGGAATTCTTTTTCTCAGAAAGTAGTGGAGGCAGGGTCACTGAATATTTTTAAGGCTGGGTTAGACAGATTCATGATTGACAAGGGAGTCAAAGGCTATAGCAGGTAGATAGAAAAAGTAAAGTTGAAGCCACATCAGATCAGCCATGATCTTAAATTGCAGAGCAGGGTCGAGGGAGCGAATGGCTAACTCCTGCTACTAGTTTGTATGTTAGTATGTATGTAAGCACCATCTACACCTGGTGATTTTTTGTTTTTTTAGTCCTTTTTAGTTTATTTAGAACTTCCATCTCATTGAGATTGCAGTTACTAATTTTGTGAAGTTCACTGTTTCTGGAATCACTCAATATTTTCTATGTTATCATCCGCTGTTTTGAAGCCATTTGCTTTTATTAATGATTCTCACCTTGTGTTTGACCATCCTCCCATTAAGTACTGAAATAGCTTTTTACTATTAAGTTTTATATATGCAGAATAGTTATTATTTTTTCGGTTTCCGTGACCAGACTGATCACCTTTTAACATGTTTATGTATGTTCTTATAGTTATCCCACTCCCCTTCTCCCTGCAAGATTGGTACAAGTAATTTCTCCTCTTTATTTCACTTTTGATTTTTTTTTCATCAGTCCATGTAGTCTGAGCTTGCTGGTTCTAGGTAGATATTGATCTGCATGCTTGAAATTGAGTCTTTTATAACTAGTGTTATCTCCAATGCTATTTGTTCCCCATGTGCAATCAACGTAGTTCATCATTCCATGTGTCCCAACGATTACTTTGCCACAGTGACTGATCATGTTGAGGTTCTCGATGTCTTTTTACTGCAGCTGTAGCTATTGCAAAATGATACATGGAGTATTCATATTACCCAGCTTTTCTTCCTATATGCAGTACTCCACACTTCCACATATCAAATCTCATACCTCCTTTGTTCCACCAGTCACATATTTTGCCGACTTACCTCGGGCATATTTAACTAGCCTTCCTAGTTTGGTATGTGAGAGTTTGACCAGTTTGCATAAGAATTCAGAATCATCAGCGAAAATAAGAAACAGTTCAACTTCAACATCAATCTTTGGAGCACTCACTCAGCATTTCCCCCCATTTCAATACAACTCTTACAGCTTTTTTTTGCTACTTTCTACCTTGAAGCCAATTTCTTATCCATTCCTACACACAGAAAACTTCAATTCCATACAAAATTTGGAACGCATTGCACGCTCAGATGTCGCATATACAATGGCATTTCCAAGTACAACATACTTGCTATGTGAAGGGACATTGTTTTAATGTTGCTCTCGCCATTTGGATTTAATGTTCCTTTCATCCACTGTAATTTGCTCCTTCAATTCATTCAACCAATCAACATAGCCTCTTGTTTTCCAATATTATCTTTCTCCTAATTTTCAACTCACTAAACCATTGATTAAAATTTTCTTACTTTCCTCAGTCCAGTAAAAGTTTAAAAAAAAATCTTAATTTGTTTCTTCAGTTATCTTTGTCAGCTTAAAATAAAGTCTCTGGAAATCCTGGAGACAGTTTAATGAGTTGCAAATTAGGTGAAAGGTAATATTGGAAAAAATAAGAGGCTATGTTAATTGGGTGAATGAGCAAACTGGAGGACCAAATTAAGTGGATGAAAGGAACATCAAAATCCAAATGAATAGAGCAACTTTGAAACAATGTTGCATCACCTAGCAAGTATGTTGTACTTGGAAATGCCATTATGTATGCTTTATATTTAATATGCCTTACTACAGTTTATCACAAGGTCAAATCTTCAAATCATTATGATTATTGCTATGTAAGTATTGCCCAGCATTTCAAGTTTATTAAAATTGGGTTAAGTATCGCCTCTTTTCTGGAAGCTGTCTCATATTAGCTCCACGTATTTACCTTCCCTTTTGAAAGATTCTCACCATCGACTTATGGGCAATCTGAGTCACACGCGGTAGGCCGAAGGGCCAGTTTCTATGCTGTACTACTCTATGACACAGAATATGTATCCATTTGTCCTGCAACGACTTCCCTATTTGATTAAAAACTCCACATTAGATGCAACACTTCACCCTGATAGTCTATGATAATCTCAGTTGTGCAGTTCTTCACTTTGTTGTCATGGGTATCCACCCAAATTCAATCCTTCCTTTACTTGAAGTTATATTAACATTTAACTACATTATTGAAGAGCTAATGGAAAAAAATGTCTTCACTGAAAAAAATAAAAATTACAATGAATTTTTTTATTTTATTCATTCGTGGGATGTGGGCGTCGCAGGCCAGGCCAGCATTTATTGCCCATCCCTAATTGCCCTTGAACTGAGTGGCTTGCTGGACCATTTCGAGGGCATGTAAGTGCTGTGGCTCTGGAGTCACATGTAGGCCAGACCAGGTAAGGACAGCAGATTTCCTTCCCTAAAGGACATTAGAATTGAAGAAAAAATTAAAAATGTATGAAGGAAACAAATGCTAGAATAATTAAGACTTGGCAAATGCACAGAAAAAAGTGGCAATTTCTCTTCTTTGCATGGAAACAGAAGGTGCATGATGCACCAGAATAAAAATTATCTGAAATATATATCAGATCAGATTTGATCCAGCATGGAGCCTCAGAACTACACAACAGGATTGCAGTACAGACTGCTTACAAAAGACTGAAAGAAACAAGAGGAAAATAGAATGATTTGAAGCAAGAGAACTAGAATGATTAAAGAAAAATCTCATTTATAAGCAGTCAAATCAAACAACCAAAAACAAGGTTGTATGGACTAGCTTGTAGCACACCGTGTATTACGAAATACATTATTTTGGAAAGTCTGCACAATGTAGTTTGAGATATACAAGAATTTGAGGGCACCAATGCTGAAATTATAAATGTAAAACATATTAGCTATTTCAATCTACTAAAGATACTAGACAACGTCAAGGAGTCAGTGGTTATATATAAACACTGATGACACACCAAGCTATACCTGAGCAACGAAACCCCTGGTTTATTCTGAATCAGCTAGGCTGCAGTGCCTTAAACTGGGGACAGGGGAAAGAAAACAAATGTTGAAAGTACTTCCATTCCTGAATTCTATCTCTTGATGATTGCTGGAAGAATGAATGTGTGGATGTTAGGCAAGAATAGATTGGTCTTTGCAACGATGATTCACAGTTGAATAGATTCTAGCCGTTCAGATTAGGCTCACACATTATGAACCACTACTTGGCTAAGGTACCAAGGGCTTGCCAGTGTCCATGAAACTGTAGTCCAATATAAGTCATTGTCTTCAAGACAGGAGGAAAAAAAAGGAAGTAAAGAAAAAAGAATGTCAGATGCTGAAACTATTTTTTTTTTACAGGAGTACTTTTGAAGCTGGCTGAATTATAAAATGTTCAGGAGCAGCACCTAGAGTGGAAAACAGGAGAGGGAAACCTACTAAGTTTAATTAATTTATATCTTTTAAAGAACAGCTGTAGATAATTCTTTCATTGTTTCTTTATCCATTGACATCTCTGGTCCTTCAGTTGGTTGTGGTAACCACTTAGTCTGTTTTAAGCCAACACAATTGCTTATTTCCACGTTCTACATAAGGCAGCCGTTTTAAACTGCTCTGCCAGAGTTTATAAGCACACAGAAAATAAAAAACTATAAACAAAAAGAATCTAGAAAAGAATAAACTACGGTTTCAAGCTAGGTTTGATATTTGAAGTTATTAAGATGCCCCAAAATAACTGAAAAGATTTACAAAGGCATATTAGTAGAAAGTACTGCCTTGTATGACACCTTAGTTTCTGGATGCACATTAGATTCAGTACAATACATAACAGCACATGTATCTGTGGTATTACTTTTTGCAAAAGAAACCAACTTATGGCAGAGTAAGAACTGGCATGATTTTCACTGTGATCTTGTAAATTCTTGTCATCAGCATCAATGTGATATATGGTAACACTGTAAAGATAAACCGGATTTTGTCTGTAAATTAACCAAATTATGTAAAATAAAATCCTAAATGGAGGGGAAAAAAGGAATAAGTTTATAAACTCAATGATATCTTGCACTAATACAAGGGATACGGCTTCAGGTTATAGAATGAGGCTACAAGTTAAATGATGTCTTGAACATTTACTATTTCATATTTTGGTTAACTGCTACTTAGCAAAAATCTTCATAAATTCCCTCAATTATATTGATTATTTCCATTTTAGCTGTTGGAAATTATGCATGTTGAAGGTTGTGGTAACCTCCTGGTGAAAGTATTCATAAAATGTCATAACAATCAGTGTATAGTAATGAGATGGCATCTAGTTACAAATGGGCCAGTGTGTTTTAGGTATCCAGGAATAATTTTAAAGATAATTATGGAATTCATTCAAAAAGATAGCACAAAGGCTACAAACTGAAATATAATTGGGTAAAAGTGTTGTGCTAACTGAAGATTTTTAAACCTGAAGCAGTTAGAAACGGACTTGGCTTTCGTGATATTAATAAGTTACTTATTAATAAACTAGGCAATGCAATGTTCATTAAACCAGCTCAAACATATGTTATTTTTAAACTCATATGCTAGAATGACAAATTTTATATCTGCAACTTCCATTTTTATAGTGAGGATGTAAAAGTTCTGGTATGATTACAGTACCAGTGTTTGGTAAAACTGTATGATATGACTTGTGCATATTATCATTTTCAGCAAACATACGACTTATCTTCTGAGTGGTCCATCATACCAGCAAAAAGAGTTTTTCGAAATATTTAGAAATAGTCAGTTGCCTTATTTTTAAAAAATTGTAATGTAAAAATAGATGGAAGTGAGGTATTTCTTTAAATTTTAGACTGTGCCTAATAATAACCGTATATACTAGAACTTCTCCAAAGACCCTTCATCTGGTAAACTTTAAAAATGTTCATATTTTACAAACAAAGAACTATGATTAACTTTTATTTTTGTTGATCAGTTTCTGAATATTGTCAGGCAAACCCCCCATCTAACAAGACTGAGGCACACATTATTTTGCTACATGAACATTAAAACTTAAAATGCAAGACCTGACTGGAAGGACATTTGCATAGCACTAGCTGTTGCAGAGAATTTGAACTTCAACAAAGGATTTTGAACTGAGACAAAGCCATGTGCTCATGGAGTAAAGATCTCTCCTGGAACTGAAGTAAGAATTACAGCCTCTCCTGTCTGCCTGCTTCCATCTCCTTCGCACAGATCTGAACCTTGTGAAAACACGTGAAATTCAAAGAGAGAAAAGTTTCCTAAGTGAACAAGCTTTTATGACGACTAATGGGCCCCAACGAAAAGCAAGACTACTTACAAAAGAACTACAGTGAACTCGAAGCACCATAATAAGATATTGCCACAAACCCCCCTCTACTATATTTTCCTCTTCTCTTTTCTGTTCCTATCTGCATGTGTATATTGCATGTGCATGCTAGCATGAGCTCACTGTATATCCGTAGGCATGAACCGTAGAGTTTAAGTTTTAATAAAATTTCATCTTTCTTCTTTAACCCTGAGAAAGCTTGTGTGAATTGGTTTCTTTGTCTTATAATTGGAAAACTGTGAACAAGAATTCACAAAAAGGGGAGTTCAAAACCCAGAATGTTTAAAATTAAACCCTGTTACACTAAGACCAGGTAAAGATATCCCTAGACACATTTCTCACCTGGTCGTAACAATATTTATTGAAACAGTGCTATTGAAGTCATTAAGGAAATCTGCTTGGAGGAGTTACCAAAGAAACCGGCAAAGAATTACTAAAAGGTTGATAGGGAAGGTAAAATTAGTGTACGAGAGAAAACTAGCTAGAAATATAAAAGACAGATAGTAAGAGTTTTTATAGATATTCAAAAAAGAAAAGTTAACAAAGTGAGCATTGGTCCCATAAAAAGTGAGTCTGGGGAATTAATAATGGATAATAAGGAGATGGCAGATGAATTGAACAGGTGTTTTGCATCGGTCTTCACTATTGAGGATACAAGTAACATCCCAGTATTAGCTGTAAGTCAGGAAGTGGAAAGGAGGGAGAAACTCAAGAAAATTACAATCACCAGGGAAGTGGTACTGAACAAATTGTTGCAGCTGCGGGCTGATAAGTCCCCGGGTCCTGATGGACTTCATCCCAGGGTGTTAAAAGAAGTGGCTAGTGAGATAGTTGATGCGTTAGTTTTAATTTTCAAAATTCCCTAGATTTGGGGAAGGTTCCATTAGATTGGAAAATAGCGATTGTAACTCCTTTATTCAAACAGGGAGGGAGACAGAAAGCAGGAAACTACAAGCCAATTAGCTTAACATCCGTCTTAGGAAAATGTTAGAAGCTATTATTAAAGACGTTATAGCAGGGCATTTACAAAATTGAAGGTGATCAGGCAGAGTCCACATGGTTTTGTGAAAGGGAAATCATGTTTAACCAATTTATTGGAGTTCTTTGAGGGAGCTACATGTGCTGTGGATAAAGGGGAACCAGTGGATGTATTGTACTTAGATTTCCAGAAGGCATTTGATATGGTGCCACATCAAAGGTTATTGCCAGAAAATAAAAGCTCATGGTGTAGGGGGTAACATATTGGCATGGATAGAAGAATGGTTAGCTCACAGGAAACAAAAAGTAGGCATAAATGGGTCATTTTCTGGTTGGCAAGATGTAACGAGTTGTGTGCCACAAGGATGTGTCCTGGGGCCTCAACTTTTTACAATTTATATAAATAACTCAGATGAAGGGACCGAAGGTATGGCTGCTAAATTTGCTGATGGCACGAAGTTAGGTAGGAAAGTAACTTGTGAAGAGGACATAAGGAGGCTACAAAGGGAAAGAGATAGGTTAAGTGAGTGGCAAAGACCTGGAGTATAATGTGGGGAAGTGTGAAATTGTCCACTTTGGCAGGAAGAATAAAAAAAGCATATTATGTAAATAGTGAGAGACTGCAGAGCTCTGAGTTGCAGAGGGATCTGGGTGTCCTAGTGCATGAATCGCATATTTTGCAGGTTCAGCACGTAATTAGGAAAGCTAATAAAATGCTATCATTTATCGCGAGGGGAACTGAATACAAAAATAGGGAGGTTATGCTTCAGCTATACAGGGCATTGGTGAGACCACATCTGGAGTACTGTGTACAGTACTGGTTTCCTTATTTAAGGAAGGATCTGAATGCATTGGAGGCAGTACACAGAAGGTTTACTAAACTAATACCCAGAATGGGCCGGCTGTCTTATGAGGAAAGATTGGATAGGCCAGGCTTGTATCCGCTGGAAGAGGAAAAGGTAACGTGATTGAAACATATAAGATCCGGAGGGGTCTTGACAGGGTGGACGTGGAAAGGATGTTTCCCCTTGTGGGAGAATCTAGAACTAGGGGTCACTGTTTAAAAATAAGGGGTCACCCATTTAAGACAGAGATGAGGAGAAATTTTTTCTCTGAGGGTTGAGTGTTTTTGGAATTCTCTTCCTCAAAAGGTGGTGGAAGCAGAGTCTTTGAATATTTTTAAGGCAGAGGTAGACAGCTACTTGTTAAGCAAGAGGGTGGAAGGTTATCGGGGGTAGGTGGAAATGTGGAGTAGTCAGTTCAGCCATGAACTTAGTGAATGGCGGAGCAGGCTCGAAGGGCCGAGCGGCCTACTCCTGCTCCTAATTCATATGTTCGTATGTATGTACAGTGTGTGGAAGCTAAATTTATAGAGATATGGTTATTAGCTTGGAGGGCTTCTGTAATCAGATAATTTTAATGTTATTAATTAACATCTCCTGCGCATCATCAGTAATTCCTCCAAGCCACTTCTCAATAAAGCCATCAGCACTCATTACTTGAAGAAAAATTATTTTAGAAAATGTACAAAGGTAAGCAAACAATTCTTTGCAATATGAGATTTGTTAAAAAGGAACCAAAAAGCTGTTTAAACATTATTCTAGTTACAAACCTCACTTATGATTCTACTGCATCTAAAAATTTACTTTCTGTATAGCACACTTACTGCTGGCATTAGTGCCAAATAGTACTATATTTTATATACAGGTTATACACATGCATCAATGCAATTGCTTTTGGTTCATGCAAGAGGGAAATAAAAGAGTTAGAGATGTTATTTGTCCAAACTAGCCTGGATTGTTAAAACATATTTCAGTGTTGAAAGGTTAGTATGACGTGCACGCCTGGTTAGTAAACTCTTTAGTCAAAGAAAATACTTCCAAATAAAGGACTTGGGGAAATCTCTTAGTGTGAACAGAGCATCAGAAAAGTTTGCTTTAAACTGTTAAATGTTTAGTGCTGTGGTAGGAAGTCACCTGAATGTAAGCTCTCTCACTGAATCTTACCTTTTGATTTATAGAACTGACATTTTAATGATCTAAAAGGGGAAAATAAAACAATGAAAATAATCACATTGATACAAGGTCGATACGTACAGGTTAGGAAGGTTGAGTTTGCCATTTTTGTAAATACCAAAGCTGGTTGAAAATACCATTTGATATTAATACTACCAGAAATCCATGGCTATAAAACAAACCTACGAATGACAACAATAATGCAATATTTTAATTCTCATTTGTTCCATTTTTGGTAAAGTTTTAAAAAAAAAGCTTGTTAATTTTTTTTTTAAGTCTAATTTTTTTTTGTTATAAAGGTGGAGACAAATCTTCATCCAATGTAAAAATAAAACTGGAAACAGAAAAAGGCTTTTCCAGAATGAGAAACTATAGATTATTTGTAAGAATTCCACAGAAAGGCCAATTCCTCTTGCCTATTTTATTGAACTCTGAAAACAGCTGTTCATATATCGATTTGCATCATAACAATTTTCCAGAAAACCATGATGAATTGTAGTTACCAAAAAAGGTATAGCAGATAAGTTGGTCTTTAAAAAAAAAGAGTGACATAAGTGCTTGCAATTAAAGTAACAGTATCATATAATGTTCAGTAATCAAATGCTATAAATCAAAAATATAGAAATGCAACTAATATGGAACTGTTCCGGGAATTCATTTATTACAAATGTAAACTTGAGATAAAATATTTGCTGTTACCTGAATCAGTTGGCAAGTGGTGACAAGGGGCTGGGCAGAAGACCTGGGCAGCAAAATCCTCAAAAGTAGTTGGTTCCTGATGGTGTTGTACAATTGTTTCCAGGTATCGAGCTCTCTCCTCATAGCTGACAAACAAGTTAAGTATAAACAAACCAATTAAACTAACCAGCATACTAAAGTTTGAAATGGATAAATATACACTTTAATCATAACTAGAAAGTTGCATTTCCACCATAAGAAAAATGTTCCAAAAAGTCCTGACCTGGTACCTTAGAGTTTATAGTGGGATTTTCTGAAATGTAACAGATTGCAAAAGAAAAATCAGAATAACTGCAAGCTTCCCTCCTGCATTCTAAACAATAAAATAAAACAGCACTGGTTATGTGCAGGGGAAGCTCCCTCCACATTCTTCCAATAGTGCACTTCAATCTCCACAGAAGGGATAGTTATGTATTACCACTGACATTTCTATTTCTCAGGCTACTTATTAAGGCTTCTCCAGTTCTCACACTAATAGTTAATGGCTCTGTAGGCAAGATTAAATAATGTTACTTAGTAATCAAATCCTGAATTATGGGAAGTTTTATGCTGCAGATTCAGTAACTAGAATTAAATCAAGATTGTTCAAACTCATTTCACTTGAAGAAAATTGAGATCAAAAGGAATCTGTGCCTCCTTCTCACCAATCTCAAAAGCTAGCCTCCAGTTGTTAAAATAATGGAGCACGCTGGCTCAGAGAACAGAAATACAGGTCAATAGCTTTTAATGTAACTGAACTTGTTAAACGAATTAACATTACAATAAGCAGTTGACTTTAGAAAACGATCTTGTGCCATGTAAGAAACATGGCCAACACATCAAAATGCTTCCTAACTTTGTATTATTTGCATAAATACAGAAAGTTATTTAATGTCACATCTTGTACAATCCAGACTATAGTTGGTAGCATGCCTCAGCAACTATGTTTACACAGGAATGACTGGAAAATACTAACTTTAAAATAAAACATCTTTATAGGGACAGTTTCATTGAAATAAAACAAGCAGGAAAAGTTAGTTTTCATTAAAATATATGAGACAACATGCTCTTACAGAGGGCTTAAGTTGTATTTTTTTCAATTATAGACCTACAGACAGAAAATATTACTGCTACTTCTGTTCAACAGACTGTAAATTTGGAGCAACAGGTAATAAACTACAATATCAGAGAAAAATATACACACTGACTATGTGACTTGCAGTTCCTGTTTTCAAGAACTTGTTAAATAACATCCCACAACATTTTTACATCTGTGTTGGTGTATCAACTTCTTCAAAGTTTTGTGGTACTGTTTTATGTTTGCAAAACACTCAATAATGCTATGGGGGAAAGAGAAGGGACAACGCATTCAGAGTTCTTGCAATGTTTTATTAAAATGCAAGCTGGAACTTGCTGAGAGCATCTAGTCATGCCAAAACTTGTGGTATATAAGGAACATGGGATTAAATCAAGTGACTATGAGCTAAACTCAGGAGCTATCAATTTTGGACCAAAGCTCTCTCGCCTTTTCTGAATATAAGCAGTTATTAAATGATACTGCAGACACCAGCTCACATTCTTTTTCATTAGGTCTCAGTTTCAATTGATACCATGCTGATTTTGAAGTTTCAAATATAAATACATGCAACATTCACAAACAGAATTTATGGTTTGCATACAAGCAATTTATTTTTAAAAATTGGAGGACTGAACTAGCTAATGATGCAACAGATTAGGTTTATAGTCTGCTTCAGAATTGCAGAACAAAGTCAAATTGTTGGCTTTATTTACTATAAACTATTTTAGATTTATTCTGAATATCTTTCAAATATTGGAGATATTAGTGTTATGAATAGCATGAATAGAAACATTTCTGGATAAGTAACGTCATGACACCTACATTGAGTCAGGAGTCAAGTCCCAGTCTGACTTAAATGTGCGCTGAAGCCAGGTGTAAGACCATCTCTAGTAGCTTTGAAAAGTCCAAGTGTATCAAGCCTGTGTCCTCAGCACCTTGCTCTACGGCAGCGAGGCCTGGACAACGTATGTCAGCCAAGAGCGATGTCTCAATTCATTCCATCTTCGCTGCCTCCGGAGAATACTTGGCATCAGGTGGCAGGACCGTATCTCCAACACAGAAGTCCTCGAGGCGACCAACATCCCCAGCATATACACCCTACGGAGCCAGCGGTGCTTGAGATGGCTTGGTCATGTGAGCCGCATGGAAGATGGCAGGATCCCCAAGGATACTTTGTACAGCGAGCTCGTCACTGGTATCAGACCCACCGGCCGTCCATGTCTCTGCTTTAAAGACATCTGCAAACGCGACATGAAGTCTTGTGACATTGATCACAAGTCGTGGGAGTCAGTTGCCAGCGATCGCCAGAGCTGGCGGGCAGCCATAAAGGCAGGGCTAAAGTGTGGCGAGTAGAAGAGACTTAGCAGTTGGCAGGAAAAAAGACAGAAGCGCAAGGGGAGAGCCAACCGTGTAACAGCCCTGACAACCAATTTTATCTGCAGCACCCTGTGGAAGAGTCTATCACTCTAGAATTGGCCTTTATAGCCACTCCAGGCGCTGCTTCGCATTCCACTGACCACCTCCAGGCGCTTACCCATTGTCTCTCGAGACAAGGCGGCCAAAGAAGAAGAAGAAGTAGCAGCTTTGTGTGAAGCCACATTCAGAAAATGTACAGGCTGTGTACTGGAGGTTATGGCACTTAAATCAAACTTACTTCCAAAGCATTTCAATCGTAGCAGAATTCCCACATTTCCCCTCATGCTCCCAAACATTAAAAATTAACTGGCTGGGGAGTGCCCCAGAAGATGGGCTGATCTTTACTGGCCCCTCGATGCTGCCGGCCGCGTCGCGGGGGCCGGTAAAATGTTGTGGGGAGAGGCCCGCCTCGATCCGCGACAGTGAGAAGGGCCTGCCACATATTACCGGCGGCGGGGGAAGCTCAGTGCGGCCTCCCTGCCACATGGCAGCGGGCCCTTCATCTGCATATTTAAATTGACAGTAATTATATTCAAATGAACTTACCTGCCATCCCACGCTGATTTTACGGCCTCTGTACGCGTTTGGAACTTCGCATGGAGTTCGAAGGCGAGAATCTACTCGGGGGGGGGGAGTAATAAAAGTTTCAGGGCGGGAGGGGTGGAGGAGCAGGGAAAACAATTTTTATTAGATTTGGGGATGGTGGGAAGGGGTTATAGGCCAAATGTTATAAGTTTAAGGGGTAAAGTTCGGGTAGGGAAAAAGGAATGTGTTGGTCATTTTGGGCATTGAAACGATCATTGGGGGGTTAGGGAAGGTCCATCCACACATTTATTATTATTGCTGCCTGCTTAAAAATTTAAAGTAATTCGAAGGACTTAAAACCCTTTAGAAATGGCGCCAGCGCCTACATGGTGGCGCCGGATGCCGTTACCAGGGATACAGATGCCACCCTTACACATCCTCGGGGGCAGGCGCTCTGCCCCATTATTTAAATGAGCCCCCATGCGAAATATTGCCAGGGCTCTGCAACGGCCGCTGAATGCAAGCACCCCGGTGAGTTCAAAGGGTGCCGCTGCGGAGCTCGAATAAAATTCAGCCCAATGTGTATGCATTCATGCATAAAGCTCATTTTTCAGTGAGTTCAGGGCAAGGTGTAGCCAGCAGTGAAATTTTGGTTTTCTGGCTGTTCATTCTGTTATACAGATAATGGCACCTATATTCTAATTATTTTGGGAGGGCAGTCATAAGCACTAAGGCTTCTGGACATTCTGCCCAAATGCTGTTCATAAAGGACTAGAGAACAGAGATTTAAGGTTTTAGGCAAGAGAGATCTGAGGAAGAATTTTTTTTAAAACACAGTAATAACCTGGAACTCGCTGCCTTTGAGTGGCGAAAGCAGATGATGAAAGATGTCAAAAGGAAATTGGATGGGCACTTGAGGGAAATAAACTTGCAGGGCTACGGAGGAATTTCTAGAGGGCCAGTATTGACTTGTTGGGTCGAATGGCCTCTTTCTGTGCCGTAACGACTCTGTGGTACTAAGGCTTAAGACTCAGCTGGGGTCCAAAACTTCAGCACTAACAACATTTTTTTTTTTAAGATGGAGGGATAATCTATTTGGGAGAATTACTTTCACAGCTGTAGTGGATAATGCCAAGTCATAAATAAAGAAGCCATCCTCTAAGATGAGGTATTTCCTCATGTTCCCTCTGATGACATTCTGGTATTGCAGCTCAGTTCTTTTGAGGAAGTCAGAGATACAATAACTGCTTTTTGCCTAATTGCATCACACGTAAGCTGCTTTTATATTGAACTTCCAGCTCTTGTAGCCCCAGTGTTCCTGCCCACAGCTAACAAGCTGATAAAGGTAAAATGGACATTTTTTTTCAGACCTATGATCAAGTCCAGTTTTGGGATCTTATCGCCTACTGCTAGTCTTACTATAATGACTATTGCACTGATGGCAGAGCAATTTGGGAGCAGTTAAACCCACTCGATGTTATAACACCACTTATGCATCACTGTTATACCTACACAACATAATACATTTTATTGTATTGTAACATTGCCTTGTGAATGCACAAAGGTTAATTTGATGCAATTGTTTTGCACAGCCGACAGTTGAGAAGGAGAATGATGCCAGAAGTACCATGTAAATTCAGGAAAAGCACTATGAGGCTGTTCACCTGAAACCTGGGCTGTACCATAAAAGGGCCTAGCAAAGCTTCAAGATCAGCAGAATAACCGAGGAGTTATCAGGTGACAGCCTTGCACATGGAGGTAGAACCATATGACATGAAAAGACCAGACCAGCATCGTACCAGATAAGGGGGTAGTTTTTGTCAGTTTGACTTATAATAGTGCCAAAATACTCGTTATCTTCATCTGTCGCAGAAGAGACTGATGAATTATTTGTGAAAGCATGCAAGTTACCCCTTAAAGCTGTCCTGCATACAAGAGTTAAGAAAACGTTTAGCAAACTGGCAAATGGGATGCGCATAGGATACGAGAGAAAGAAAAAAGATAGAATATCAGAAAGATACTGAAAAAGCGCAAGAGTTAAAGAACAGGAGAAAGAGAAGCCAAGAGCCTCCAATAAACAAAGCTACATTTTTTTCTTGAAAGGAAACATGAGTTGAATAAAGTTTCTGCACCTTTTCTGGTCCATTTGACTCTGCTTGTTCAGTGCATTGACCAGCTGAGCCATTAATGAACCAGCAAACCAATTGTGCATATTTGATCCATTTGTGCAGTGCATTAGCAGTTTAAAGAAAAACAGACAAATTTGGAAAGGGAGAATCCCAGATAGTCATAACTAATCAAATTTTGTACTGTGATCATATTGGCTTTTGGTATCAGCAGTGAGGACAAAACAGGTTTTCAATATGCAGAAGTTATACTGTTAATATAAAAATTAAAATGTTGTACTGAAAACGCTTTATTGGTTCCACACATGGGCAATGATGTGTTTATATTATTCACATTAGAATGCCATGCATTTTCAAGGTGGGCTGTTTCACAACAGAAATGCAGATGAAACAATGCAGAGAAGTGTGAAGTGATTCATTTTGGTAGGAATAACAAGGAGAGGCAATATAAAACAAAGAGCACAATTCTAAAGGGGCTACAGGAACAGAGAGAACTGGGGGTATATGTGCACAAATTGTTGAAGATGGCAGGGTAGGGAAAGCAGTTAAAAAAGACAAACGGGATCCTGGGCGTTCTATAAATAGAGACAGAGTGTACAAAAGCAAGAAACATAAAAAGTAAGTTATTGTGAAATGTTATAAAACATTGGTTTGGCCTCAGCTGGAATATTGCATCCAGTTCTGGGCACCGTAATTTAGGAAGGATATGATGGCTTTAGAGCGGGTGCAGAAAGGATTTACAAGAACGGTTCCACTGATGAGGTACTTCAGTTACATGGATAGATTAGAGAAGCTGCGGCTGTTCTCCTTTGAAAAGGTTCAGAGAATATTTGATAGAGATGTTCAAAATCATGGGGGGTTGAGAGAGTAGATAGAGAGAAACTGTTCCCATTGGCAGAAGGGTTGTGAACCAGTGGACATTGATTTATGAATGGCAAAAGAATCAGTGGCGACATGAGGAAAAACTTTTTAAAAACCACACCAAGTGGTTGGGATCTGGAGTGCACTACCTCAGTATGTGGTGGAGACAGATACAATCAGAGCTTTCAAAACAGAGTTGGATAAGCACACGAAGAGAGAAAAATTTTCAGGGTTATGGGGAAAGGGCCGGTGAGTGGGACTAGCCGAGTTGCTCTCAGAGAGCTGGCACGGACACGACATGCGCGCCTTCTGCGCAGCAACCATTCTATCGAAGCAGCTTGCTGATATATGCCTTAACACATTTTTGAACAAACCAGACAAAAATCAGGAAAGGAAACAGAATTCCTTTGTTTTGGTTTGCCATGATTTTGAAAGAGCTCATCATGTTTAAACTGCACATCAGGAATCTTCTTTTGCCAGTTTCAGAGCTGTTCAGCTTTATGACCTTCAACACAACATACTACAATACCTAGATCTTTCTGCAACTAGCTGATGTGTGGGTGACTGAGTAATTGTCATTATAACACTAAATAGAGATTAACATGTGAATAGCTTGGATATTTTGAATTAATCTATTAATCCCTTATCTGCTTTTAACATTTTTATAACCTTCCACTCTTTACTTACAATGTATCCTTATATTAGCTCACTTGTCCTGCCTGTTTTTCCTGTTATTGTTACTTGTTTCCACCACATGACATTACGTATGCTGTGACAGAATATATAAATTAAGATAATTGTAGGGCAACTTCACTACAATAAATAATATTCTATTTAAATCCTAGAAATGTGCAGGTTGCTACTGTTAAGCGATATTTCAAATGATATTGTATAGCAATGGAAGATATGCAATAAAAGACAACGAAAATGATTGCGTGGCTCTGCATTTTTACAGCTTTTCTCAAAAAAGTATTTTTTTTTTCCTGTAGCTTCACAGCTGCAGAATTACAGTGGCTAATAGTGCCCTGTTCACAGCAGTGTCTCTTGCATAGAGAATGTGGGGCTCTTGCATTATCAGAAAGTAATTTTCTGTTAAAAATGGGATTATTGGAGCTCCCACCTACTGTGCTTTTCATTCGTGTGATGCACTCGACTGAGAGCCATCTCTTGAAAAATTATGTTTGAAGGGTACAAAAATGAGCTTGTTAGCACATTAGAAGTTCAGTATCATAGGGCCCCAGAAAATTCCCAGTGCAGTGATAATTTATCTCTTCATACATGCTGCTACACAGTTTCCCAATTGATCATTCTTTTCACACAGGAGGTACCACTAGGAAGAAAGGATATGAAGGTCCATAGGATAACTACCCATTATCAAAACAAGAACTTCTAAAGTCTACTTGAACAGGAGGTGAACAGGACGCTGAACAAGGTGCAGAATTTATCCTTATCCCTATCCCTGTATGTAATAACATATTCTTAAGTGAGAATAGGTTTCAGTGATATAGATTTGGGAGTTACGACATGTGACTGAACAACACACATTAACAGATTCTTTCTGCGCATTGTCATCTGGTAATAACATCAATGAAATGGAAGAAAAACTGCAGACAGCTGCTGCAATCAAATGCTAAATGCAATTAGAGAACAATTTACTTCAGTCCAGGAAAAAAATTATAATGGCAGTAAACTGTCATGCTTACCAAGAAGAAAAACAGGGACCAATACGTGATTCATTCATTCCTGTCAAGGAAAGTTGAGGACAGATGCTATTGACCTTTAAAAGGATCCATTTGTAATTGGAGCAGAATCAGAAAAAACAATATTCTCTTTGACTTTTCCCTTTTTGAAACTACAGGCCATTGAAAAATTTGTGTTATATTTAACTTATGCAAATATTTTTAGGACTACACAGCTGCAAGACTATTTTTGTCACAGACTTTGCAAAAAATTTCTGGCTAAGGAATTACATTTCTCTGTTGAAAGGATGCCAACACAAATAAGCCCAATTTCTACGCTTTACAAACAATTGATTATGTTGCATGAAATCTATAGCACCAATTATCAGATAATATGCCAACTATATCCAAATGACTGTACTATATTGCAGCAAATGGGGTGGGGAGTTTTAAATATAGCTACCAATAATAAAGTGCGATTTTATTTGATCTCTACTGACACACTCACACTAATCAAATTGCAAGCAAAGGAATATAGAGCTCAATTACTATTGCCAGTTCATTCATCTGAACCACTTAACCAAGTTGGGCTACCCTGTACTAACTAAGACCCATATTCTTTAATTACTTAGTAAATAGCTTAAGGTTGGACAATGCACTATTTCAGAGATTCTGAATGCATCTGAACATTAATCCTTTGTAACTTATGTTGCCTGCAGTGTTACATTAATACTGTCACACAACACATTTTAATTGTTGAATCCTGAGATTTACAATATCTGATAGAAAGATGTGCTAATCCATGCAGTTATATTATAATACGTATATTGTTTATAACATGGCTCAATTAAGAACTAGGCAGAACACCTGGTACTTCTTTAGCTCAGTTCTTGGGCTGCCAGATGACAAGAAATCTATGACAGATGCTAAGCACTGCAAGGCTGTTAATAGTAGACAGAGTCAGTTTAGGTGTGGACCTTGCATGACCTCTTCTAAATCTGCCAATTATTGAACTAATAATTTGTCTTAGTAAATTGCATCATGTTCTAACCACTGTTTAATATTGGATAAAATACTTTCCAAGTAAATATTTCTTTAGTTTACAGCTAATGTCAAATTAAGAAAAAATATAAATATTTAGCTCTCATCCTTTGACACTTTGCAAACACAATTTTATCATAACAGATTACCTCCCTTCTGGAATGTAACTATTTAACTGGTCTGCTTATCTGACTAATTACAAAAGAGGCTGTAAAGAATAAAGATAAATAGTAAACTATCAACACTAAGCAATTCAAAGATGCAAAGCAAAATTGTTGGGACACTCAGAATAAAGTTCGAGTATCAACAGCACATTTCTCCAAATACATGATAAAAATACAAGTGCAAACTGTTAAGTCTCATAGTTGAGGTATATTCCTTGCTTATTGATATATTTAAAGCTGCTATATGAACAAATTAAACTTTATATCAAACCACAGTAAACTATTAACTCTATTGTCAGCATTTTCACGTCCTGCTGCGGGTGGCAATGGAGGCAGATGGGGTCAGAAAATACTGGTGCTGGCAGCCTGTCAGTTTCCTGACGTTGTTACTAGTGCCGGCCATGTTCACGAGGGTGGTATCATGATCCCGCCCGATCCCTAATTGAGGCCAATTAAGATGCTGGAGGAGCTCATTAGGTGCTTGTTAGTGGGGGATGTTAAGATTTTCATGGGGGTGCACAGGTTGCATGTGCTGTCTGGGGCAGATACACAGTGAGGAGCCAGTCATGGCCGCCCCAGGAATTACCTCAGCCCCAGAAAAAGGTGAATGTGTAGAGGGGGATTCGGCCATCGGGTCAGCGCTGGTGGTGGAGAGAGTGGGCAGGAAGCACTCTGGCAGTACGGGGGTAATCACTCTCCTCACATCGCAGGTGCATGAGCAGGTGGAACGGTTGCCAAGGACAATTGGGCAGCCACTGGACCACAAAGGCAGCAGCCATTGGCAATGGAGGCATGATTTTGGACCCACAACACCGTCTGCAGGAAAGGCGGCACTCCAGGTATCAGAAGGGCAGGAAGGATAGGAGGCCATACCCTTGTAGACAAAACTACCTGGAGATGACAGAGAACCAGTGCCACAGGAGACTGCGACATTCTAGGCAGATGGTTACAGACAGCTTTCCCGAGACATCGTTGAGATGAGAAATCCAGTCCAAAGTTCTGTGAGAATCTTCACTGTGCACTTTCACCACTCAAATGGCAGCCACAGTAACGGTTGCTGTGGTGAGTTTAAAGTGGGCCCGCACTTGAGTTGGCCTGCCTCCACAGCCACTAACTGACCATCAAACCTGCCTCCACGTCAATTAAGGGGTCGCCTCTGTGAAACTCAGGACTCATTTCTGTTTTCCACCCCCTCCCCAGGGTGGGTTCGCGACCAGGACACGGTTTCGACTTGTTTCCCACTCCCGACACGCAAATCCAACCCTATTATTCACTAAGTTTCAATGCTTTGAGCAGGAGGATTAATATTTATGAAAACCTTATAGCGATTACTTTAAACTTAAGTTGACAAATTCTCATATGCAAAACATGTGCTCTTTTGATTGAGATCTTATGTGAAAATTACAATTATTGACTAATGTAACTATTCATTAGTTGATATGATTATGCTCCTAATCTGGTGCTATAACAATTTAAAACACTTCAGTAGGAAAAATGTATTACGTCCCTAAAGTGTTTTCTCTGCATGTGGGCCACACAGTGTTCTCAACCGAGGGCAAATCCTTGAAGCAGATCATACAATAGTAGGGCAGTTATGTATTAGGCACATCACCTGTGAATATTTCTCTGACTTGTAGTCAGTCTGTAATCATCAATATTAGGCCACATTTTTGACAATTAATTGCCGAGTCACATGCAAATCACTTGGATGCTGTTCATGAAAGCTGTCTTCTAATTGTGTCAATCTTCTTCCAAATTAATGTTTTTTCTTTTGTCTAGTTTGAACCAGGATGACCATTCATACTATATCCTCACCATAATGTGCCATAACAAACAGTATTCGACAGGTAAGCTTCAAATCATCATATTGTCATAAATATAGAATCAATATGTTCATGGATTTCAATATTACATATAAGTAGCTGTAAGAAAAGGAAAGTTACATTTTGCAGAGCAAAAACCCAATCCAAAATAATGCCTTGGACAGCACAATGTCACTCCTAGTATTTAAATTGACTGTCACTGCCAGGATCTTTAATTTTAGCGTTCTGCTAGGCCACGTGGTATACTGCTGGATTTTGTTTTTAAAAAGGGGGTAGTAACAAAGGGAAGCTTCCCTGTGACAAATGTGCCATCTCCTCAGTTAACGGAGAAAGTACAAATCAGTTAAAATTCCCTGGTGTCGTCTCCCAAAACAAAGGGAAACAACAAAAAAAAGAGTTTGAGCTTTTACCATGGCCTATGATCGCATCTGTTTTTTTTGGAAAAAAAAACTGTGCCCTTACTCCCAAGTGCTAGGCTGGGAAGGTTCCAGACCCCATTTCCACAGTAGCAGCTGCTTGCTGACATGCATGCCACTCATAACCGTAGAATAATTCTTCAGGCCAGGAGACAAAAATAGAAAGTCTGCAATAAACTCCTGGTAAGTTACAAAAAAGATACACTTATTTCTTTATCTGTCAGAAAATGCATCACTTTTGCTAATGTAAAGAGTTCCACAAATTGGAAACATAATGCAAAATTGAAATGCCATGATTACACAGTATCTATAAAAAAACAGATTCAAAGAACATAATGTATGTATAAGAGAGAAGTTACAGTATTCCAACAAGTATCAGTATTCAAACAAAATAAGGCACTAGGAATTGCATAAAATGAAAGGGTGACTGAATCTTTGGAAAAATAACTTGAAAAATATAGAATGGTTAAAATAAAAGAATTCACAATACTGTACACTACATATCAAAACAAAATTGAAAGGATGTAACAACCACAACTGTAATTTAAAAAAAACACTAAAAACAAAAATCACAATATGGCCCAAAATACATTTTTCTTCTGTCAAAGTGTATTTGAAGAACTTGAATAAATTAGAACAGCAGTTGGATCCAATTTCTTCAGATGATCAGCATGAATCTAGTGTTGCGATTGTGAATACTCACAGGACTCTATTCCCACACAGAGTTAAGCAGATCATTCGTATCACTTGATTTGAGTTCAGTGAAACAATGCTAAGCAACTAGGTTTCATTGTGTGAAATTAGATGAGTTAAAGCTGAGGAAGGCACTGACCCAAGCTCCCTATCACACTGAACCATATGCCAAACCTTCCATCATTGACACTTTATCACATGAAATCAGGAGCTGTGGTTTCCCTGTGAAAATCCCAATTCACATACCCTCTGTGCATTGTGTCACTTGTCTGGGGATGTGTTTGACAATATTGCCTTTGCACAATCAGGAAGAACAGATGGATGGTAACAAATGTGGCTTGGCAACTAAAAGTTATTAAAATTTAATAGTCTACACATTAAAAACAAAGAGATGCAAAACCAAAAGAGGGCGAGAGACCCAGTTACCATTTCTCTTCAAAAATGTTAAGTGATTGGGAAAAATGTCAATGCTGCTGAAAAGGATAAGGGTGAAGGAATCTTTTACTAAACTACAGTTAATATAATGACAAAGTCAATGAACAATATTCCATTTCTTCACTGGCACAGTATTAAGATATTTCATTTCACAATCTTTGATGAAGTTCACCTCTTCCCCATGAATTATGTACACTGGATCACACAAAAGTAGTTCTGCATCAGTGATGGAACTAAAGTTTTTCTTGCGTAAAATAATACAACCTCCCTGCAAGCAGACTCACAATTAAAGCTAAGAGTTTATGCTTCATGAGCCACTGTTAAATGCAAAATCAACTTTAAAATTAAAAAAATCTCTAAAATTGATAACTAGGTGGTTGATTACAAACTGCTGCCCATTTCCTCTCCAGTGCCAACAGTGATCAGATGCCTGTTTGCACCCCGCCCCATTTTCCGTTACATTATTTAATAATTGAGTCAATTTTAGCTAATCACAAAAATCCAGGTGTGGGGAAATGCAATACTTGCTTACACATTTTTCAAGAGCAGAGGCAGGCCAATTCTGCTTGAACAAGCATGGAATAATCAGGGAGAGCCAGCACATATTTTTTTTTAAAGGGCAAATTGTGTTTGACTAACTTGATTAAGTTTTTTGCTGAGGTAACAGAGAGGGTGGATGAGGGCAGTGCATTTGATGGTGTGTATATAGACCTTCAAAAAGCATTTGGTAAGTACCACATAACAGGGTCATGAGCAAAATTAAAGACCACTGATAAACGGGCAATAGCAGCATGGATACAAAATTGGCTAAGGGATAGATAAGAGAGTTGTGATGAATGTCTGTCTTTTGGACTGGAGGGAGATATACAGTGAATTTCTCCAGGATTTAGTACTGCTGTTTCTGAGATAGGTTAACGACTTAGATTTTGAAGAGGGGGCGGGGGTGGTTGGTACATAGGACACAATTTCAAAATTTGCAGATGATACAAAACTTGGAATGTAGTAAACAGTAAAGATGATAGTAGACTTCAAGAGGACATACACAGGGTGGTCGACACATGGCAGATGGCAGGAATAACGCGGAGAGACAATACAAGCTAAATGGTACAATTTTAAAGGGGTGCAAGAACAGAGATATTGGGGGTGTTTGTGCACAAGTCTTTGAAGGTGGCAGAACATGATAAAGCAGATAGTGAAGCATTTAAGATCCTGGGCTTTATAAATAGAGGCACAGAGTACAAAAGCCAGGAAGTTATACCTATATAAAATAGTTCAGCCCCTGCTGCAGTAGTGTCCCCAATTTTGGGCACCACACTTTAGGAAGGACGTGAAGGCTTTGGAGAGGGTAGAGATTTACTGGAATGGTTACAGGGATGAGGGATTACAGTTATGAGCATAGACTGGAGAAGCTGATGCTGCTCTCCTTAGAGCAAAAGATTTGATAAAGGTGTTTGAAATAATGAAAGGTTAGATAGAGTAAATAAAGTGAAACCGTTTCCAATGGCTGAGGGGTTGATAACCAGAGAGCAGAGATTTAAGGTGTTTGGCTGAAGAACTAACATTAGAAAAACTTTTATGCAATGAGTGTTGAGGACCTGGATCACAATGCCTGACATGCTACTGTTGAATCTGTATCCATTGCCTTTCAAAAAAGGGAATTGAATAAATACTTGAAGAAAGAAATTGCACGGATATAGGGAAAGAGTCAGGACTAACTGGATTGCCCTTTGGAAGAGCTGGCACAGACTCACTGAGCTAAATGGCCTCCTTCTATATTGTATTATTCTACGATATTGAATATTTTAAAGGGTTCTATACTGGAACATTACCTATGTTTCTCTTTCAGAAGTTGATTGGAATTGCAAAATATGCCAACATTTTCTGTTTTTATTTCACATTTCCAGCATTTGTGAGGTTTCTATTTGTCTCATGAACAGGCTAATGTGGGAACAGAAACTACATATTCTCTATTCATATCACTGGACTTCAATTCATTCTTTTGAATAAATAATCTAACCTGCCAATGTAACATATAGGAAACAATAAAGTTTATGCAACTTCTTGTCCCAAAGCTCTAATATTTTACTTGCTATTTCTCTTGATCCTAGTGATGTATTACAACTGTAAGTGCATGATCAAGCCAATAAATTGTTCACATGGGAGAACAAATTTCACTAAGTTTCAGGACAAAGCAATCAAAACATTTAAATAAAAACAAGAAATGCTGGAAATACTCAGCAGCTTTGGCAACATCTGTGGAGAGAGAAGCAGAGTTAACGTTTCAGGCCAGTGTCTGTTGACGACCCCTTCCCTCACTTTGCTGATGATTGAGAGTAGACTGATGGGGTGTTAATTGGTTGGGTTGGATTTGTCTTGCTTTTTGGGGACAGGACATAGCTGGGCAATTTTCCACATTGCCAGGCAGATGCCAGCGTTGTAGCCACACTGGAACAGCTTGGATAGGGGCACGACTAGTTCTGGAGCACAAGTCTTCAGTACTATTGTCAGAATGTTGTCAGGGCCCATAGCCTTTTCAGTATCCAGTGCCTTCAGCCGTTTCTTGATATCACATGAAGTGAATGGATTGACTGAAAACTGGCATCTGAGATACTGGGGACCTCAGGAGGAGGCAGAGATGGATCATCCACTCAGCACTTCTGGCTGAAGATAGATGCAAATGCTTCAGCATTTTCCTTTGCACTGATGTGCTGGGCTCCCCCATCGTCGAGAATAGGGATATTTGTGGAGCCTCCTCCTCCTGTTAGTTGTTTAATTGTCCACCACCATTCACGACTGGATGTGGCAAGACTGCAAAGCTTAGATCTGATCCGTTGGTTGTGGGATTGCTTAGCCCTGTCTATCGCATGCTGCCTCCGCAGTTTGACATGCAAGTAGCCCTGTGTTATAGCTTCACCAGGTATGCCTGGAGCTGCTTCTGGCATGCCCTCCTGCACTTTTCATTGAACCAGGGTTGGTCCCCTGGCTTGATGGTAATGGTAGAGCGGGGGATATGCTGGGCCATGAGGTTACAGATTGTGGTTGAATACAATTCTGCTGCTGCCCTACAGCGCTTCATGGATGCCCAGTTTTAAGCTGTGAGATCTGTTCGAAATCTATCCCATTTAGCACATGGTAGTGCCACACAACATGGAGAGTATCCTCAATGTGAAGACTGGACTTCGTCTCCACAAGGACTGTGAGAGGGTCACTCCTACCAATACTATCATCGCCAGATGTATCTGCGACAGGTAGATTGGGGAGGACGAGGTCAAGTAGGTTTTTCCCTCACCACCTGTTGCAGACCCAGTCTAGCTGCTATGTCCTTTAGGACTTGGCTATCTCGGTCATTAGTGGTGCTACCGAGCCACTCTTTGTGATGGACAATAAAGTTCCCCATTCTGTGCTCTTGCCAGCCTTAGTGCTTCTTCCAATTGGTGTTTAACATGAAGAAGCACTGATTCATCAGCTGGGGGGTGGGGGAGGGAGCAGTAGGTGGTAATCAGCTAATCAGCAGGAGGTTTCCTTGCCCATGTTTGACCCAACGCCATGAGACTTCATGGGCTCCAGAGTTAATGTTGAGGACTCTCAGGGCAATTCCCTCTCTCCCGACTGTATACCACTGTGCTAATGGGACAGGACATACCCAGAGATATAATGGCTGGGACATTGTCTGTGAGGTATGATTCCGAGAGTATGACTATGTCAGGCTGTTGCTGGCCTAGTCTGTGGGATAGCTCTCCCAATTTTGGCACAAGGACCCAGATTTTAGTAAGGAGGACTTTGCAGTCGATGGGCTGGGTTTTCCATGGTCATTTCCAGTGCCTAGGTCGATCCCTCGCATCAGTTTCATTCCTTTCTTAGGCATCATGGCAGTTTGATACAACTGAGAGGCTTGCCAGGCCATTTCAGAGGGCATTTAAGAGTCAACCACATTGCTGTGGGTCTGGAGTCACATGTAGGCCAGACCAGATAGAGGTGGCAATTTCCTTCCCTAAAGGACATTAGTGAACCAGATGAGTTTTTACAACAATCGTCAATGGTTTCATGGTCACCATTAGAATAGCTTTTTAATTCCAGATTTATTAATTTGAATTCAAATTTCACCTTCTGCCGCGATGCAATTGGAACCCATGTCCCCAGAGCATTAGCCTGGGCCTCCGGAATACTAGTCCAGTGACATTACCACTACAGTTCAGTCAGAGCAGCATGAACCAGCGGGGCTATAAATAGTGAGAAGGAAGGAAGGCAAGAGTTCAGTCGGAGCAACACGAATCAGCGAAACAGCGGGGCTAGCTTTCACCTGTAGCCAGTCAGAGCCAGCATTAGGAAAGAGAAAAAAAAAGGTGCGACATCACAAGGAAGCAGGCAGGTGATTGGCTGGTGAGTAGTGCAGCTTAGGGACAGCGTCTCAACAACTGGCAGACTAAAAACGAGAAAAAATATGAATTGATAAGGAAGAAATGTGTAGCTGGCGAGAATTTTTTTTAAAGTAAGCTTTATTTTAACTAGTGAACTGTGTTGATTGGTAGTAGGATTTATCAGTACTAGTAAGGTTTTATTCATAGTTGTAAGGTGTTTTAGCATTGGTAAGGTTTCTTTTTTAACGGTAGCAAATGGTCAAATAAATAAAGGATTGGCAGGATTGCTTCAACCTTCAGAGTGCACCTTCTGTGCTATGTGGGAGCTCCAAGTCGCTTCCCGTGTCCTGGATAACCATATGTGCAGGAAAGGTTGTCAAAATTGCAGCAGCTGAAGTCTGGGTTTCGGAACTTGAGCAGTTGGCGACACTGCGGTGCATCCATGAGAATGAGAGCTATGTGGATAGCAGTTTTATAGATGTGACCACAGCTTAAAGGTATGCAGGGAGAGAAGGAATGGGAGTCCACCTGACAGTCAGAAAGAACCAGGCAGGTAGTACAGGAGAGGCCCCCTCAACTCTCCAACCAGAATTCAGTTCTGAATACTGAGGAGAGTGTTGGTGCATCTGGAGACAGTGCAGCGAAGATTTACTAGATAGGTCCCTGGGATGAGAGGATTGTCCCATGATGAGAGGCTGAGTAAATTGGGCCTGTATTCTCCGGAGCTTAGAAGAATGAGAGGCGATCTAACTGAGACATACAAGATTCTTAAAGGGCTTGATGGGGTAGAAGCTGAGAGATTGTTCCCACTGGTCAGGGAACCTACAACACAGGGACACAGTCTCAGGATAAGGGGTCAATCATTCAGGACTGAGATGAGGAGAAATTACTTCACTCAAAGGGTTGTGAATCTTCAGAATGCTCTACCCCAGAGGGTTGTGGATGCTCCATCATTGAATAAGTTTATGGCTGGGATAGATAGAGTTTTGGTCTCACAGGGAATCAAGGGATATGGGGAACGGGCAGGAAAGTGGAACTGAAGCCCAAGATCAGCCATGGTCTACTTCTGCTCCTATTTCTTGTGTTTTAACATAATTATGCAAAAGGAAAAAGATAGAACAGGAGTTGGCGTTCTCAATGGGGCTAGGCCAATTTTACTAAACTGAGGAGTGATTTAGCAAAACTGGACTGGATAAAGCTACTTGAAAGTAAATCAGTGCCGGGGAAGATTCAAGGGGTTCAGAGTAAATATGTTCCCACAAAGAAAAAGGGTAGGACGACCAAATCTAGAGTCCCATGGACGTCAAGGAGCTTACAGGCAAGATAAGGCAGAAAAGGAAAGCTTATGTCCGACACTAAGAACTCAATACTACAGAAAGTAGAGAGGAGTATAGAAAGTGGAGGGGTGAAATCAAAAAGGAAATGAGGATAGCAAACAGGGGGCAATAAAGAATATTGGCAAGCAAAATCAAGGTGAACCCAAAGATGTTTTACCAATACATTAAGAGTAAGAAGATAACTAAGGAAAGAGTAGGGCCCATAAATTACCAAAAAAGTAAACTGTGTTGGGGCGCAAGACGTTGGTTTGCTTCTTAAAGAATACTTTGCGTGTCTTTACAAAAGAGGGGGCGATGCAGATATTGTAGTTGAGGAGGAAGAGGAGTGTGAAGTATTGGATGTGATAAACATAGGGAGAAAGGACGTATTAAGGGATTAGCATCCTTGAAAGTGGATAAATCACCAGGGCCGGATGAAATGTACCCCACGCTGTTAAAAAAAAAAAAGCCAGGGAGGAAATAGCAGAGGGTCTGACCATCATTTTCCAATCCTCACTGATACAGGTGTAGTGCCGGATGATTGGAGGACTGCTATTGTTGTAGCTTTGTTTAAAAAGGGAGCGACGGATAGACCGAATAACTACAGGCCAGTGAGTCTAACCTCAGTGGTGGGCAAATGATTGGAATCAATTCTGAGACAGGATAAGTTGTTACTTAGAAGGGCACGGATTAATCAAGGATAGTCAGCCTAATTTGTTAAGGGAAGATCTTGTCTGACTAACTTGATTGAATGTTTTTTGAAGAAGTAACAAGGAGGAATGATGAGTGTAGTGCAGTTGATGTGGTCTACATGGATTTTAGCAAGGCTTTTGACAAGGTCCCACATGGCAGACTGGTTAAAAAAAATAAAAGCCCATGAGATCCGGGGAAATGTAGCAAGCTGGATACAAAATTGGCTCGGGGCAGGAAAGAAAGGGTAATTGTTGACTGGTGTTTTTGCAACTGGAAGGCTGTTTCCAGTGGCATTCCGCAGGGCTCAGTACTAGGTCCCCTGCTTTTTGTGCTATATATTAATGATTTGGACGTAAATGTAGAAGGCATGATCAAGAAGTTTGCAGACGACACAAAAATTGGTTGTGTGGTTGATAGCGAGGAGGATCGCTGTAGATCGCAGGAAGATTTCAATGGATTAGTCAAGTGGGCAGAAAAGTGGCAAATGGAGTTCAACCTGGAGAAGTGTGAGGTGATGCATTTGGAGACGTCAAACAAGGCAAAGGAATACACAATTAAAGGGAGAATACTGAGAGGTGTAGAGGAAGTGAGAGAACTTGGAGGGAATGTGCATAGATCCCTGAAGGTAGCAGGACAGATCGATAAGGTGGTTAAGGAGGCATATGGAATCCTTTCCTTTATTAGCTGAAGTATAGAATCCAAGAGCAAGGAGGTTATGCTGGAACTGTATAAATCATTAGTTAGGCCAAAACTTGAGTACTATGTGCAGTTCTGGTCACCTCATTACAGCAAGGATGTACTTGCACTAGAGAGGGTACAGAGATGATTTACGAGGATGTTGCCAGGACTGGAAAAATGCAGCTATGAGGAAAAATTGGATAGGCTGGGGTTGTTCTTCTTGGAACAGAGAAGGCTGAGGGTAGATTTGATTGAAATGTACAAAATTGTAAGGGGCCTGGATAGAATGGATGTGAAGGGCCTATTTACCTTAGCAGAGAGGTCAGTTACCTGGGGGCATAGATTTAAAGTGATTGGTAGAAAGATTAGAGCGGAGATGAGTAAAACTTTTTTCAGCCAGAGGGTGATGGGGGTCTGGAACTCACTAACTGAAAGGGTAGTAGAGACAGAAACCCTCAACTCATTTAAAAGGCATCTTGACATGCATCTTAAGTGCCGTAACCTGCTGGGCTACGGACCAAATGCTTGAAGGTGGGATTAGGCTGGGTGGTTCATTTTTCGGCTGGTGCAGACACATTGGGCCAAGCGGCCTCTTTCTGTGCTGTAAAATTTCTATCATTCTATGCCACTGCCTCCCCCGATATTACTAGAATCTTTGAACAAAGCAATCATTATTTCTACTATAGTCTAAGAAAAACTAATGATCATAGCTAGAATAAAAATCTAACTTAAGACTTTTAAATTGCTGCAGTGATAAATTTCATTTCAGTGCTTCAAGTGCATTTTGCATCATGTTAGAAATGTGGTGGGAAAAAAGCAAATATTAATTGATAGCCTTAGAATTCACTCACTTCAGCTTGCATGACAGTAGACTGCACAGATTCTTTTCAATAAAAAGATGCAATCTATGCTTCAGTCTGGCACAATAAAAGGTCTGTGTTGTACTTTGATCAATACAACATGCCAGCACCCATCTGTAAAATGATCTTATTGTACTAGAAGCAAGACAAATCTAAATTACACTGAAATGACTAGAAGATGCTGATGATTCTTCTTTGATATCTCAATCTTTATTAAAAAAAAAAATTCAAATTCAATTCTTTCCAGGTTATATCAATTCTTGGAGCTCACCAACAAACCAAAAGCAATTGAACCTGGAGGATACCTTTAGGAGGTGCTGATAACATAATTGCATCAAACTGAAATTAAAATGTCAAGGCTAAATATGAAATTTGACATTTCAATTTTGAAGCATTTCTAATTGAATGCAGGCTCTACATATAATTAGGAAGTGCTATCACTACAATTTAGAAAAAACATACCCTAGATGTCAAATTACTTTCACCTGCTTTGCTCCACCACAGCCATGATCATAGGTAGGGCTACACAATTTATTTTGACCAGTAAAAGTAGCAGCAATAACTACACAGCTGTTGAGTACACAAATAGTACAGTAGTATAGAAGTGAATACAAAGCTATTCACAGTAAAACGTGGCTCCAGGTCACGATAGATCAAAAAGAGAACAAATCGGTAGATAGGATGGGAGCTTAAAATTCATTCAAAAGATGAGGAAAGCTCTATCCATAATATATAATTAGCATTCTCGTTGTCATTAAGAACAGAGAAATGGGAGTAAGCCATTCAGCCTCTCGAGGCGGTTCTTCCCATTCAATTAAGTACCTCAACTCCATCTACCCACCTTTGATCTGTATTCCTAATACTCCGACATAACAAAGATCTACCAACCTCAGTCTTGAAATTTTTAATTAACCCAGCAACCACAGCCTTTTGGGGACAGAGTTCTAGACTTCAAATACCTTTGTGCGAAAAAGTGCTTCCCTATTTCCCTCCTTAATAACCTGGCTCTAATATTAAGATAATACTAACCTTACTCAGGATTCCCCCACCATGGGAAATAGTTTTTCTTGATCCACCTTTTATTATTTGTATACAATATTCAAGGGAATACAAGCCAAATTTATGCAATAAAAGCAAAATACTGCGGATGCTGGAAATCTGAAACAAAAACAAGAAATGCTGGATTCACTCAGCAGGTCTGGCAGCATCTGTGGAAAGAGAAGCAGAGTTAACGTTTCGGGTCAGTGACCCTTCTTCGGAACTTCCGAAGTTAACTCTGCTTCTCTTTCCACAGATGCTGCCAGACCTGCTGAGTGAATTCAAATTTATGCAACCTGCCTTCAATTTAACTCCTTCGGCATCATGCTGGTTAATCTTCACCAGGTGTGGTGCCCAGAACTTGAAAACTGCTATACAATACTCCAGGAATAAAAACAAAAAGTGCTGGAAAATACTCAGCAGGTCTGGCAGCATCTGTGGAGAGAGAAGCAAAGTTAACGTTTCAGGTCCGTGACCTTTCATCAGCATCTGCAGTATTTTGCTTTTACAATACTCCAGGTGCGGTCTCACCAAGGCTCTATAACAATTTCAGCAAGACATCTTTATTCCTGTACTCAAATCATCTTTCAATAAAGGCCAACATATTATTTGCCTTCCTAATTGCTTGTTGCCCCTGCATGTTAGCTTTCAGTGACTTACGAACAAGGACATTCAGGTTCCTTTGGAATCAACATTTCCCAATCTCTCACCATTTAATAAATACTCTGCAATTCTGTTTTTCCTACCGAAGTGGATAACTTCACATTTTTCCACATTATATTCCATCTGCCATGTTCTTTCCCACCCACTTAGCCTGTCTAATTCCTCTTGAAGCCGCTTTGCATCCTCCTCACAACTCACATTCCCACCTAGTTTTTTTGCCATCAGCAAACTTGCAAATGTTACATTTGGTCCCCACATCCAAATCATTGATATAGATTGTGAATAGCTGGGGCCCAAGCACTGATCCTTGCGGTACCCCACTAGTCACAGCCCAGCAACCTGACAATGACCTGATTATTCCTACTCTGTTTTCTGTCTGTGTATCAATGCTCAATCCATGCCCCCAAATGCCATGTGCTCTAATAATAAAAGCAAAATACTGCGGATGCTGGAAATCTGAAATAAAAACAAGAAATGCTGGAAATACTGAGCAGGTCTGGCAGTATCTGTGGAAAGAGAAGCAGAGTTAACGTTTCGGGTCAGTGACCCTTCTTCGGAACTCATGTGCCCCAAATGCCATGTGCTGTAATTTTGCTTATTCACCTCCTGTATGGGACCTTATCGAAAGCCTTCTGAAAATCCAAATACACCACGTCCACTGGTTCTGCCTTATCTATTCTGCTAGTTCCATCCTCAAAAATACTCGAACAGTTTGTTAAACATGATTTCCCTTTCATAAATCCATGTTGACTCTGCCCAATCCTACCATTATTTTCTAAGTGTCCAGATATCACATCCTTTATAATATTCTAGCATTTTCCCTACTACTGATTTCAGGCAAACAGGTCTGTAGCTCCCCGTTTTCTCTCTCCCTCCTTTTTTAAATAATGGGATTACATTTGCAATCTGCAGCAACTGTTCCAGAATCTATAGAATTTTGGAAGATGACCACCAACACATCCACCATCGCTATAGCCACCTCTTTCAACACTGTGGTATGTAGATCATCAGGTCCAAGGGATCCATCAACTTTCAGTCCCATTAATTTCTCCAGTACTGCTTTTTTACCAATACTAATTTCTTTCTGTCCCTCATTCTCTCTCGGCTAGTCCTTTGGTTCACTAGTATTCTTGGAAATATTTTTGTAGCTTCCTCCGTGAAAACAGACACAAAATATTTGTTTAGTTTCTCTGCCATGTCCTTAATCTCCATTATAAATTCTCCTGTCTCCACCTGTCCTGAGACCACATTTGTCTTTGTTAATCTTTTTTCTTTTTACATACCTATAAAACTTTTACTGTCCATTTTTGTTTCTTGCTAGTTTACTTTCATGTTCTATTTTCTATTTATCAGTTTCTTGGTCTTCCTTTGCTGAATTCTAAAATGCTACCAATCCTCAGGCTTACTACTTTTTTGAGTAAGTTGATAAGCCTCTTCCTTTGATCTAATACAATCTTTAACTTATCCGATGAAAGGTCACAGACCTGAAACATTAACTCTGCTTCTCTCTCCACAGATGCTGCCTGACCTGCTGAGCATTTCCAGCACGTTTTGTTTTTATTTAACTTCTCTTGTTAGCCATGGTTGGATCACCTTTCCTTCTGGGTTTTTGTGCCTCAAAGGAACATAAATTTGTTGTAAACTATGGTCTTAATTCTTTACATGCTGACCATTGCCTGTCTACCATCATATCTTTTAATGTAGTTTCCCAATCCAGCACAGCCAATTTGCCCCTCATACTTTTGTAGATTCCTTTTCGATTTAAGACCCTAGTTTCGGATTAAACTACTTCTACATTTAGAATTAGAATTAGAACATTACAGCGCAGTACAGGCCCTTCGGCCCTCGATGTTGCGCCGACCTGTGAAACCATCTGACCTACACTATTCCATTTTCATCCATATGTCTATCCAATGACCGCTTAAATGCCCTTAAAGTTGGCGAGTCTACTACTGTTGCAGGCAGGTCGTTCCACGCCCCTACTACTCTCTGAGTAAAGAAACTACCTCTGACGTCTGTCCTATATCTATCACCCCTCAACTTAAAGCTATGTCCCCTCGTGTTTGCCATCACCATCCGAGGAAAAAGACTCTCACTATCCACCCTATCTAACCCTCTGATTATCTTATATGTCTCTATTAAGTCACCTCTCCTCCTCCTTCTCTCCAACGAAAACAACCTCAAGTCCCTCAGCCTTTCCTCATAAGACCTTCCCTCCATACCAGGCAACATCCTAGTAAATCTCCTCTGCACCCTTTCCAAAGCTTCCACATCCTTCCTATAATGCGGTGACCAGAACTGCACGCAATACTCCAGGTGCGGTTTCACCAGAGTTTTGTACAGCTGCAGCATGACCTCGTGGCTCCGAAACTCGATCCCCCTACTAATAAAAGCTAACACACCATATGCCTTCTTAACAGCCCTATTAACCTGGGTAGCAACTTTCAGGGATTTATGTACCTGGACACCAAGATCTCTCTGTTCATCTACACTACTAAGAATCTTCCCATTAGCCCAGTACTCTGCATTCCTGTTACTCCTTCCAAAGTGAATCACCTCACACTTTTCCGCATTAAACTCCATTTGCCATCTCTCAGCCCAGCTCTGCAGCCTATCTATGTCCCTCTGTAACCTACAACATCCTTCGGCACTATCCACAACTCCACATACCTTCGTGTCATCCGCAAATTTACTAACCTACCCTTCTACACCCTCTTCCAGGTCATTTATAAAAATGCAATTCTTCCAACTAACTCCACCACTTTAAGAGTTTCCAGGCTCTAACCGTCTCCTTTTCACCATGGACATCGAATCCCTCCACACCTCCATCCTTTACCAGGGCTCTTGGCTTCTTCCTTGAATGGAGGCCCAACCAGCTCCAATACCACAAAGCTTCTCCACCTGGTTGAACTTGTTTTCAAACTGGACAACTTCTCCTTTGACTCCACTCACTTTTTTGAAATAAAACCTATTGCTACAGGAACCCACATACAGAACTACACCTGCCTTCTTTGGCATGTTTAGAACATTTTTTATTCCAGTCCTACTCTGGCCCCTTTATTCACACCACTTTTTCCAGTATGATGACTGAATCGGGTCATTTTCTGGTGCCGTCCCGAACTGGAAAATTTCTTCAACTTTGCTCCCAATTTCCACATTTCCCTTGCCTTCACATGGTCCATCTCTGACTATTCCCTTTCTTGACTGTACAGTCAATTTAGTACACTGTATTTGCTGCTCACGATTTGGTCTCATCTGCATTGGGGAGACCAAAACACAGATTGGCTGAGTGCTTCATTGAACACTTCCACTCAGCCCAGCGTGACTCCAAGATTTTAGCTGTCATTTTAATTCTCCACCACAGTCCCAATTTGACCGTGGCCTCTTACACTGTTCCACCCAGGCTCAACTGAAGCTCAAGGGACATCACCTCATCTTTCGATTTGGCACATTACAACCTTCTGGGCTTAACAGAGAGTTCAACAATTTCAGATCATAATCTCCGTCAGCATTTTTTTCAGATGGCAACTGTTGGTGATGACTCTGTGATTCCCATTCACACCTCCTCTCGACCCATCCCTTGCTCCTTTACCTGTCCGTTAACACACCTTTTTGCCTTGCACCATCAGCCCTTTGTCATTTCACCACACCTACCCTCCACTCTATCAAGACCTTCCCTTTTCTTCATTCACCCCTTTCCCTGCATAAGTACTTGCTTAAAACCTGCGAGATCTCTAAATTCTTCCAATTCTGATAAAAGGTCATTGACCTGAAATGCTGACCAGTAACTGAGCCTGGAGTGAATAATAAACCTTCATGCTGATGATAATTTGCTGGAAATGGTAGGAAACACCTTGCATCATCCTGTCCTCTGACAGAGACAGACAGCGCGCAGCAGAGACGGAGCGACACAGAGAGAGACAGAGAGGGAGACAGGAGAGAGAGAGGGAGAGGGGGAGGAAGACAGACAGAGAGAGAGAGGGAGACAGAGAGAGAGAGAGAGAGGGAGACAGAGAGAGAGAGAGAGAGGGAGACAGAGAGAGACAGAGAGAGGGAGGGGAAGACAGAGAGAGAGAGGGAGAGGGAGACAGAGAGAGAGAGAGGGAGGGAGGGGAAGACAGAGAGAGAGAGGGAGACAGA